>NC_133419.1:76655000-76955000 GCF_049350105.2 Macaca mulatta | reverse complement strand
AAAATCATACAATGAATGGCAAAGCCAGAAAACCATTCCTTTTCCACCACACCTTACTTCTTCAGGGGAAAATACAAAAAATCACAAATCCTTTTGTTAGGAAATATTTACTTCATTTACATTTCTTTTTACAAAGGGAAACACAAATTATTGTAATAATTCAATGGCCATTTCTACTTGCCTTTAAGCACTTCCTCCATACTTAATTCTATCTTAACTGGTTTAACATTGGTCAATTTGCATTCTCCCATAGCTTGGGACCATGGCAAAGAGAAAGTTTACCATAATGAATTGATGGTAAATCCTAGTCTATTTACATTTCAATAAATCCAAATTCTCAATTAACTAAAATGTGCTATTCTGATACCTTCCAAGTTCTACATCTGTTTAGCAAAGAATGACAAACGTCAAGAAAACAACCTGATACCTTGCAAGGAGAGAGGGAGATAAAACACAATTTCTAAGGGGTAGCCTGGACTCAGTGATTCTTTAGTCTTGATCTATTATGCATGACAAGAGATGATTTTTAGAATCAAGGAAATGTGAGATACCATCTATTATCAATGAATAATTCTATTGTGTTAATTAGCCTGTATTTACCAAGACATGAGAGTAACCAAACAAGATTTTTTAATAACAATGATTGAATTAAACAGTAAAGTTCGTGGTTAGTCCCAAATTAAATATAAACATTATTTAGAAATATCCCCTTAGAACATGTCTCTCCAGACACTGCAGTTGAGGTTTGATTGTCCTGAGTCATAAATTTGGATCAAGAACAAGAACTGTTTTTCCAAGAAAAGGGTCCCCCAAATTAACCAGCAACAGAAGTGCAATCCAGTTACATTCCAGAATTTTTTGGGCAGAAATTGAGGATTACAAAATTTGAACCCAGGAACTTCCTATCTTCTGGGTTGACTTAATGAGTGAACACATTGGCAAGTATAGCTTGTATCTTACAAAATCAAACTGACACATGGGCCCTTTATTGCCTTTACAGTGTGCTGGGTGACAATGTCCATCAATTTTCTGATTCTCTTCCAGAAAATAAATAAATTTGTATTTTTGTAATAGGTGTTAAACCAAATTGGTCAAACACCATCTCAAAGATAATATCTATGTTTTCTTGCTGTCTTGGCTTAACTCTTCCTGTGACAAGTCAAAAGCATATCAAACAAACCCACAACCCCCAAGATGCCCAAGATTTCTCATTTTCCTTCCAATTCTTACCTGGATGATAATTTCTGCTGGACTCTCTTCAGCTTTCTTTTGGCCTACATTCTGAATACGCATGAACTGGCCTGTCGCAGGCACTGCTGGTGCATCAATTTTCCTTGTCGTTAGGGAAGAGCCAACAGTGGATGGACTTGAACAGGACTCTCTACATTTCTGTTGCTGGGGAGTGGAATTCGCCATCCCTGCCACCACCATGTGGGTGGAGGGTAATGATCCTGCTTCACCAGTGAGCATGCTAGTGGCAAGAGCCTTCTTTGGGGGATCCACTATCATATGTTCTACATTTGTATCAATCTGAGCTTCCATCAAAGACATTTTCAAAATGTCAGACACTGCTGTCTTCTCAGAGGCCTGAATGGGAGATATGCTTGTAACTGGTGATGTCAGCTTAGGCACAGAACTGCCACCAGTTATCTTTGTAACTGTGGGAGGCTGGTGCCCCTCAAAAGTTATCTTTGTAACAGAGGATCCTTGGGTTATAATTGGCTGCTCCACCTGAAAATAAATTGGGGTTGTGTGTGTTACAGCTACATCTCTTTGAGAAAATCTAATCAAACACCCCAGACAATATGGCAAAAGAAACATTTGTGCGCTATACTAGGAAGACAGTTTTGAAGCTTGCTGTTTTAAAAAAAGAGGGCTGGATAGGAAGAATCTGGTTATTTTTATAAAACCTAGAGAAAGAGGAGGGGTTGAAAGAACCTTTGTTCAGCCAGCCAAGGTTTATAGCAGTAAAGAAAAAAATAGTCTCAGCAGCCTAGTTTTCCTTTGGGATTTACAGCCCTAAACAGTACACCTTCAACCTGGCTCAAATTATTTCATATAATCTTCTGCTTTTTAAAATAGAAAGATTTTTCCAATCTTTTGCTTCAAAATACATGTATACAAACATATCCTATGTACATATATTTATAATATATACATACATATACATCACTCCAGCGCCACTGGTTTTGCTAATGTAATTTTGCTTTCAATTATCCACCAATAATTCCTCTGTAATCTAGAAGATAAATCTAAAAAATAAATTTAACTAGATGGCTATGATATAAGCTACAAAGAAAGATGTTCAAGGAAGTTCTTTTAAAAACTGCAGTTTACTCAGCATTATTACCACAGAAATCAGAGTTTACAGGCATGGAAATAAATATTTTATACCAAAAAATAAAAATAATTTAGGGATATCGCTTCTATGCACTGTTGGTCAATGCTGAAGTGATTTCAATAAAAACTGCCTGGAAAATCAAGTTCTGAGTGCTATGTTTTTTTTTCTTCCTACATATTAATGCGTGCATTTCTTCCCTAATGTCAACCTTCTGATGGGGCAAAGTAATACCAGCGTAATGAGGCTTTTGGGTTTCCTCTTGCCAGGAGAAAGCACTGATATCATGATAGGGTCGTGATGTTCTCATTTTTTTTTTTCCGTGAACAGAGAAGTTTAACTTTGCATGCTATCAATATTCCGTTACCTGGCTTGCCGTCTGTTTCTCTGACGAAGCTGCGAGCGACATTTGGCTCTGGGGGGTTTGGGGTTGCACGTAGATTTTTGGTTGGTTCGGAGCCTGCTGCAGTTTAGGGAGCTGCTGCGTGGTTTTCACTGCAAGCACCTGTACTACAGTTTGCGGGGGCTGTGCCATTAAGGTAGGAAGCTGCCTGTCTTTGGCCACCATGGGATGCTGTGTGTGCTGTACATCTGGCTTGGGCTGTGCTTGTTCTTGCTGGAGAGGGGTGACTTTTTGATGCCTGATGGAAAGCTGGGGCATTTGCGGGAGTTTGTGCTGGAGCTGGTCTGCCTGCAGGTGGATGGTCTGCTTCTGTTTAGTCTGGAAGCACTGCAGAGTTTTCACTTGCAGCTGAGTCTGTTCCAGCGGGGGCTGGCTAAGTTTCTGCTGTTTAGCTGACTGTGACTGAGTCAGGGCAGATCGGTAAAACAGACCTGTCTGAGGGTCTAAAGTGTCCATCTCTTCAACCTCGCCCTCCTCAGTTCCAAGTTCCTCGCTGTGTTTGGTAAAAGCAGTGTGACTGCTTAATGCCTAAGTAAAAAAGGCACAAAGTAAGAATGAAATAAGAAAAACATCTACATTGCTACATTTTCCTCTTAACTGAAAAAGACTTATGAGATTCACTCAAAAATTTTCAGAAGAACCTAGAAAGGCCAAGAAACCTCAAGGAGCTTTTGACTGAAACTTGCAATTTCAACTCTCAGACGTAATACTTTGAAAACTGGTCTACTTACTACAATCAGAAAAGTCTTAGAGGGTCCAGAACTTACAGATTAGAAGAATAAGATGGCCCTGCAAGCACAGCCTAACACGGAAAAAGAAGAGAAAGGCTCCCTGGCTCAGGAAACAGCCGTGTGGCCTATTCATGATGTTAACCTGTCTAAAAGCGGCAACCAAGCTGTGAGGTCCGGAGAAAAGCTAAGGTTTAGAGAAGCCCACCGTGGCTGTATGTAGGTCCAGTGCTGTCTGGAAAGTCAGGGAGATTGTCTGAGACCCAAGCCTGTCCCAGTCCCCACAGAGAGCCCCCTGCATGGGTGGAGATCATTCTTCAGGCTTCACCAAGGTCTGCATGAAGCACCTCTCGACTAGCATCCCTTGCCCCTTTCCTCAGATCCCAGAGCCCTGGCTCCCAGGAGGGAAGGAGACTGAGAAGGGGACAAGATCATTCCTGTCAGTAGAAGGGTAGGGTGCCCAGTGCCAGTGCTAAGTGTTGTGAGGAGGCATCATCTTGAGTGACATGATTAGGGCCAGCCTGTCAGACCTCTCTAGGTGTCTGGAGAAAGGTCAATGTCAGAAGCTGCCAGGTGAGGGCCGGACTCCAGGCTGAGACCTGCCCCCCAACAATACCTCCAGCCAGTTGGCTTCCCTCAGTGACATAGCAAGATCCACCCTATCCCCATCCTCCCTACTGCCTTATCACATGCTACACTTAAATCCTAAACCACAAAATTTTGAGATTCAATTGTGACTCTCCCCTATATCATAATGACTTTGCACACACAGGCTTTCAATTCAACATTCTTTGTTGCCTTTCTTTCAAGTAGTTTGCCTACAGTTAGATTCATCATCATGTGAGTGATGGTGACTTATGTGACTACTAATGATAAGTCATGCTTTAATCTGATATCAATAATATAACTATTTAACAGAGGCAGTTCACTTTGGGTTTAAATCCTGGCTCTGCCACCTGGAGCAAGTTTCTTACTTTCTTACTGAAGAGAGCATAAGTTTCCTCACTTGTAAAAGAGGGATAATCCACCCGCCTTGCAAGATCATAGTAAGAATCAAACAAGTTAATATACTTAAAGCTCAAAGCACAGTATCTGACACAAATTCAACCTATCAACATATTTTTCCTTTTCCCCATTACCCTTAATACCAGATGTCCTGTTTTACATTAGATTTATATTCTCAACTTTCTGTTGCATCTCTTCCTCTGTAATTGATCACGTATAGTTAAAAAAAAAAAGTATTTATTTTCCTATTTATTCATAATGTTACTATGAGGATTCATTATAAAAGCAAAAACAAAACAAAACAAAAACACAAACCCAGCAGCAAACAGCTAAACAAGCCAAGTGTTATTTCATTTGAAAATCTTATTTACCTCGATGATACATTCTTCCACAGTAAAATACACAAAAACAGTGACCAATTCTGATGTCATTAGATTCATCTAGATATTCTCACCTTTTTGAAATGGTAAGAATTCACAGATTTAAGAATACTGTTTCAGAATTATTTTCTGATGTTAAGACTCTTAATTAATTTCTTTTACTCATTTCTTAGAAAAGAATTACGCAAACACTCTACATTTCAATTATTTCTCCTCCTAAAATACAAGATGACACTGAATCTTATTTCAAGCATGGGGAGTTACAGAAGATAGGAAGAAAAAGAAGAGATACAACCTGCTGCATAATGTGGGTGATTGCTCCAGGGGAAGATGCTGGGATGGACTTCACCACCACCGAAGTCTGTGTTGCGGTCTGTGACTGAGCCACATGCTGGAGCAGGGTCCGCTGGGGCTGGGAAGGCTGTTGGGGCTGGGAGCGATGGCTGACTGAAAATAGAGGAGGTGATGATATTTCTCCAGAAATCACCACAGCATCTGTAACCAGTAGTCATTTTAAACAAATGTCTGTGAGCTTGTATCACAGAAACAAAGTGTAGTATTGTGAACTAGGAGGCAGAAGACCACAGTCTGCCCATCTATGAGCTGTGTGACTCTAAGAAAGTCTCTTATCTTCTCTGAGACTGTTTCCTCATCTGCAAAATGGGAATAACAGAGCTATTATAAGGATGAGATGAGAAATGTATATGGAAGCACTGTGAAAACTCTTATCACAAAGGAGGAACAAACCCCTTAAAGCTGCATCTTCCTGTGAGCTGTACTCACTTTCTCCAATGACTTTCATCCCATTAAGGTAACAAAGCAGTAATCAATTTCTGTAATCCCAAAATAATATCTTTAAGGAAAGTAAGGCAATACAAGTTCTCTAATCTCTTGGTCTCAGTTCTACATGCAATAAAAACATTAGTAGCATTCACTCCTTTGTATTAAGTGATTCTGTCTCACAACCTTACAGTTCCTAAAAATCTAAAGGTCTGGGTGATACTGCAGAAAATAAACTGAATCAAGAATCACACTTGGATCCTGTTCTGTTCTACCACCAAAGAGCCAAGTGAATTTGAAGAGGTCACTCATCCTCTATTAGCCTCTAAAACTTGAGGTTTTGTTTTGTTTGATTGATTTTCTTTTAATGGGATAATAAAAGCTTGCTGTTTCTATCTAGAAGAGGACCAAATGAAGTAACACATTGAAAAATTGTCCTTAAACTATAAAGTACTAAACAAATATAAAGAGTTAACAAAAGAATAGAAAAATCTGTCCTATCATCTCAAATTTAGCTCACCTGGCACAAATGGATAAGCAAGCAGCATAGAAAACATCCCTGCTTCTTATTCTATTGCTACAAAGGTCCCATGAAGTAACCACTCTATCAAATTTTACCAGCTTCAGCTTCAAAGTTTTATTCATTTATTTATTTATTTTTGAGACTCAGTCTTGCTCTGTTACTCAGGCTGGAGTGCAATAGCACAATCTCTGTTCACTGCAACCTCCACCTCCCAGTTTCAAGCTATTTTCATGCCTCCAGCCTCCTGAGTAGCTGGGACTACATGTGTGCACCACCACACCAGGCTAATTTTTGTACTTTTTAGTAGAGTCAGGGTTTTGCCATTACGGCCAGGCTGGTCTTGAAATCCTGGCCTCAAGTGATCCGCCCACCTCGGCCTCCCAAAGTGCTGAGATTACAGGCATGAGCCACTATACTCGGCCTCAACTTCAACTTTTTACACAGTCCACAGAGCTTTAAAAATGCATATGATTACTGAGAAACTAACCCTTTGAATTAGAAACAGATAAAAATATATCTGTAAATTAGCTAAGGATTTTAGGATTATTGAAACTCAATAATCCAAGATTCTAATATTCATATACCCCGATCTATAATTTCAAATAGCACTTATTTCCTGTTTAGAAAAGTCATAGTGGGGTGTTCAAGAGTAAGATGATCACTATGGAAATCAATGTAAAAGTGCCATTTATGTATTATAAGGACTAACTTTGAAACTATCCAGTGAAATATAAATAGGCTTTATTTATTTTTTATGACACATTCTATCCATATTCACAAATGCAGTGTTTCTATTGTTGCTATACATATATCTACATGTGATTTGAGAGTATAAGCAGCATTACCAGAATTCTTTTATAAATGTACTGTACTATCTTACAGTATTTCACAGTATGCTTTGTATGCACATGTTAAATTATGTGAGTTAACAAAATCTTCCACATGTACTCAACAGAACCAAAAAAAAGATAGTCAAGATAGTCAAGGTTTACATTAAAACAACAATGACTGAAGTAATTTACAATATGACTGAGTAGAAAAAACAAATTATAATATTAAAATTAAGCAAATTAATAGTATTTAAATGAAAGCATCAGAAATGAATGACATGTGAAAATAAATATTTCAGATGAAATTATCAGATTATATGGAACACTTCTACCACCCATACTAATCTTCATAATTATTACATTAAGCATTTTTTTATTAAGAAGTGAAATGGATTTTAAAAAGATCAACTAAGTCTATTTAAAAATAATTCTCCTTCAACTATAAATTACTTCACGGTAATTCTCCAGAGTTCAGGAAAGTTAGAGAGAACTAGTACCCACTGCAGAATGATACAAAGGGCAGGTCAAGCAGAGCAGCTGGCTTTTAATTCAAACAAATGCTCAATATGGCTGTGGATATCATGGGTGGAGATTATGGAAGAAGGTCACAGAATAAACACTTGGAAAATAGCTGAAGTGACCTTAACTGGGCCATATAAACACCATAAAACAGTCATTTCTATTATTTTAAAGAACTCTTTTCCACTGTCAAAATGCTCATTTTTGAGAAAGAATTCCACTATTCTACAAAAGAAAAATCTCTCTTCCTTTCACTAAGTGGAGCTTACCTTTCCTCTACCAGATGAGAGTAGAGCGCATCCATTTAAGTGGTTCCCCCCAAAACAATCATCTTTTACCTTCAGTGATACTACAAATGGATGCACACCACTTACCTAGAAGGGGAAAAGCAACCTCTGTCCCCTCATCAGTGCGTTCTGAAAGGATAAGTAAGGGAAGAAATCATAGGTCTTTTCATCCGTTCACCATGCAATAATCTAGTCTACCCCCAGAGGTTAACATTAAGTTCCCCAGAATACTGGCCTCTGCTTTAATTAGCTTTCTGCTAAATAACTCCAGATGGCTTTCCATATCTTACCTGGATTTTCCCCTTTGGCAATTTTAATCCATTAGTCTTAATAATATTATCTCCTAAAATGATGCCAAAGAATTCCTTTTCTCTTTGGTATTTATGTCCTTCAAATATCTGTAACTTTATGTTCTCCTTTAATCACTGCTAAAGAAAACTTAAGATAGGAGTCCTCTACATATTGCCTCATAAGTCATCTCTCTTAAACCCTTTAATTATTCACATTACTATTCCCTGAACTATTTCAAATTTCAAGGTAATAAAGTGTTCAAAAGAGAAAGCAGTATTCCAGGTGTGGTCGAATCAGAATAGGACAGAAATAATATATCTTGTTTTATTTCTCTATATATGCCATCTAAAAATCTCAGTGTTTTTCTGCCAGACCACATTTTAAACAAATACCTAATCTGCTTTCCACCAGAACTTGTAAGTATTTACATGGATTTAAGGGTTTTTTGGCTAGTTTTTGTTTTTATTTTGAGACAGAGTCTCCCTCTGACACCCAGGCTGGAGTGCAGTGGCACAGTCTCAGCTCACTGCAACCTCCGCCTCCTGGATTCAAGGGATTCTCATGCCTCAGCCTCCCGAGCAGCTGGGACTACAGGCGAGCGCCACCACGCCCAGCTCATTTTTGTAGTTTTAGTAGAGACGGGGTTTCGCTATGTTGGCCAGGCTAGTCTCAAACTCCTGACCTCAAGCAATCTGCCCGCATAGGCCTCCCAAAATGCTGGGATTACAGGCGTGAGTCACCACACCTGGCTAAGGTTTTCTACTTTCTGAAAAATATTAAAAGGACTGGATTTTACTTCTTCTTTCCCCCTTGACTCACCTTCCCACAAAACTAAAAAATCTAGATGCATAAAAATACTTATTCGAGGACAGGCGCAGTGGCTCATGCCTGTAATTCTAGCACTTTGGGAGGCCAAGGTGGACGGATCTCTTGAGTCCAGGAATTCAAGACCAGCCCGGGCAACATGGCAAGACCCCATCTCTACTAAAAATACATAAAATTAGCCAGGCATAGTGGCACACACCTGTAGTCCCAGCTACTCAGGAGGCTGAGGCAGGAGGATCACCTGAGCCCAGGAAGTTGAGGCTGCAGTGAGTCATGACTGCACCACTGCACTCCAGCCTGAGCAATGGGAGTTAGACCTTGTCTCAAAAAACAAACAAACAAACAAACAAACAAAAAGCAAAACTCATTCTTAGACAAAAGATACTTTATCCTCTCCCTACAACTGTTGCTGTATATTCACAGTTGTTATTTATGGCTGACTTATAGTTTTATATTACCTACAAACTTTGTAACATCCTATTTTTTTTCCTAGTCATTAAAAACAGGGTAAATCCCAAGGATGTTGTGAATTTGCTCTGAAAACAAACAGGAAAAAAGCTAAAAATATAAAGAATATATTCTCCCCCAAACAATCATCCCATGAAATCCAGAAAGGTAGTTCTCCTACCTTAATACTATGTTTTAAGAGGACACCTACCAGTAGTGATGTATTCAGCTACTAGTTCTGACTCTACCACAGCAATTGATGGACTCTCAGGAGAATGTCTCTTTTCCTGGGTCATCTGAATAGGCACTGCCATTTGACTCAGGTCAATAGTGGGTTGTCTTGGTTTAGATTCCAATTTTTCCTTTACTGCATAAAAAAGTCAGGGGAAAAGTTAACTTTTATTACAAACAAGTACCAAAACCAGAGTTGTCCACAGGAATAATGAACCAGACCTCTGGGGTGCCACACTTGCAGTGACTAAGTAGACAGTGAATTGAAAAGAAAAAAGCAGATTGCTATGTATGGCTGTTTAGTGCACAACTTGCATAACCATACTCAGCAGCCTAGTAAGAAGGACTCACATACAATAACACAAAAATCATCTCTTTTTTATCTCTAAGCCAAACAACTGAATTTTTCTCTTGTACACACTCCTTAAGGTATTTCCTATACCCTTCCTCAAGGTATTCCCTGTGGCCTTGAGTTCATCAACCTAAAAACAAAGGGTGAATAAGCAGTACATAATATGATTTGCTCTAGGACATATCTACCCAGAATAGCACAACACAATGACCAGTTTAATTTGCGCTATTAAAAATTCAAGATATCTCCAAATGAATGTTACAATATCTTCAACAACTCCTAAAGAATACAAATTTTCATGGTTAGAAAAAAATGGCTTCTCTGTTTCTACAAAAATGTCTGATACAATAGTCTGGAATCAGAATGATTTCCATGAATAGATTCACTTTCTATATACCTTGTTATCAACTTTTCTACAAAATCTATATGTTCAAAGTCCCCACCTCTATAAGGCATTAACAGAAATGGCTGAGTATGTCAACGACAAAGAACTGAAGAAATCCCTAAGGTCAAAAATAACACCGACAGGATGAACCAAAGACTTACATTAAATGCTAGTAATCTTTGGATCAAACAAGGTGGAAGTTACAATAAACGGTAACCAGTAACTAAGTCCACTGAATGTTCACACCCACTGAGTACATAACCTGACAAAAATCGAAACAATTAAACAAAATAAGTAAAACAACAACAACAAAAATACAAAAGTCACCCTACGAGTAGAGAGGACATTGAACTAGGAACCAAAAGATGAGTCTCACTCTGCCACTAATCAGCTGGATAACCTCTCTAGATCTCAGTTTAGTTATCCATAAAATGAAAGAGTTGGATGACATAATTGCTAAGGTCATTTAAATACTCTGAAAATCTTTGACCTATTATAGTAGAAAAGTCAGTACAACTTCCACAGGTTTGTTCTAGAGTTTATCAAAGATATTTAGTAATTAGAAATACTGATAGGATCTTGTTATATGAGGACAACTTTGCATGACAGCTCAAGTGGCTAACCTATACTATTCAAAGAAATAAGTCTGAAGATAAAATTAAAACAAATCAGAATGTTAGCAAGGGCCACTAAAGATGTTTTGTGCTTTACCAATATCAAGGAGGATGGCAAGGCCCTTCAATCTGCCTCCTGCTACTCTTAAATGCAAGTGGCAACTGTACTGTATCTAGCCTTGTGCTTAGAAGTGATAGAACTACTCCTTTCTAGTGCTAAGAAACAATAGGACTCTCCATTTTAAGCAAGAGACAAAGAAGACAGAGCTGTCAATTTTTTTTCTCCTTTCTACAGATAGTCCATTTGTACTTCAATATTCCTGTGCACATCTTATTGAACAAGTAAACCAGACTGTACCAATGATTATAGACAAGTCCAGAGGGGGGAAATGTGCTCAAATAATAGCAATAATAATAATAATAATAATAATAGTAATAATCATAACAGTGGTAGTATTTTAGCACAACCCATCTCTAGAGAAAACATGCTTCATTCAGTTGAGCATGTGAATTCATACCTGTTGTCTGTTGGAGTTCTAACAGAGCTTTGATTGTTGAAGTAGCTGATTGTGATTCACTGGATACATCCTGATAAATTATGGTAGGGCTAGTCTCCATTGCAATCTCATGTTCTGACCAATCCTGACGCCGGGAAGCAATTACATGAACTACAGGCTGGGAATCTGTTTTATATTAGTTAAAAAAAAACAAACCCTATAAACAAAGTTTCTCTTAAAAAAAAAAACAATTTTTTTTTGTCTGTTTGTTTATCTTTCTATTTATTGTAAATTACATGCTTTATCTCCCCAAGAAGACTATAAGCCCCTAGAGGGCATAATGTCTTTCACTTCTGAATTCACTCATTCATTCACTCATTCATTGATTCCACAAACTGGACACTTACGTGCCAGAATCTAGATATGGCATTGAAGATATAAAGGAGCTCACAGAATAATCAGAGGATGCTCAAGAAGCACATAGTCTGGTTGGGGAGACAGACATGTAAAAAGACAAATTACAATTCAATGTGATAATTGCTATTATAAATAGGTATGCATATGTGTAGGTGAGTGCGTGTTTGTGTACAGTAAGAACAAAATGCTGTAGGAGTCTTACTTTCTCCAATGCACCTGAAAATATGTGTTGTATTACAGCCTGAGCATTCTGTCAACACTTACTGGATGGCTGAATTACTGAAGGAAATCCTGTTCACTGCCAGCAAGAAAAGACAGATGACCTAGAACCAGCACGATACAACAGGACAAGTGTAACATCTGGAGCTCAAAGTCGTGGGTTATAGCCCCAACTATATCAATTATTAGCAGGTTGATTCTTTGGGTCTTAGTTTCACTATTTCTAAAATGGGAATAAAGTTACCTCTCTTCCTCATAGGATTTCTGAGTATGCAATGAAATGATACATGGAAATGAGCTTTATAAACTATGAAGGCCAGTAGAAATGTTATTATTGTTTCTTTGTAGCTTGTAAGTTCTCAATTCTAAGACCGTTTGTTAGTTTCAAAATAAGTTATAGCTCTAATCCAAGGCTTATTATATTCATGCTATACAGGTACACATATAAATACTACATGTGCATCAAATCAAGCAACAAGTTATTTTTTCAGTTTTCCACCTATAAAATAAGCAAGTTAGACTAGACTATTACGAACTTCCTAAACTCCTTTGTCCAAGACACCATAGAGGAAATTGTGGAGGATATAAAGGCATGATTCCTTCTTCTAAATTCAGATTATAATGGAGGAAACATCAAATAAAGATATATGGCTTTGTAGCTTCAGGCAAATATCAAACGATTAGGCAAACAAGACAAGATTAGGCAAACGATTAGAAAGTAAGAGGCTGCTTTGAATTGGGATGGTCAGTGAAAGCATCACAGAAGAATGAAAAGAATTCAAGTAGCTCCCAAAACAAGAATAAATATAATAAACGTTTAACCCTCTATGAACCTTATATTTTTTAAAGCCACAGAGTTGTTGAAAAATGTTGGGGCAAGGGGAACAACTCTTCCAACAAAACAGCCTTCCTGAAAAAAACAAAATCAATATACAATAGATCTAGAATTTTTAATTACCATGAACAAACTACATTTTTCTCCCCAAAACTCCAGGTAGAATATATGCCACACTAAAGAAAAATAATTTTCCATTAAACTTCCCCAAAAATACAGAAGACTGGACGCTATCCTGCAATATCAAATGCCATGTGAAGCACCGAGCAGGTTTTATTTATTCATTTTAAGTAGATATGTAGAATTTAAACTTAAGAGAATTGATTACATTATGAAATCATTCCTTTTATATAACTTAAGCTCTCAAACTTAAGAAAATTTCATAATGATATAGGCAAAGAATGACTTTGCAACCCAACCCTACAAGACACACTGAATATCCACAAAAAGGCAGGGATTGTGTTTATAGAAATAAGGTAGAAAGAGATAGGAAAAAGGGAAAACAAATTTCCATAGGAGAGCATCTATCAAAGACCATTATCCCAAACAACATCACCTTGTAGGTACTAGAGAGATTGCTACATCTCTGTCTATACTTAGAAAGAGCAGCTGACCATCATAAGTATCACTGTAGCAACCCTGTGACACAAGATGAGTGTGTGAACCTACTTGAAAACCCGTCTTTAAATGATTCTCTCTCCTACTTTTGGCTTATGCTTAGACCTAAATGAATCTACTGTCTATCAAGTCATGGAATGCAATGACTAGGAAATCAGGGGCTTGATCTCACCAGTAACACGTGCTTATGCAGTGTGCACTCATCTAGACTTCCTGCGTCTCTTGCAGATGGTAGCCTTCTGTCCCTCAGATGTCTTTCTGAACTGAACAAGTATTTATTGGATACCTACTACATATTAGATACTAGAGATACACACTTTAGCATTATACTCAAAGGCAGACTCAGACATCTCTGTGGAAGAATATCTCCTATGTCTCTATTATAAATGGCCTATATCATGCTTTCATAGAATCTTAAGACTTCTCCATTAGAAGTGATCTTAAAGTTTGTCTAATGCTGCCATCAATCTTATACTAAAATCTTCACAGTGTTCCCATGGGTCTGAGAACTCTAGCACCAAAGTACTCACTACTTTCTAAGACAGTTTCCTTACAACTCTGCACAGTTACGACAATCAGAAAGTTTTTTCATATTGAGTAGAAACAGGTCTTGTTGTGACTTCTACTTAGCACTTCTATTGTCTGTTCCTGTATCCACAAAGACCAATTCTTTTCCTTCTTCCACATCACAGTCCTGAAGATAACTGACAAAAGCTCCTATGTTCCCACCAATCCAACCCATCCCCATCTTCTCTTCTTCATGATAAATATCCTGTTTCCACCAACTATTGCTCATACAAAGTGATTCCAAATACCTTACACACCTAAATCATTGCTTCTAAATTAAACCTAAAGTATCTATATCCCTTTTACGATGTAATATATACCTTCCCTCTGAAGCACTGTCATAAAGCTCAAGGACTTCACAGTATTTAACTGCCTAGACAGCAAGGCCCAAAATGTTCCAGAGAACATTTGTTCCTCAAGATGTTCTGCAAAAAAGGGTTCCATGGTCAAAAAAGTTGGGGAACATTTTATATTGTATCTTCCACTCTTCATCTTTCATATACATATTAGCACATAATTGCTCTGAAAAGTTCTGCAATAAGTATGTTTCTGCTCAACCTAGATTTATTCCCCACCCTCACCTTGACCTACTGAGATCATGAAACTTAAGAAAGAAATCATTCTAGAAACTGACTTATGACTTACTCAAAGCAATGTCTTTACAAGATACATTTTTATACTTAACTCATGCCTTATTCCATCATAAATCTCTGCCCTTGGTTTTGTCTCATTTTCTTCCACTTCACTTAATATAATCTTGTATTTTAATCCACCTTAAAACCTTTTGGAAACAAAGTATAATATAAATAATCTTCAATACTTGTTTAAAAAAAATCTGGAACACATTCCCAAATACGTTCTAGGCTACCCCATTCCCAAATGAGAAAGGGGAAAAAGCCTATTTAGGAAAAAAAGCACAGGAACAATATGACGCATGATCTGATCTTCAGTAAGTGACCAAGGCAAGGATGGCCTTAATCCATTAGGTTTGGTCACCTAGTTATCTATCCATATCTAGGTGTATACTACTTACTACTTAACAGGCCCACTCACAAGGTTAGGGGGAGCTCCAGAAAAAAAAAATTTGGACTCAGGCAACAAAAATGAGTTTATAAAGTGCAGCTTAACCCAATGCCACAGTTATTATGGTAGATGCTCTGCTACTTTTTCATTCGGTGAAATTTTTACTGATTATCTTCTCAGTCCTAACTGAACTCTTTGATAAATACCAGATATGTATGAAGATGAATATGATCCTTAAGCTTGAGAAGCTAGTAGCTTAGTTGAAAAGAAAACAATTATAATACACAAACAAACAAAACATACAAAATGAAATGGTCAATGTTAAAAGAGCTGATGCACAAAGCAATATTGGAAGCTTAACACAGAAGAATGAATCCTCGCAGGGTGATCAAGGAAAGTCTCAAAATAGGGTGATGATATTCTAGCCTATAAGGAGACAGTTGAGGAATAAAAATTTCTCTTCCTTCGGGGTGGAGGACAGTAGGTGAAGTTCAGAAACCACAAGTGGAATCAAGGCATTCTCTTGGCATACGTTGTCCTTATTCCAGGACTTGTGTAGCAGAAGTCACCAGAAAAAGGACCTGAAGTCAAGAAAAGATTGATTTTTCCTTAGAGTAGAATGCCAACTATTAAATGTGCAAAGAATAATGAACTTAGGAAAATCATCTACGGATGCTAAAACTACTGGATAAGTGTTTGATGAGAAACACGATATTTATATCATGGACCTTCCTACAAATTACTATTAATCTCAAAGGGAAACATGTTAACTTCATAGTGGAGAAAACCAGACGACATCATCTTAACCAAGTGATCAGTGTGAACGTCATCTATGCTGGGACAAGCTGGCATCATGTTTCTCCTGATAAAACTGAGGATATAACATCCTATCTGTGGAATTCCCGATGAATCTAATCATGAGGAAACATCAGACAAAACCAAACTGAAGAATATTCTACAAAGTAACTGATCTACACTCTTCAAATATCAAAGTCAAGAAATACAAAGAAAGGCTGAGGACCTATTCCAGGTTAAAGAGAATTAAAAAACCATGACAGTTAAATGCAGCTAAATGCAGTGTATCTACCTGAATTTTATTGAGTACAGGTGAAAACCATAAAGAATATTATTAGCTAATTAACAATATTTGAATATGGATTGTAAATTAGATAATACTATAACATTAAATTTCTTGACTTTGATAATTGTATCTTAGTCATAAAAAGAAGAATCCTTAAGAAATATAGGCCTACAAATTTAAGTAAATATAAGAAACATGATAGCTCAACTTACTCTCACATGGTTAAGAAATTTTAAAAATATACACACACACAGCAGAAGGAGGGCAGAGAATCAACAACAAAGTAAATGTGGCAAAATGTAAATAAGTAGTGAGTCTAGGTAAAGAGTATACACAGGAGTTCTTTTTACTATTCTTGCAACTGTTCTGTAATTTTGAAATTATATCAAAAGAAAAGGTCACTTTAAAAAGAAAAAAGTGGCTAAAAACTACAAAAGCAACAATGTAACAGAAAAATAAACTGCTATATAGTACTTACATTCCTAATAAGTAGGAATATTCTCACATACTTTGAAAATCAGCATGACCTGAGACTAACCAACATCTTAATCCCTTTCTCTTTAAATCACAGCATATATATTCCCAGACCTAGTCTTTGTAAGAATGTAGTAAGCAGCTATACAAGGCGATAAGGGGAGGGGAAAACAGATTATAAAAATATGCTTTACAGTCAACTATGCCTATTCTAAATTGTGAAATTTTCTGTTATAGAATATTTTAAAAAGTAATATACAATGAAAGATATATTAGGTTGGTGCAAAAGTAATTGCAGTTTTGCCATTAAAAGTAATGGCAACTGCTTTTGCACCAACCTAATAGAAGAAATAAAAACAGAAGACACAAACTTATGTCCCATTCTTAGAATAAAAACTGAAGATTCGGTCGGGCACAGTGGCTCACGCCTATAATCCCAGCACTTTGGGAGGCCAAGGTTGGTGGATTACTTGAGGTCAGGAGTTCAAGACCAGCCTGGCCAACATGATGAAACCCCATCGCTACTAAAAATACAAAAAATCAGCTAGGGATGGTGGCACGTGCCTGTAATACTGGCTACTCAGGAGGCTGAGGCAGGAGAACCGCTTGAACCCAGGAGACGGAGGTTCCAGTGAGCTGAGATCGCGCCACTGCACTCTAGTCTGGGCAACAAGAGTGAAACTCCATCTCAAAAAAAAAAAAAAAAAAAAAAACCCTAAAGATTCAACTAATGAAATAGCATGTTTGGGAAGTACTAATTGGTTCACAGATCTCTTAGGAAAGGACTAACAATTTCAAAGGATAACCTGGGATTATGTATATACAAACTTCTATTGTTCATGTCCCCTTTTTGCACCAACTCATACCAAACATTTTATCTGCCCTCTTTGAAAATATATCTTGAGTGCAAAAAAGGCCAGTATTGCTCAAGAAACTGCATACCAAAAGAAATGATTGGAGAATAAGTATCAATCAAGTGTAACCAGCAGACAATTGACTCATAGTCAATACAGAATGATAAAGTCCATCTTAGCAAACAGATTCAGAAAATATTACTCTCACTGATAATATGCTGAAGGAAACTATCCACTCTCTATAATGAGGGCAATATTATGTTTGTTAAAATCAACATTTTCATTTATTTTTAATTGATGAATTTTCAAAGAACATTTTGAATGCTTTCTTATCCTGTCCTCTCCTCACTGGAGTGTCAACTTTCAGTCTTTGGCATTTTTTTATTTGTTACTAATAAAATTCTTATACTAGAGCTGTATGTGTCTTTTTTAAATCGTCTATTCTAGATCTAGATTTTATACTCCTAGAGGGCAAGAACTATATTGTACTCCTCTGTAGGGTCTAGCATAATGCTTAGTATGTAGTATAAACTAATCAATAATTGTCAAATTGAATTAATGGACTAATCAGCAATGTGAACCATGTAAAACTAATCTGGGAAGACTCCACCAAAGAGTTAAAATACTCGTGTTTGCACAATCTGAAGACTGTGTATAAGAAAAGTGAAGTTGCTAAGAAAGCACTCCAGAGAGAATAATGGGGAGGCAGAGAGAGGGAATGGAGAGAGTGTGGAAAGAACAAGGGAAGATAAACAGCTTTGCTTAGATGCATCAGAGTACATAAGCACAAACATAAATGTACCACCTAACAATAAGAACAATTAAGATAACTGAGAGACATGAGTACTAGATTTGTAGAAGGTCTCAAAGCTTATGATCATGAGCTTATTTCAAGAGATTTCCTAGAAAAGTAACATAATTCAAACAGCACTGAGGACAAAGAGTTTCCTGCTGTAGAATCTAGCTTCATAGTTCCTTCCGTATAATTAGGACAACCATATGATTATCTGGGATACTTTTCAGAGTGAAAGGGAGTACTTTAATAATTGTGCCAGAACAACATAAACTAGGACTTGTCCCATGCAAATAGGAATGTATAGTCACCCTACTTACAGCCCACTTACAGTCTACCTCTGACCACCTTGATTCTTTCTCAGGGTATAGCAACAACCATTTCAAAATATATATTCACTTCTTTGCATACTTTTTCTCCTACTTACCCAAACCAGAGAGGAAGAATATGAAAATTACCGTCTGGGAATCATAACTCTATCCAGTTTAATATTACCTACCTGACAGATTCATCATCTAAAGTTAATTATTTGATGAACACATTCCATGCAGGAAAGAATGGTAACCTTTACCAAAAATAAAATTTCAGCTCACCGATTTAACATCAAACAACAACAACAAAAATAAAGCCAAAAGAATCGACAGAGCATACAAATTTGTTGTGAAATGCATAGAAGCAACCTCTAAAACCTCTATTTTAGAACTCAGGCACTATGTCAGTAGTACTTATATAAATCAGAAGTAAAATAGATCTTACCTTGGGAACTCTGGGAGGACTCTGTAGAAGAGGAACTACTATCTGTATAATTCTGTGGTTCTTCTTTTCCTTCCTGAATAGATGAATTACCAGCCTCTGCTACCCTGGATGCTTGCTGTAATGTTTCTGTTACTAGTTGTCTTGTTTGTTCACTAACGACTGTCGCTTGAAAAGTCACTGGTTTGGGTTTAATAAGAACCTAGGAGAAAAGCAGAAATATACTGAGATAAAATTTTAGAACACGATTTAAAAATGCTAAACTTCTAGGTCATAAACTGATATTTTCCTGGTATGGAAAATATTCTGTAAATTATGCTTTTTAGGCACAGTATTGTTCATCAAAGAGTAATTCAATCTACAGACAAATTACAGTGTAAGCCATATATAGTGTTTTAAAGTGGTACATGCCAGACTGCAATAGCCATAATTCTGACAAGAACCTTTGTGCCTGTTTTCCTATGACTTCAGAAGTCATTTTAAAATCTGTAGACTATATAGTAAAATGATATCCACAAGCTGAGGATGGCAGAACAAAAAGACACAAGGAGTCTAGATTCCCAGTGGAATGTTTGTGCTGCAATATCAGTCCAGGACTTCCTCCCTCTGAACTTTTATTAATATAATAAAAATAAAACCCTAATCTATTTGAGCCAGTGTTCTTCAAGTTTTTTTTTATTTCTTTTTTCTTCATTAGAAACTAAATCAAATTCCTAATTGACACACCTGCAAAAAGTAAAACTTGCTTGGGACCTAAACTAATCTTTGAAGAAACCCCAGATGAATACTGATTTGACAACTATCAGAAGCAACATGGAACATGTGCTAGATCAACTCCTGGTAAAAGTAAAAAACACTGAAACAAGTGAAATGGGAGAAAATTTTCAAACTGGGACATTCTACTTCAAAATCTGAATTCCAGGAGTTAACTTCAATTGGAGCTACGGAATAAAAACTATTAACTCATCACAATTATTTTTGTTTCTACCATATATAAGATTCTAAAATTTCTCAGACTCTATTAAGTTACCCATTTCCAAGAGTTAAGAAGGAAAACATGGTTTATATCATACTCTAGATGATGAAGCAAATGAAATTATTACAATTGAACTCCATAGGCAATTTGGACTTGTCACAAAAGCTTATATATATATATATTTAAGATATGTAAAGTATTTGGCTATAATTCTGAGGAAACAGACTCTAAAAGTAAATTAGTAGTTTATAGGTAAATTAATACCTCTTATACAAATTCTAGGATGGCATTTCTCAACCAAAACTAATACTGCTTCCCTCGATATTCTCAGAAAAGCAAAATACCTACAAAATAAACAGTAGCCTAGCAACATATGATTAGATCCTGAGCCTCAAATTCCAAGGCAAATTTTCAGAAAAGTTCCCTTATCTTCTATTCATTGAAAAATAAATACATCTCTAGCTTATCTATTGTTCAAGGGGTCAAGCAAAGCTAATTTTATAAGTAAATAAAATGCTTTTGAAGGCCATGGTAGCTTATAAAAAGTAAATATTTTTCTTTGAGTGATTCTGAATGACTATGATCCTCCCTCAACCACCCCCCTCAAATCACAAAATACACCTTCAGCAAATTGTATTCCCAGGAAATTATTTCCCCATAATCTTTGCTGATAGCACGACATAAACATTTAGATATCTTAAAGAAAGTACTGAAAAGATAAATAAAGTTTTGACGATACGTGAATAATTAACACATTCAAACGTAACTTTTAACAATCTGATTTCTTAAAGATTGCTGATCTTTTCCTTCAAATTTCTACCCAGGAATTTTAGGAATTGAAAATATTTAAGAGCCAAGAAAAATCATCATATCTTACAGCATACCTGTGTTTTCCCTTGCTGCCCATAAACAATTTTTGTTGGGATGATTTTAGCTGCTGGTTGAACTGTGGAACCTATTCCTTTTGGCTGCGTTACAATCATTTTGGTGATGGGTCTTGTAGCAGTGAGGATAGCTGGCTTTGCTCCTGTTGGCACTGTCTGAATAGTCTTTTCTCCCTAAATTGAAGTCAATGATTACATAAGAGATTTATATGCATATAAATGATAAGTCCTCTCACTGAAAAATCAGTAAGGTTTTACCAGGATGATGAAAAAGGGGCTGTAGATTATGTAACAAAGTATAACGTTTCCAGGAAATCAAAAATCCTAGACTTGGTCGAAATGATCTAGAAAGTCATCTGACCAACTTTCTACCCAAAGAAGGAATTAATTATTCTCTGATGAGTGAATTTTTTAAAATTACCACATGCAAAAATACTTATTACACTGTCCCATTCACGGAATACAAATAATAGTCAGAAAATTCTGGAAGAAGGTATAGTACACTGTTAATGCTTGTCTCTAAGAATTGGGATTATAAGTCTTATCCCCCAAATACATATTTATTTTCTAATATATTTGAAATAAATATTTGTGTAATTAGAAAATTACTGTGCAATATACCAGTAGCTAAATGTACACACATAAAATAAATCCCCTAAGTTCTACATATATGAAATTATAAGGATATATATTAGAATGTCTACATGAAAACCTACGGGCAAGCAAAATCAGCAGAAGTATTAACATTCTTTCTAAGGTTATATATAGGAAAAATTTGATGAACATATGCCATGAGGAAAGAATGTTATATATTGTTAATAATATATAAGGTTATATGTAGGAAAAAAGGATGGGAAAACTCAGTGCTTCCTATGTTTTACTATTCATATATTACTAATATCCTTTTAGTCTATTAACTAGATAGCTTATATCCATTAACTTTTCATCATTTTCTATGCTTTCATCTACTTTATTCTTAAGTACCATTTTCTGGTCACTCATGAAATCAACATCTTTTTACATGAACTTAACTAAATTAAGTTCAAATACAGGGACTTTACTAAATTATTACAATTTTTAAAATTAAAATCCATAAACTTAAGACGGAAATGAAAAGATCTGAGAATGTGCACCTCATCAGTTTTCCTTAATTTTTAGCCAGCATCATCTAAATATGTGCCTATCTAAACTTAGCAGCCAGTAAACACAAAGCACCCAGGTGAGCTGACTAAAAAGCAATCACTGTGAATTAGAGCTAAATATAATTACAAAAATCACAAGTTTAACTATCTGTTGTAATTATTTAAGGGAAACATGAAGCATCTGCCAATGGTGTTATTACTTATTTCAACACATGCATACTCTTCACAGCGCCATCTCTGGAAAGAGCTCTAGTTCATTTGCCAAGAGCCACTAGTTTGCAAGTGAGCATACCTATCTATTAAATAGCTCAATGGACCCTGTCCGAGTATGATGAGCCATTTAAGCCAAACAAAACCAACTAGCGGCCTGTTTTTCAAAAAAGCTCTTCTGATGTGTGTTGTGGGCATGCACAGGTGAGCAAGTGGTGAGTAGAGGTGAATGTGCCTATTTGGTCTTTGGCAGGGGTGGCAGGGGCAGAGTCTTGCTCTGTCACCCAGGCTGAAGTACAGTGGCAAGATCTTGGCTCACTGCAACCTCTGCCTCCCGGGCTCAAGTGATCCTCCACCTCAGCCTCCCAAGTAGCTGGGATAACAGGCATGCACCTCCATGCTAATTTTTGTAATTTTGTAAAGATGGGGTTTCACCATGTTGCTCAGGCTGGTCTCAAACTCCTGGGCTCAAGTGATCCACCTGCCTTGGCCTCCCAAATTGCTGGAATTACAGGCATGAGCCTCCACACCCAGCCCAGAAAACGGTCTTATATGTTGATTTGCTTGTTTCACTAGCACTGCCTGTGTCAAACAGTTGTTATCAGAGATATCTAACAGCTATGAATCATACATGACTCTCAGATCTTTGTGACCACAGGGCCTAGAATACAAAGCAGCCCCTCTTACATATCAAGTTCTTTGAAATTGCAAACCACATTACAAAGGGTTCTGAAAAACTGAATTCTAATTCTGCTTTACTTTTGGCTTACTATGTAAATTCAGGCTAGGAACAATCTGTTTTCCTACACATTGAAAAAATCTAATGCTGGACCCCTACCAATGAAGCTTTTATGAGATCTACTTAAGTGAAGTATAGCATTCCATGTTCTAGTGAAGTCAGACAAGGTAGGGACACTAACAAGCCAAAACAGTTAAGTACCAAGAATAACGAGAAGAAGAAAATCAATGATTGAGGATGTCTTATGTGCCAGGCCCTATTCTAAGCACTTTCACAATAGCTACCAGTTACTAAACAACCTCCCTGGTAAATATCATCAACCCCAATGTACAAATGAGGAAATTAAGAATGAGAGAGGTTGAACATGTTACCCAAGGTCAAACAACTACAATATAAAGAAACAAAGCCCTGGTTTGTCAAACTCCAAACCTTCTACCAACTGCCTTCAGAACTATAAATAAATCTGTTATTTCTTTGATTTTTTTTTTTTTTTTTTTTGAGGCAAGGTCTCATTCTGTTGCCCAGTCTGGAGTGCAGTGGCATGATCATGGCTCATAGCAGCCTCAAACTCCTGGGCTCAAGTGATGCTCCTACCTTAGCCTCCCAAGTAGCTGGGACTACAGGTGCATGCTACTACACCTGGTTAATTTTTTAAATAAATTTTTGTAGAGGTGGGGGTCTTGCTTTGTTGCCAAGGCTGGTCTTCAATTCCTAGGCGAAAGCGATTCTCCCACCTCAGCCTCCCAACCAGCTGGGATTACAGGCATGTGCCACCACATCCAGCCTGATTTCATTTTTTAATAGCTCAAAGAGGTAAAAATGAAAAAAAAAAAAAAAAATGAAAGTAACAAATTCCTATCAATTAGTCTTAATCCCACATATTTCTCTTTGCCCACCCTAAGCCAAATACTAGGTCAGTATCTATTGACCATAAGCTGGAATAAAACAGTGCTCCAACAGAAATCCCCCTACAGTTAAGCCAATGGAATTCTCTTTTTGGACAAAGCTAAGCATCTAAATCATGGTCACAAGCAATTTAGCTATGAGCAAGTATGAGCAACATGCTTTAGAAATTACTGTGAAAAATGGTATCAGTTGGTGGTGCTTTAACAGTTATTATATCACAGCAGTAGTAAATCAAGCCATTCTGGCTATTGTAGGGTTCTCAAGTCCTTGTGCAAATATTTATATAGCTGGTCTTTAAACCCTCTGTGAATTGCTAAATCTGCAGTTGAAGCTCTTACTTACTCCAGCATTTAGCAACGTTGTGACAACATTTTTGCCCGGGAGGCCTTGAATGGTCGTTCCTTTTCCTGTAGTCTTTTGCACAACAATCACATTGGGCTTGGAAGTCATTGGGATTGTAGTGATTTTGGTAGTTGTTCCTTAGAAAAGGGGGAAGAAAAGGAGGCCTGAGTTAAGGACTAGAGACACTTGGTTATTTCTATTTATATTATACACAATTAGTACATATAGTAAATGTCATTCCTAGACGACATGAAAGCTGTCATGACGATGAAAATGAAGGCTTGGAATAGTAAGTTATAAGTCATACCAGAATGAAAGAATATTAAGAATTGACTCTTAAAGCAGTCATCTTTTTAGAATCTGAGAACCTATACACAAAACTCAGAATCAAAAAACATCAGTTTCACCATCAATATTCTTTGACTAGTTAAAAGAAACAAATCAGAATCTATGACATATATTTCCCCCAGACCCAGTATTATATCTGTGACTGAAGTGATGGGAAAACCCTTCAAAAAAGAACATGAAGTAAATACTTAAATTTACATAATACTAGGTTCTAGAAAAAACGTATGACAAGAAATAAGCCATTATTTTTCTGTGATTAAAAAAGACAAAGTAGGCCAGGCATGGTTGGCTCACGCTCATAATGCCAGCACTTTGAGAGGCCGAGATGGGTGGATCACCAGAGGTCAGGAGTTCAAGATCAGCCTGTCCAACCTGGTGAAACTCTGTCTCTACTAAAAATAAAAAAAAAACTAGCTGGGGGTGGTGGTGGGCACCTGTAATCCCAGCTACATGGAAGGCTGAGGCAGAAGAATTGCTTGAACCTGGGAAGTGGAGGTTGCAGTGAGCCCAGATCGTGCCACTGCACTCCATCCTGGGCTACAGAGTGAGACTCAATCTCAAAACAAACAAACAAAAAAGACAAAGTAAATGATATACAAAACAAGTCACAGATTCACTGTATGCTTCTGTAATCTGCAGCACTCTGGAGAGTGTGAGGATAAAACTCTAATTTACATATATAAACTTATATTGTCAATTATTAAAATCTATCTAATAGGTCTATACCTACTGATCCAAACATAGTATTACTTTGCCCTCTCCCACACATCTTTCCATAATTGGCTTCTCTTCTACCTATCAAATCTACCTTCCAACCTTCAGATGTAAATTCTGGTGCAAATCTTTGATTTATTCCTTGTCTTCTTCTCTTTTTCAAAAAATTTTATTTTTATTTTTATTTTTTTAAGGCAAGGTCTTGCTCTGTCACCCAGACGGGAGTTGAATGAAGCAACCACAGCTTGCAGCCTTGACCTTCCGAGCTCAAGTGGTCCTCCCACCTTACTCTTTGATTTTTTGTAGAGACGTGGTCTCACTATGTTGCCCTGGCTGATCTCAAACTCTTAGGCTCAAGTGATCCTCCTGCCTCAGCTTCACAAAGTGTTGGGACTATAGGTGTGAGCCACTGTGCCTGGACTCTTTTTTTTTTTTTTTTTTTTTTAAGAGAGACGGGGTCTCACTCTGTTACCCAGGCTGGAGTGCAGTGGCATGATCATATCTACTGCAGGCTTCAACTCTCGGGCTCACACAATCCTCCCATCTCAGCCTCTTAGGTACCTAGGACTTCAGGTATGTGCCATCATGCCTGGCTAATTTCTGTATTTTTTGGTAGAGATGGGGTCTTACTACATTGCCCAGGTTGGTCTTGAACTCCTGGCCTCAAGTGATCCTCCTGTTTCAGCCTCCCAAATTGTTGGAATTACAGGCATGAGCCAGCAAGCTTGGCCTATTTCCCCATCTTAACTCCCTATACCTCTCAACAAGATGAAAGCCCCTTAATCTCCACACTGTACCTTTTTATGATTCCTCAGTGCTTAGGACAGTGGATGACAATTACATTCTTAAAAAACTAAATTTATCATGCCAAGAACCTGGAACATGTCAACTGGTTAAACTCCCTAATTTCCCGTTTCGTCCCCAGTTCTAACTTTCCCTCATGTTTCAAAATCCTATTAATACATAATCTGTCCCTTAATCTACCATCTTAATCTAATTAGCATGTACTCCAGAGTACACACCATAAACTTTAATCTAACAAGTAACTTCTTCATTATGGCTTCCCGTTACCTACCACACAAAGCCCAAACTCCTCTGCCTAGCTTTCCAGGCTTTGTCAGACCTTAATTTTTAGAATTAACTAACATACACCTCTCCTTTAATGTGCTGGTTTCCACATTGGTCTTTGAGTATACAAATTCCAATGCTACTTTTGCTGCTGTAATTTCCTCTGCTTATGAAAAGAGGCATGTCGAGTTCTTCTTCTACAGGCCTATATATCATCTATCAAATGACTAAGCACAGAATTATTACTTAATAAAAACATGAGTAATATGTCTTCAAAAAATAAACACAATTTTATTATTTTCCACTGGAAAACCTTAATATTCCATACTTAATTTTTTTAAACAAAGTTACACTAAGAATAAGAATATTCTAGCTATATGTTAATTTTGGCAATACTGCTACAAAAAATGTCTTTATAATATACTTGCCATTATATAATGTTTCATTAGTCCAAGGTAACATGCTCTGAGGTTACATAAAAGAGCATTTTAACCTATGAACTAGCTTCACAACTTTTTCCATTTATTTGTAGTCTCTAAATAGTCAGCTGTTAAGAATTTCAAAAACCAAGCTGCCCATGATTCACTTATACTAACTTTAACTCTTAATTAACTTTAATCCCTCACATGTGATTAACTCTATAGACCTTTCTGACACGGTTTCATACAGACCTCTTTTGACATGATTTACTATGTTTTTGACTTTATGCTAAAGTACAAGGGCCACTTTTTGACAAAACTTGCTTAACAAATGAATTATATTTTTACCTACTAAAATGTCTAATCCCTTCCATTACAGAAGTTTTTCAATTTATATGATAGTTGCAAACCAAGTCCACAAGCTTAACAAAATGTGGTGGGCGGGGTGGCAAATGCCAGAAAATAGAAGAAAAAGGAATAGCATAAGGAAAAGCAAGTCTAACATTATATTAAAATAGAATATAATTTATAATTGATACAATGATCAATTATAAATGTCTGAAATTCCAGTGAACATGTTTCTATATTAGGGGATACCTACATTATATTGAAGAAGTATTATTCATTACAAAAAAGTCACCTTCTGTGCTTTCACAGTAGACTGCCGTTCCCATGTTACAAAAGAATTATACAAATTCACTTGCTTAGCATTCTTTAGGGCAGATAATAAAACTCATGCATATATTCCTCTGTATCACAACACACAGCAGAGTATCTGGCTTGTAGCGTATCAGAAGGACCCACTTATATAGTCTTCACTTATAAAACAATCGAGATATAATGGGTGCAAATAACTGTAAATCTCATTTGGATAATAATCAACTATGATATTGATGCATTTCAGGCATTCTTATTTTTAAAAAAGATTCCTGTAAAAGTTTGGGCATTATAATAGGTAGGCTTAAAGAAGAACACAAATTTATTGGCTCAGATTTTACTATTCTATTTACAGATTCTAAAATTACCTGATAATCTTGGTCTCTTAGGTGAGGTTTTATGTTGCTTTGCTCAAAGAATGAACGAATGAAAAAGTGCAAAAATAACAGCTTCTTTCCTGGACACCGTACTAAAGATCAGTAGAATTAAAGTTTTGCTATTGTCACAGGTTCTCATAATGTCCCCAGAATCAAGGTAGTGAGTTCAACTCTGAAGAATCCAATATAATTATTCATCTAACCCTCAACAAAGCTCACAAAAAAAGTACAAATCTGATAATCTAATATATAAACATGTAAATAAATATTTGATTCTATAAAATCTGAATTGGCCAGGCGCAGTGACTGACGCCTATAATACCAGCACTTTGGGAGCCCGAGGCAGGTGGATCACTGGAAGTCAGGAGTTTGAGATCATCCTGGCCAACATGGTGAAACCCTGTCTCTGCTAAAAATACAAAAATTAGCCGAGCGTGGTGGCAGGCGCCTGTAATCCCAGCTACTCAGGAGGCTGAGGCAGGAGAATTGCTTGAACCCGGGAGGCAGGGGTTGCAGTGAGCAGAGATCACACCACTACATACATTCCAACCTAGGTGACAGAGCAGGATTCCGTCTCAAAAAAAAAAAAAAAAGATATGAATCAACTCTAAAGATAGTCATGGATTCCATTTAACTGTTTGCTCTAATAAAAAGAACAAAGTGATCTTTCTAGAAAGTACTCTAGAAGCATTAAATTGCATCCTAGGATATTTATACAGAAGAAGTAAGAATTCCACAAAATAATTTATGTATAATAATGTTCATCATAGAATTATTTATAATGCCACATACACACACACCCACGCACACACACACAAGACAGCCTGTAAGCAACCTAAAACTTGCTACGATAAGAAAATGGTTAATATGAGGAGGGGTGTCAAAATACATTTACTAGCATGGGAAAATAACATTACTATAGGAAACAAGGATAAAATCTGACTATATTGGATCCCAATTTAAAAAAATATATACACACACACACATTTATACAAATAAATGAATAGAAAAATGAATAAAAAGAAATATACCTAAATTTTAACACAGTCCTATGGATAGTAAAAATCATAGGTTTTTAATTTTCCTTGAACCTTGCTGTAGTTTCCAAATTCCCCCACAATGAGAGGGAAAGAGTCTTTTTTTAAGTCTTCTATTCTTATAGCTAGATGTGTGAGTGTATTTTAAGAAAAGAGCCAGACACAGTGGCTCATGCCTGTAATCCCAGCACCTTGGGAGGCCAAGGTGGGCAAATCGCTTGAGCTCAGGAGTCTGAGACCAGCCAGGGTGACATGCAAAACCCTGTCTCTAGAAAAAATACAAAAATTAGCCAAGCATGGCGGTGTGGGCCTGTAGTCTTAGCTACCTGGGAGGCTGAGGTATCAGGATTGCTTGAGCCCAGGAGGCTGACACTGTAATGAGCCAATCACACCACTGCACCCTGGCCTGGGCAACAGAGTGAGACTTTGTCTTAAAAAAAAAAAAAAAAAAAAAAAGGAAAGTACTTCTTTTTTGTTTGGGGGAGATGGGATCCTAGAAAAAGCATCTGCTCATGGATGAAGACAGAAAACTGTGTAAATTCATTCAACCAGGCTTATCAATAAACAGGCAATGAAATGCTTACAATAAACAGTTTACTATAAACAGGCAATGAAAGATTTTAAAACTAACCTATAATCCCAGTATCATAGATCAACAATAATATTATAAAATAAGAAAACTGTCTTTATAGAGAACAGTGAGATGTAACACAGGATCAGTTTAGAGCAACCAGAAGAAGAGAAGTTCTTTGGAATAAAAGTGTCAGTGAAGCAGAGATAGAGACGTAATGAGCACCATGCAATGAATAAAGTTGTTTAAACTGTATGCCAAATATATCCTGTAATGCTGGAAAAGTCTCTACTCATGTACACTCATGCACTTGAAGTAGCAACTAACCATGAACGGTTTTATAATTCAATACAAAGATGGATAACACGTTATACCTGTATAAGATACATAAATTTCAAATGACATCTCTGCTTTTAGGAAAATGTGCTTGCTTGTATTGCTCTAACCAGGTACAAAGCAGCTACATTATGAATTAGGTCTGAAAATAGAGGACTTGTGACATATAAACATTCCTTCAAGCTATATGAAACTACAAATTCACGTATAAGTACAGAAAAATCCTTAAGGTCATAAAAAACTACCTACCAATGAAATACATGATCCCTTTTTGACAAATGTTTGAGTAAGTGCTTTATACTATGTAAAGATACTGTCAAGTAATAAATTATAATTTAAGTTTTAACTGTTATTTAAAATATCCTCTTAAAACCTGGAGTACGATGATTCTTTCCCTACCGGTTTCACCCTCCTCAGTCTGGCAAACATTGGATTTTCTCACTTACATTTAAAAGTAGAGCCAAAATTAACAGCTTTAAATATAGCACTTTATGCCAATACCATGCTCTACTTTGCTTTTTTATTTTTTAACTCCCTGAGTTATCAGCAACATCAAATTACTGCCAGGAACTTCAATCCCTTGACTTTAAAATGTTAGAACAACTCACCTGGGGCATACAAAATATGACTCGTCTACAAAAATGTTAGACAATTAAAGTCTACAGTCTTGCTTAATCAGAGATTATTTACATCGTTTTAATTAAAAATAATAATCGATGAAAACAGATGCCATGTTAACATTCCACATTAGGGTTCACAACCCAAGAACTGCAGAGATTAATGAGCCAATAAAAACCAGGTATGGTTTCCATATACCAATAAATAGGCAGACGGTTGGCTTTCACTATTAAAGTAAAATATTTCTGAAAAGCAAAGTTAATATAAATGGCAAAAAGCAAATAAACTATTCAAATATTTTTATTTTTAATAAACTAAAGTGACATTAGTAATTGAAATTATGAGATATGTTCCCAAAAACATATTTAGAACAAATAATAATTCTTCCACTTTCTAACTCTAATTCGTCTTGGACAGGTCAATTTGCTCTCTCTAAACCCAAATCTATCTTCCTTTGTAAATTTAGCACAACAGCAACCACCTCAGAGTTGTTACGGGGTCTGAATGGGTTGACAAATAGGAGAATACTTTGCAAATGAAAAATCTCTATGCATATATAAACTATAATCTTTCCACTCTGACTAAAAGCAACTAAAGGTTCTTTCCATTTTAAAACTATCAAAAGCTTTATATGTGAATATTGAATATTAAAACTAAAAACTATATTTAATCATGAAACATAAGGACTAAAACAAAGCTTTAGATTTCTAAGCAAAACACTGAGATCAAATATAATCCTTCAATGAAACAAGTTCTTTATTTTTCTCTCAATGAAGGCCACCTATACCTTTAACATATTTCAGATATACCTACCAGAAACTATATTACTGCTAATTATCTTGCCCCCCAAGGTAGCTAATGATTTGGGTACTACTGTAATGATGCTACCACTCGTAGTTTTCACATAGGTTGCAGCTCCAGGGGTTGCAGCCATCCGACCAATGGATGGGCTCACTGTTGGCCGGGTATAGGTTGCTTGTGTGCCTATAGAAAAGGAAAAGCCAAAAGAAAAAGTTGTCATTGCTTATAGAACAACGATAACTAATACAGTTTAACTGTAATTCAATATAATCTATATTGCTATAACTTGAAAATGGAATTTCAAGGTGTCAAGACATTAATTTATAATTTTACAGCCAGTTTTCAACACATATAGCAAGTACTACAGCCAAGTCAATTTAATTTTACACATAAAATTTTGTGATGTGTTGCATCAAATTACTAACCCAAGAAAAAGTAGAGTTAACTCTGTTCCCTTCTTCCACTACCCTTCTTCTACTAGTTTTATGCCAAAAGAAACGAATTTAATCATCTTTCCTGCCAGAGTATTTTGGATATTTCTGTCATCGATTTTAAGGTCTCTGCATCTGTTTTATGCTGTCTTAGTGCCAAACCCAATGTTGGCATTGAGCAAATAAGGCAGTATTGTTTGTCTAAAATTTTACAAACTTTCATTGCTTTGTAATCTGCTACCCTCTAAATACACATCCGTCTTTTAAAGGGTTGGTTATTCTATCATTTTAGTAAAGATTAAAGTTAAAGCTGCCTAGAGTTGCCAGGAATGTTTCTCTTTAGCCTAAAATTTTCTCTATTTACATATTTCCTCAACTTTAGACCTGTTAGACTATTTTTCTTCATGTATCTCAAAAGATTTTATATCCTTCCCCACTATTTCTAACTCTTTTTTCTTTTCTCCAAACAGGAATTAAAAGCTAACTACATGAGTCTGTTGTAGTTTCTCACAAATCCAGTAACTCAGAAAGGCTATTCCTAAATTAAGCATCAATGCCTTAGGGAGAATGAAAAAAAAAAAAATGACTAAGATAACATCATCTTCACTTGAAGAAATTTCTTTCATTATATGATAATCAAATTCATGGACCACTTTGATAGCCATTTTCAACACTCACCTCCTCCCCCGCAAAAAATGGTTTTACCAAGTTATTTACCTTTGAAAAATACAACCATTACCCAAAAAGGGAGAACGGGAAGAACAACAAGGAGAATTAGTTTAGATTGGTTATAAGCATACATCTGAATGGAAAAAAAAAACAAACCCCACAAAACTAGTGCAAAGTAAATATGCCATATGGATACATAGTTTTAATTTGGCAAATTACATCTGGAAAAAATTCAAATTAAGTTTTTGTTTAAAAAAAGAAACACTTATTATAACACAGACACATAAACATAGACAAAATATTATTTTTCACTACTTTTCCATAACATGAGGAATCACATATGCATAACACTATTATCTATTTAGAAAAGTTTAGGGGAAGTATAATAGAGTTAATACTAAAGAATAATAGTGTTTAAAAGCACAGGCTTTACATAGAGACAGAAAGCAGAATGGTGATGCCAGGGATTGGAGAAAGTGGGGAAATGAAGCATTATTGTTGAATGAGTACAAGAGTTTCAGTTTCGGAAGATGAAAATGTTTTGTAGATAGATGGTGCTGATGGTTATACAACAATGTGAATGTACTTAATGCCAATGAACTATACATTTGAAAATGGTAAATTTCATGTTATATATATTTTACTGCAATTTAAAAAACAAAAGCAAGCACAGGTTTTGGAGTTAAACTGGTTCAAACCCTAGTTCTGCCTATTTTTGGCTATGTTACCTTAGGCAAGTTGCTGAAAATGGAGATGATAAAGCCTAAAGGAGACTAAGTGCAATGTTTGTAAAGACCTTTACACACTGGCCAATAAATGACAGCTTATAAGCTTGAGACAGGTATCATTTTACACTATTTAAATTCTGTCATCTAAACACTAGCCATCCTCAAAACATTTGGTTAAAGAGTCATACATTTAAAATAACAGTAATGGCTAATTATAATATTAATAGTGACAACTATTGAGCACTATGCTGGGGACTTTCTACATACCTGATTTCATTTAGTACTTATAATAACCTTATGGTATAGGGATTATTATCCCATTTAAATAAACAGGAGAAAAAACAAAAACAAATAAACAAAGAAAAATATTTAGAGGGATTAAGTAATCTGCTCAAGGCCACATTTTAGATAGTGTTACTATCCAAAATGTTCAACACTCACTTCCTCCAGCATATGCTGGTTGCTTGCCTATCAGAGCACAATGCCATTCTGTGCTTCCCTCGGTCTCAGCAATGCTTAGTCAACCGTAACGTAACATATACGCTTCTCAACTTCATCAGAGTAAAATCCTTGTGGGTTGGGTCAATTTCATTCAACAAATCCTGACTGAGCACCTACTTACAGACTAGCTCTGTATATATGGTAAATAAAATGGAGATGGTCCCTTACCCTCATAGAGCTTATGGTTCAATAAAAGGAACAACATTAAACAAACCAACATACAACTAGATAGGTAAGAAATTATGGGAAGTGCTATCAACGAAAAGAACAAAGGATCATCAGAAAGAATAACAAAAGAAAGTTAACATCAGGGTGGTAGGGGTGTAAGAATCAAGAAAGGCCTCTTTGAAAAACTGTCTCATAAATCTCTGTATCCCAAGTGTCAAGTATATTGCTGGCATAGAGAAACAATTTGATGAATGTATGATGAATAAATGAACTGATGCTCAAGAGAACTTACCAGTAGGAGTGGTTACCAGTTTAGTTGTCATAATTGCACCATTACTGCTAACCACCATAATAGGAGAATTGCTACTGGTGGGTAGAGTTGCTGTCACCGGTTTGGGTAAGATTTTACTTGGTTGAACCTGTTGTGTGATGATTTTAACACCTTTGAAAGAAGAAAGATAAATCTCAGCACAAATTATTTTTAAATACATGTCCCTTATACCAACCCAAGAGGGCAGCAGTCACACACATTTACTCAGTCTTGCCTAAGGAGAAGTTTTTTTTAATACTGATGAAACTAAACTTTTATTCCTCAAATTCCTATCTTTCTTAGTTTATTTCTCATTTCAGAAATGCAACTAAAACACTTACATTAACAAAGTTCATAAAGAAAAACAAATCTTTTGTCTATGATTGTATTATATAAGAGCTTTCAAACCAAATTATACACTGGACTTGAACTTTACAGGCAAATAATCCTTTCCATAGCAATACTTAGGATGGCAGGACTAGCGTAAGAGGTCAAAAACAAAAGGTAATGTGCTTTTATGTATCCCCAACTTCGCCAAAATATTTGTACAACTCCTTAAACTTACATAAAAGCTGTTGAAAAATATAAAGACAAAGAACATTTTTGTTTGAAATTTTTAATTGCCTTCTTTTAAAATAATTTTTAATAGCTTACTTTGTCAAATACAGGATACAAAAAAAGATACATTATTTTTCTACCTATACAAAAAATGTGTGGACAAGAACTTGAAGGTGATAGGCAAAAATAAAATTAAAGTGCTACGGTGGTGATGTTTTTTTTTTTTTTTATTTTCTAAATTTTTCTTTATGCCATAATTGTTACATTGACTTTCCAAACATAAACATTCCTTTAACCTTTTTTTCATTTAGAAAAAAAAAAGTGTAGCTTGCTGCCAGCATTCATTTAATTTTATATAAACACACTCTCTGAGGCTGAAACAAATCTGAGTGATTTTCAGTATGAAAATAAAATACAAAAACTGTTTTTGAGAACTATGTTAACATCACACATAGGAATGCTAGCTTCTAGGATTTGACATTTTCTGCAACTGAGAATTACTATATTTTGTAAATGGAAATACCACTACTAAAAACAGAATGCTATAAATAGAATAATGTCTTTTGTTTCCAAAGTCAATATAATAGAGCAATGCAAAAATAATAATCAAAGCAAGATATTTCGTGGCAAAGTTATCTTGGAGTAAATGCTACAGCTGCAAGCGCCACCAGCAAGTATTCTCGGGGTAAACGAGAAAGGGGTTAAAAGAAAATTTCCTATGCCAACTATAAAGTTAAATTGGTAGCTAATGAAGGAAATTTTTGGTAACACTCTTTCCCCACTACTATCTTCACTGAAATAATTCATGAGTTAAAATATGTTATTATAGACAACTAAAAATTATATTACTTTTTGAGATGGTGATTTAGGTTAAGACATTAGGAAGCAACCAGATCTATTTATTTAATAGCATTAAATAATTTTACATTTCTTGTAGCCAACAAAGTTGTTACAATTATGACATCTAAGTATATAATTAGACAAGTTACATAATCTCTGTGACTCAGTCTCCTCCTCCATAAAATAATGATTCTATTAGTATATACCTCATAGGGCTGTTGTTAAGATTAAATAAATCACACCTGTAAAGTGCATAATGAACAGAAAAATTCAGTAAATAATTATTATGGAAATTTTAAAAATCTGATTATAATAAATCTTAAGCACTGAGGTTTGTGGGGGGAATAATTTCTAGTATTTATTTCATTAGTGAATTACAGTAATTATTATTATTATTATTATTATTTTGAGATGGAGTCTCACTCTGTCCCCAGGCTGGAATACAGTGGTGCAATCTCAGCTCACTGCAACCTCCACCTCTGGGTTTAAGTGATTCTCCTGCCTCAGCCTCCCGAGTAGCTGGGATTACAGGCGCCCGCCACCACGCCCGGCTAATTGTTTTGCATTTTTAGTAGAGACAGGGTTTCACCATGTTGGCTAGGCTGGTTTTGAACTCCTGACCTCAAGTGGCCTACTGGCCTTGGTCTCCCAAAGGGATTACAGGCGTGAGCCACCAGACCCGGCCAGAATTAAGTAATTCTTAAAGCACATATAAAAAGATGCTTCTAAAGAAATAACCACACAGAGAAAAAATTATCATAAAATGACTTTGCTCAATTATATGCAAATAAGTTTAAAATCTGAATTAAATAGGTAATTTTCTAGGAAAGTATTACTTATCAATATTGACCCCAGAAAAGAGAAAAAACGTAGACAAATTTCCACAGATAAAAATTTCAGGAGCTGTGCCCCCTTGCCAAAAAGTAGCAGGCCCAGATAGTTGCATTGCAGAATTCTACAGTCCTTTTAAAGGAAGTAATTCCAATGTACTTAAAGTCATTCCAAATACTGATATCTGGCATGGCGGCATGAGCTCTGCTAGCCCCCTAACCCAGTGAAACTGGTAAAAATTATAAAACCACCACCATTGAAAGGCTCCAGAAATGGTGCCAAGGGCAAATAGTAAATGAAAAAAACATCTACTCAAGAAAAACTCAAAAAATTCATTGAGAAAGGCAAGATCTGTGGTATTTAAACCAAGACCATTTCCTCCTTCCCTACTACTAGCTCAGCAAGGGGGACATTCCATTCCAGATGGCCGCAGTAAAGAACTCAGGGTTCCTTCTCTGCCAGCTGCCAGTTGAAAGGTTTTCTTCTCAGGAAAAACCAGACTTCAGATTATATCATCCTGCCCTCAGCTACCCACTGCTAAGGCTAAATTCTGGGCAGGAGAAGTACGGATGTGAGAGCTCTCTTATTCTGCCCAGCCCCCAGTTTGGGGACAAGGCTCTATCTTGGGCACAGTACCACTGAGTATATTAAAGTACTGATAGCTCTTGCTCTGGCTTGTAAAGCAGTGACTCCACCACCAAGCAAGGCAAGCTATGAGGACCTCAGGCTGCTCCCCAACCCCTCACTCCCACTCAGTGAACACTCAGTGCCTAAAGCAGGGGTCTGTGAGAGAAGTCTGCCACTTACCCCACCCCAGATTCCAGAGTCCTGGCTCAGAGACTTTGCCAAAGGATAGAAATAATTCATAAAACAGATAGCTCCTAATCTCTTCCCAAAGGAACTAACTCCATTTATATCAGAGCATGGAGAAGTTCAAGACCAAGGGCATTCTCAAGAACAGTGAAGGAAGTGGTGCAAGGCAACCAGAAAGAGATTCACGGATGTCATGAACATATAGTCTAGACTGCAGACAGTTTATAGGGAAGAAGCAGATAATATAAAAGCTGGGAAGAGCTTTCGTGAGGTTAGAAGAAATATCAAAAATGAACCCCAGAAACTATTCCTTCAAAGGAGTCAAAATTTGGATTACAGAGTAATGCATGCTCCAAAGCTTTCTGAAAACAACAGAGCAATCAGCCAGCAGTTAATAGAGTTTAACAGCTGGGTGTGGTCAAGGAAAGAACAGAAAAAAGCCAAACTAACACCACTGTCATCCCAAAGTGACTAAGTATACCCAGAGCAGTGCCTCCTTGAGGAGTAATATCAGATGCTTAGATGAAGCAGCACAGGCTGGAGAGGGAATAAAAAGACTTCACTAAAATAACTGATCCCATCACTAAACAAATAACTAGGCAAATAACAATAACAAATCCCCGGTGAGGGGAGACCAGTACCCAGGTACTGCATGGTCATCCCTCAGTATCCATGGAAGATTACTTCCAGGACCCTGTTGATACTCAAATCTGTGGATGTTCCAGTCCTTTATAAAAAATGGTGTAGTATTTGTGAAACCTATGCACACCCTCCTGCATACTTTAAATCATCTCTAGATTACTTATAATACCTAATACAATATAAATGCTATGTAGCTGTTATACTATATTGTTTCTGTATTTGCATTATTTTTTACTGTTGTATTATTATTTTTGTTGTCTTTTTCCTAAATATTTTTGATCCATGGTTGCTTGAATCTGAAGATGTAGAAGTTACAGATACAGAGGGCTGTATGTATATTATCTAAAATGTACAATTTCTAACAAAGACTTAAGGAGGTAGGTAAAGAAACAGGAAATATTACCCATGCCTTAGAAAAAACAAACAATAGAAACTGTAAGAGCAACCAGATGTCTGACTTAACTGAAAAATACTTTGAAAGAGCCATTACAAATATGTTCACAGAACTAAAGAAAAACATGATTATAGAAGTAAAAATGGCTATGAGGACAATATTACATCAAATAAAGATCAATAAGGAGATAGAAATTATTTTTTTAAAAAAGAGCCAAACAGAAAATCTGGAGGTTAAAAGTAAAGTCACTGAACTAAAAAATGCACTAGAGGGGTTCACATGTAGATCTGAACTGGCAGAAGAAAGAATTCACAAATCTGAAAAATGATCAATAGAGGTTTATGTGAGCTAAAGAACAAAGAGAAGAAAGAATGAAGAAAAAATTAACAGAGCTTCAGAGAAATGTGGGACATTAAATACACCAACATACATATAATGGAAGTACCAGAGGTGGGAAGAGAGAGAAAAAAAGAAATATTCAAAGAAATAACAGCTGAAAACTTTCCAAATGTATTGAAAAGCAGTAATATACATGTTTAAGAAGCTCAACAAATTACGAATAAGATAAACACAAAGATCATAAACAGATATATGTCAGTAAAAATGCTGAAATTCAAAGACAAAAAGAAAATCTTACATAGCAAGAGAAAAACAACATACCACTTACAAGGGAATTGCAATAAAGTTATGTAAGAGCTGACTTCCCAGAGGAAACAATGAAGCCAGCAGGCAGTTGGATAACACATTTGAAGTGAAAAAACAAAAACAAAAAAAACCCACCAATGAAGAATCCTATATTCAGCAAAGCTAGCTTTCAAAAATGAAGAAAGACTTTACGAAATAAACAAATCTGCGAGAATGTGTTGCTAGCAGACCCACCTTACATGAGACACTAAAAGAAATTCTATGAATAGAAAGAATAAGGAAAAAGACAGTGATGTCTGCTCTTGACACTTCAATATTATACCAGAGGTTCAAGTCAGAGAAAATGGGCAAAAGAAAGAAAGAAAAAAAGCATCCAGATCGAAACAGAAGAAACTCTACCCCATTAAAAGATGACATGATCCTTTATATTATTTAAAAAAAAAAAAAAGCATCCAGATTGAAACAGAAGAAACTCTACTCCATTTACAGACGACATGATCCTTTATACTATTAAAAAAAAAAAAAGCATCCAGATTGAAAAAGAAGAAACTCTACCCCTATTTGCAGATGACATGACCCTTTATTTAAAACAACAACAACAACAACAAGGAATCCACTAAAAGATATTAGAACTAACAAATGAGACATGAGTTTGGAAAGGCTGCAGAATACAAAGTCAACACACAAAAATCTATAAATTAGCAATATACAATCTAAAAAGTTAAATTAACAATTGCATTCATAATAGCACCAAAAGAACAAAATAGGAGTAAATTTAACGAAAGAAATACAAAATGTATACTCTGAAAACTACAAAACATTGAAAGAAATTAAAGATCTAAATAGGAAAGCATACCATGCTCACAGATCAGAAGATTTAACATTGTTAAGATGACAATACTCCTCAAATTAATCTATAGATTCAATGCAACCTATATCAGAATCTCAGTTGACTTCTTCCTAGAAATTGACAAACTAACTCCAAAATTCATATGGAATTTCAAGAGACTCAGGATAACCAAAACAATCTTTTAAAAAAAAGAATTAAAAATCATAGGCGGGAGCCCCAGCACGGTGGCTCCTGCCTGTAATTCCAGCACTTTGAGGGGCTGAGGCAGGTGGACCACCTGAGGTCAGGAGTTCGAGACCAGACTGGCCAACATGGTGAAACTGTCTCTACTAAAAATACAAAAATTAGCTGGCCATGGTGGTACGCGGCTGTAATCCCAGCTACTCAGGAGGCTGTGGCAGAATCGCTTGTACCCGAGAGGCAGAGGTTGTGGTGAGCTGAGATCGCACCGCTGCACTCTAGCCTGGGTGATAGAGCGAGACTCAGTCTCAAAAAAAAAGGAAGAAGGAGAGAACTCAAATGCTTCCTGATTTCAAAATTTACTACAAACCAATGGTAATCAAAACAGTATGGTACTGGCATAAGACATGTAGATCAATGGAACAAAATTGAAAGGCCAGAAATAAAACCATACAACTGCTTTTTGACAAAGATGCCAAGATCATTCAATGGGGGAAAAATAGTCCTTTAAAAAAATTCTGCTGGGACAAATGAAGAGATATGTGCAAAGGAATGAAGTGAGAGAGACCCTTACATCACACATATACAAAATTAACTCAAATGAATCAAACATTTACACTTAGAGGTAAAACTACCAAACTCTTAGGAAAAAACTTAGGGTAAATCTCTAACATGCTGGATTTGGCAAAGGATTCTTGGATATAACAATAAAAGCATGAGCAGCAAAAAGGAAATAGAAAAGTTAGATATCAAAAATTGCAGTATTTAATTTTATTTATTTATTTGAGACGGAGTCTTGCTCTGTCACCCAGGCTAGAGTGTAGTGGCGCAGTCTTGGCTCACTGCAACTTCTGCCTCCTGAGTTCAAGCAATTCTCCTGCCTCAGTCTTCTGAGTAGCTGGGATTACAGGTGCACATCATCACGCCTGGCTAATTTTTTTATTTGTAGAGATGGGTTTTCACCATGTTGGCCAGGCTGGTCTCAAACTCCTGACCTCAAGTGATCCACCTACCTTGACCTCCCAAAGTGCTGCGATTACAGGCGGGAGCCACTGAGCCCAGCTAACTGCTGTGTTTTAAAAGATACCATCAAGAAAGTAAAAAGACAATTCAGACAATGAGAAATAATACTTGCAAATTCCATATCTGAAGCAACTGTACCATTTTACATTCCCACCAGCAGATATAAACTGTACCATTTTACATTCCCACCACTAGAAATAAAACCATACATGTACATGTAAAATGGTACAGATATATATATTGCTCAATGGTAAATAGACACATAACCCAATTTTAAAATGGGCAAAGGGGCCGGGCGCGGTGGCTCAAGCCTGTAATCCCAGCACTTTGGGAGGCCGAGACGGGCGGATCACGAGGTCAGGAGATCGAGACCATCCTGGCTGACACGGTGAAACCCCGTCTCTACTTTAAAAATACAAAAAACTAGCCGGGCGAGGTGGCGGCGCCTGTAGTCCCAGCTACTCGGGAGGCTGAGGCAGGAGAATGGCGTGAACCCGGGAGGCGGAGCTTGCAGTGAGCTGAGATCTGGCCACTGCACTCCAGCCTGGGCGGCAGAGAGAGACTCCGTCTCAAAAAAAAAAAAAAAAAAAAGTAAAAAAAAAAAGTAAAATGGGCAAAGGATCTGAATAGCCATTTTTTCAGGGAAAATATATAAAAGATCCAGTAAGCACATGAAAACATGCTAAACATCATTAGTTATCAGGTAAGTACACATCAAAACCACAGTGAAATATACTTTACACAAAGCAGACTGCCTAGAATCAGTGTAAGAGAATAACAAGTGTTGGCATGGATGTAGAGAAACCGGAACCCTCATACGCTGCTGGTGGGAATGTAAAATGGTACCGTTGCTTTGGAACACGTCAGTTTATCAAACAATTAAACACAGAATTAACCTATGATCCTGAGATTCCACTCCTAGGTATATACACAAGAGAACTGAATACCAAAAAACTTGCATACAAATATTTTTAGCAGTATTATTCATAACAGCCAATAGGTGAAACAATCCAAATGCATACCAAAGGACAAACAGAAAAACAAAATGTGAATTTTAATTCGCCACAAAAAGGAATGAAGTACTGATACACGCTACAAGATGGATGAACCTTAAAAAGATTACATTAAGTTCAAGAAGCCAGTTACAAAAGACCATATATGATTTCTTTGATATCAAAGTTCAAAGTACGGAAATCTACAGACAGAAAATAATTAGTTGTTACTCGGGGTTGGGGGCAGGAAACTGAATGAATGGGTGCAAGGAGTAGTAGATCATCTTATGGGGTTTCCTTTTGAAGTGAAGTGTTCTAAAATCAATTGTTATCATGGCTGAACATATCTGTGAATATATTAAATAACATTACATTGTACATTTTAAATGTGTTCACTGAATGCTTAGTCAATTATATTTCGATAAAGTTCTTCAAGAAAAAAAAATTCCAGGTTGAGCACAGTGGCTCACACCTATAATCCCAATACTTTGGTAGGCCAAGGCAGGAAAATCACTTGAGGCCAGGTGTTTAAGACCAGTCTGGGCAACATGGCAAGACCCCAACTCTACAAAAAAATTTTTTAAAATTAGCCAGGTATGGTGGCATATGCTTGTAGTCTCACCTGAGGCTAAGGTGGCAGAATTGCCCGATATACTTAAGCCTGGGCAACAGAGTGAGACCTTGTCTCTAAATAAATAAATAAAATTTAAACAAAAAATATTCCAGGGCATTAAAAAAAAAAAACTTTCAAAATTCTTTCTTAGAAATACACATAATGCTCAAAGAAAAACCTGGCAAACACTGCACACAAAAATGAAAATTACAGACTCAAATCACATTTGGTTATCAATATATTGTATTGTATAACTTCATACCAGTTTAAATTTCAAAAGACTTAAATAAAAAAATTATAAACTGTGATGGAAAATCTGGAAGCATTAAAGACCACAATGATAAATTCAACTACATATAAACAAATAGTGTTTTGCACAGAAAGCCCCATAAAGTCAAACGACAAACAAATAAACTGGAAAAAAATCTGCAAATTATGAAATGCACAGAATGCCAATTATCCTGACAGTATGAGAATTCCCAGAAATTGATCCAATAGGAAAGTGGACAATGGATACAGATAGCACACAAAAAGTGAATTACAAAGGGCACTAAAACATATAGTTTCTCAAACTCACTCTCAGTAAGATAAATGAAAAATAAAAAAAAATACTAACATCCCCTCGCCACCATCACACTGGCAAAAATCCAACTGCTTGAAAATATACCGGAGGGAAGGTGGCACTGTGAGGAAACTGGGACTCATGTACATTACTGGTAGGAAAATAAATCGAAAATCCCAATAAGATGAAAACTTGGCAATATCTATCAAAACTGACATAGCAATCATACTTCTGGAAATTTATCCTACAGATACACTTACACACACAAAATGACATTATATAGGCTTGTTCACTGCATTTTGTTTGAATTTTAAAAAAAGAAAGACTGGAAACAACCTTACAGGGGATTCATTACATAAATTACGATTCAGGTATACTTTGTAGAGTTTACAGGTTCAGTTCCAGACCACTGAAATAAAGCAAATATCTCAACAGAGGAAGTCACACGAAAGTTTTGGTTTCCCAGTGCATATAAAAGTTATGTTTATACTATACTGTAGTCTATTATGTGTGCAATCGTATTATGGCTAAAAAAAAGTACATACCTTAATTTAAAATACTTCATTGCTAAAAAATGCTAATGATCATCTGAGCCTTCAGAGAGGCATAATCTTTTTGCTGGTGGAGGGTCTTGTCTCAATATTGATGGCTGTTGACTGGTCAGGTTGGTGGATACTGAAGGTTGGGGTGGTTGCAGCATTTTCTTAAAGTAAGACAACAGTGAAATTGGCTGCATGGATTGATTTTTCCTTCTGTAAAAGATTTCTTTGTATCATGGAATGCTGTTTTACATTTTACCCACAGTAGAACTTCTTTGAAAATGGAAGTCAATCCTTTAAACTTGCCATTGCTTTATCAACTAAGTTTATATAGTACTCTAAACTGTTTGTTGTCATTTCAACAACATCCACAGGACAGGGCACTATTACTTCATTAGAAGATTCCATCTCAAGAAACCACATTCGTTGCTCATCCATGAGAAGCAACTCCTCATCTAGTCAAGTTTTATTATAAGACAGTTATTTCTCCCACTGAAGACCTGAACCACTCAAAGTCATCCATAGAGGTTGGAATCCACTTCCTCCAAGTTCCTATTAATGTTGATATTTTGACTTCCTCCCATGAATCAAAAATGTTCTGAATGCATCTAGGACAGTGAATCCTTTCCAGAAGATTGACTTTGCCCAAATCCATTAGAGAAATCATTATGGCAGCTGCAGCCTTACAAGATGCTTTTTTTTTTTTTTTTTTAAAGACAGAGTCAGCCAGGCTGGAATGCAGTGACACAATCATAGTTCACTGCAGTCTCATCCTCCTGGCTCAAGCAATCCTCCCACCTCAGCCTCCCAAGTAGCTGAGACTACAGGCATGACCCACAGCATGCCTGGCTAATTTTTAGAAAAAATTTTTTTGTAGAGACAGGGTCTAACCATGTTGCCCAGACTGGTCTCAAACTCCTGGGCTCAAACAATCCACCTGCCTCAGCCTCCCAAAGTGCTGGGGCTGCAGGCATAAGCCACCACACCCAGCCAAAAATTTATTTCTTAAGACCTGAAAGTTGAAATTATTCCTTGTTTCATGGGCTGCACAATGGATGTTATGTTAGCAGGCATGAAAATAATAGTAATCTTGTACATCTCCATCAGGGCTCTTGGGTGACTAGGTGCATTGTCAGTGGGTAGTAACATTTTGATAGGAATCTTTTTGTTTTTTCCTGAGCAGTAGGTCTCAATAGTGGGCTTAAAACATTCAGTAAACCATACTGTAAACAGATGTGGTGTCATCAGGCTTTTTTGTTTCATTTATAGAACACAGGCAGAGTAGATTTAGCATCCTTTTTAAGGACCCCCCTAGCATTTTGCGAACGGTAAATGAACATCAGCTTCAACTTAAACTCAGCAACTGCATTAGTCCTTAACAAGAGAGTCGGCCTGCTCTTTGAAGCTTTGAAGCCAGGCATTGACTTCTTTATCTATGAAAGCCCTAGATGGCATCTTCTTCCACTAAAAGGCTATTTTGTCTACATTGAAAATCTGGTGTTTAGTGTAGCCACCTTCATCAACCATCTTAGGTAGATCTACTGGATAACTTGCTGCAGCTTCTCCATCAGCACTTGCTGTTTCATTTTGCACTTTCACATTCTGTAGATGGTTTCTTTCCTTAAATCTCATGAACCAACCTCTGCTAGCTTCCAACTTTTCTTCTGCAGATTCCTCATTCTTCTGGCCTTCATAGAAATGAAGTTTATTAACTGGCCTAATTTCAATATCATTGTGTCTTTGGAAACAAGCAGGCCCAAGGAGAGGGAGAGAGATGGGGGAATGTCCAGTTCTTGAAGCAGTCAGAGCACACACAACATTTATTGATTAAGTACATCATCTTACATGAGCATGGTTTGTGGTGGCCCAAAACAATTATAATAGTAACATCAAAGATCACTGATCACCGATTAAAGTAACAGATATAATAATAATTTTAAAAAACTTTGAGTTATTGTGAGAATCATCAAAATGTGACACAGACATAACGTGAGCACACGTTGTTGGAAAAATGGTGCCTACAGACTTACTCAACATGGGGTTTCCACAAACGTTCAATTTGTAAAAAACACTTTGGGAGGCCAAGGAGGGCAGATCACCTGAGGTCAGGAGTTTGAGACCAGCCTGGCCAACATGATGAAACCCTGTCTCAACTAAAAATACAAAAATAAGCCAGGTGTGTTGGTGGGTGCCTATAATCCCAGCTACTCGGGAGGCTGAGGCAGGAAGAATTGCTTGAACCCATGAGGTAGAGGCTGCAGTGAACCAAGATTGCACCACTGCACTCAAGCCTGGGTAACAGAGCAAGACTCCATCTCAAAAAACCAAAAAACAAAAACAAACAAACAAACAAAAAAACCCCGCTAGTACTGGGAAGCACAATAAAGCAAAGTGTAATAAAACAAGGTATACCTGTATCACTGTAGAATGAAGAAGCAATTTAATTTTATGTATGGACTATATTAAAAAGATCTCTACGATACATTGTTAAAGGTCGGGGGGGAAAAGCAAGGTGCATGTGTTATGCTTTACAAGTGTGTAAAGGAGGGGAGGTATAAGAATCCATATTTAAATTTTCTTGTATATGTGGAGACTCTGACAATATATAAGAAACTAAGCTTTTCTTAATGGCAAGGGAGAACTAGACAGAGGACAAGGATAGAGGACAAGTTATTCACTCTTAACTTTTTATACTGGTCAGTTTTTTTTTTTTTTTTTTTTTTTTTGAGACGGAGTCTCGCTGTGTCGCCCAGGCTGGAGTGCAGTGGCCGGATCTCAGCTCACTGCAAGCTCTGCCTCCCGGGTTTTTACGCCATTCTCCTGCCTCAGCCTCCCGAGTAGCCGGGACTACAGGCGCCCGCCACCTCGCCCGGCTAGTTTTTTGTATTTTTTAGTAGAGACGGGGTTTCACCTTGTTAGCCAGGATGGTCTCGAACTCCTGACCTCGTGATCCGCCCGTCTCGGCCTCCCAAAGTGCTGGGATTACAGGCTTGAGCCACCGCGCCCGGCCTATACTGGTCAGTTTTTAATGAATGCTTTCTCTATTCAAAAAAAATATATATAGACCAGGTGCAGTGGCTCATGCCTATAATCTCAGTGATTTGGGATGCTGAGATGGGAGAATTGCTTTAGCTCGAGAGTTCAAGGTTACAGTCATTATGCTACTGCATTTCAGCCTGGGTGACAGAGCAAGACCCTGTCTCTAACAAAAAAATCAATAAACTGGCCGGGTTTGGTGGCTTATGCCTGTAATCCTAGATCTTTGGGAGGCCAAGGCAGGAGGACTGCTTGAAGCCAGGATTCAAGATCACCCTGGACTATAAAGCAAGACCCTATCTCTACAAAAATAGTAAAATTAGCTGAGTGTGGTGGAATACGCTTGTAGTCCCAGCTACTCTGAAGGTTGGGACAAGAGGATTGCTTGAGCCTAGGAGTGCAAGGCTGCAGTGAGCCATGATCACACCATTGCACTCTACCCTGGGTGACAGAGTAAGACCTTGCCTAAAATTAATTAATATAGTATAATGTAATAAGTCATTCACAAATTACAATGCCACTGATACAGACCTTAGAAACTGGTACCTTGCAGAAATAGGAAGTATTATATTAAGTAATTAATATAATTACTTATAATCTATTAGATATGGTGAAATCTCCCTTTTTTACTAGAAAGATAAAATTATTTCAAATATAGAGTAATTTGCAGTGTAAAGGTCAAATGTGATAGGCAACACAAGTATTTTTTTGTATTGTTTTGGGTTTGGTTTTTTTTTTTTTTTTTTTTTTTTTTTAAGATAGGCTCTCACTCTGTTGCCCAGGCTGGAGTACAGTGGTGTAGTCATAGCTCACTGCAACCTCAAACTTCTGGGCTCAAACAATCCTCCTGCTCCCTCCCAAGTAGCTAGGATTACAGGCGCATGCCACCATGCCTGGCTAATTTTTAAATTTTTTGTAGACACCAAAAATGGTCTCTATAAAAGAGGTCTTGTTATGTTGCCCAGGCTGGTCTCAAACTCCTGGCCTCACATGGCCAACACATGTATATTGTAATACCATAAGCAAACGCTAAGAAAACAGAACAAAACAATATACTTGAAAATAATATATATAAGTCAAGATGAAACCCTAAAAATTCTTCAAGTAAACTACAAATAGGCAAGAAAAAAGACACAAGAAATGAAACAAACAAAATAATAAAATGATGCATGTAACCACTACCATATCAAAATTACCTTAAATGTAAATGATCTAAATAATATCATTTAAAAGTTAAAGATTGGGGCTGGGTGCAGTGGCTCATGCCTGTAATCCCAGCACTTTGGGAGGCCGAGGTGGGCAGATCACGAGGTCAGGAGATCAAGACCATCCTGGATAACACGGTGAAACCCCGTCTCTACTAAAAATACAAAAAATTAGCTGGGTGTGGTGGCAGGCGCCTGTAGTCCCAGCTACTCGGGAGGCTGAGGCAGGAGAATCGCTTGAATCCGGGAGCCTGAGGTTGTAGTGAGCTGAGATCGCGCCCCTGCATTCCAGCCTGGGCGACAGAGCAAGACTCCGTCTCAAAAAACAAAAAAAAGTTATAAGATTGGTTGACCGGATGCAGTGGCTCACACCTGTCATCTCAGCACTTTGGAAGGCTGATGTGGGCAGATCACTTGAGATCAGCATTTGAGACCAGCCTGGCCATCATGGTGAAACCCTGTCTCTACTAAAAATACAAAAGTTACCTGCGTGTAGTGCAGTGCACCTGTAATCCCAGCTACCTGGGAGACTGAGGCAGGAGACTTGCTTAAACCCAGAAGGCGGAAGTTGCAGTGAGCCGAGATTGCACCACTGCACTCCAGCCTGGGTGATAAAGCGAGACTCCATCTCAAAAACAAAAACAGAAAGTTATTGGCAAAGTTGATATGAAAATATATAACTACACTGTATGCTGTCTACAAGAAACTCACTTCAAATACAACAATATAAGTAGGTTGAAAGTAACAGGATGGGAAAAAAAATACACCATGTGAACATGAATAAAAAGAAAACAGGAGTGGCTATATTAATTACAGATAAAGTATACTTTACGAGGCAATAGAACTCACTCCGCTCCAATCAATATAGTTATCTATTACATGCACTAAATATACTAATGCTGGCTAATTACCATCATTTAGTTTATATGGCAGACTTTACAAGTTAAATTGGAATTAAATTTTAAGAACGGAAATTTTTTAAAATCAGCCTTTATATTTAAAAAAATAGCGAATTAATTGGAGAAAAAAAGGAACACTACATAATGAGACAGGATCAACATACCAGGAAGACATAATGTTTCTAAATATGTAGGTATCAAACAATAGATACATCAAAATATAATACATGTAGCAAAAACTGAGAGAGCTGTTTTTGCAGTACAAGAATCCAACAATTAGTTGGGGACTTTAATACCCCACTCCCACCAACTGATAGAACTATTACGCAGAAAATTCAGCACAGATATAGGAGAACTGAACAATATAATCAACCAACAGAATCTAGTTAATATAAATATATAGAATACTCCACCCAACATCAGCAGCATAGATATTTTACAAGCACCATGGACCAACCACCAAAGTAGAACATATTCTGGGTGAAAAAACAAACCTCAATAAACATAAAAGAATTTAAATGATACAGAGTGTGTTTTCAGACCATAATGAAATCAAACTCGAAATCAATAGCAAAACAAACAAACAAACAAACCCAGAAAAATCTCCATTAGAAATTAAGCAACACAATTCTAAATAATCCATGGGTCAAAGAAGAAGTCTTACACAAAAAAATGAATAAAAATGAAAACAGCACATATTAAAATATGTGGAATGCAGCTAACACAGTGCTGAGAGAAATTTGTGACAAATATCTTTACATAGATGGAATTAAATGCTAAGTAATTAGTAAAGACAGTATGTCTTGAATCAATAATTTAAGTTCACACCTCAAGAAATTAGAAGAGCAAAATAAACCCAAAGAAAGTAGGTTAGAAATAATAAAGATAACAAAATTAAAAACAGAAAAGCAAAGGAAAAATCAATGAAACAAAAATCTAATTCTTAAAAAATTCAATAAATTTTTGAATGCAATAAATAGCAAGTCTGACAAAGAAAGAGAAGATACAAACCACTAATATCAGAAATGAAAAAGGACATTAATATTGATCCTGTAGCCATTAAAAGAATAATAAGGAACTACTACAAACAAATTTACACTAAAAAAATTTGACAACTTAGAAGAAATGGATCAATTCCTCAAAACCACAAACTATCAAAACCGAGATGAAACAGATAATCTGAAAAGTCCCATAACTAATAAAGAAATGGAAATCATCAATTAAAACCTTCTAAAAACAGAACTCTCCGGGCCCAGATGGCTTCACTGGAGAATTCTACTGAACATTTAAAGAATTAACATCAATCTTACACAGTCTTTTCCAAAAAACAGAAAGGAAATAAATACTTCCAAACTCATTTTATGAGGCCAGTATTACCCTGACCAGAATCAGACAAAGGCAGTAAAAAATAAGGACACTATGGCCGGGCACAGTGGCTCACGCCTGTAATCTCAGCACTTTGGGAGGCTGAGGCAGGTGGATCACCTAAGGTCGGCAGTTTGAGACCAGCCTGACCAATATGGAGAAACTCCGTTTCTACTAAAAATACAAAATTAGCTGGGTGTGGTGGCACATGCCTGTAATCCCAGCTATTCAGGAGGCTGAGGCAGAAGAATAGCTTGAATCCAGGAGATGGAGGTTGCGGTGAGCCAAGATCGCGCCATTGCACTCCAGCCTGGGCAATAAGAGCGAAACTCTGTCTCAAAAAACAAAACAAAACAAAAGTAATAAGAATACTACAGACCAAAATGTCTCATGAATAGTGAGACAAATTGAATCCAGCAATGTATTTAAAAAATTATATATCATGACCAAGTGGGATTTATTTCAAATACGCAAGGCTGGTTTAACAGAAAATCAATCAATATAATCCAGCATATCAATAGACTAAACAAGAAAAAACTTAACTGAACAGAAAAAGCACTTGACAAAATCTAACACTCACTCATGATAAAAACTCCCCAAAAACTAGTAGTAGAAGTGCACTCTGTCAACCGGATAAAGAGCATCTATAAAAAGCCTACAGCTGGTATCATACTTAATGGTGAAAGACTGAATGTTTTCTCCTTAAGATTAGGAACAAAGCAAGGATGTCCACTTCCCTCACTCTTTTTCATTCAGCATAGTATTGGAAGTTCTTGTCAATAAAATAAAACAAGAAAAAGAAATAAACAGTATATTGATTGGAAAAGAAGAAATAAAACTGTCCCTATTTACAGATGACACAGTTGTATACACAGAAAATCCCAAGAAATCTATGTAAATACTTTGAGAACTAACAAGTGAGTTCAGCAAGGTCAAAGGATACAAGATCAACACTATTTTTATATACTAACAAAAAACATGTAGAAATTGAAATTAAAATCATAATACCAATTATAATCACGCCAAGAAAATGAAATGCTTAGGTACAAATCTAACAAAACATACACAGAATCTGTATGCTGAAAGCTGTAAAACATTGTTGAAAAAGTCAAAGACCTAAATAAATGAAGAGACATACCGTGTTCATGGACTGACAGACTCAAAAAACTGGTGAATAAAGAAGAATTACCATATCTTATAAACATTTTCCAGTTACCTGACTCCTGTTTGATTTGGATGGTAGGTTTAATACCAGGTGGCAAAGGAGACTGCTGAGGCTGTTGCTGATGAGATACTGGAGAAGGTTGGGCCACTTGTTGCTGTGTCTGCTGTTGCACTTGATATAACTGCTGCTTAGGAGACTGTTGATGTTGTTTAGGAAACTGTGCAAGAATCTGAGTTGGAGCACTCACTAAGCTTTTGGGGGAAGGAAGTCTGGTTGATGCCATTTTGATTGCTGATGTAGATACACCTGTAGAAAAGGAGTAAGGGAAAAGAGAATTTGATAGGAAAGCAAAATTAAAGTTACTTCTGGTTATCATAGTAGATAATAGTTTAAAGACTAGGGAAATCAACAAAAAGTACAATTTATTGAGCACCTAGTAAGTGTCAGATAAAATGTGTGGCACCTTACATATATGATATCTAGTCCTCAAACTCTGCAAGGGAAGTAACCATTGTTCTCAGATTTTAAAAACGAACTGATTTTCCCTTGGTGAAGAGTGAGAATGAAAGAAACAAATTATCAGACAGGATGTTCCCAGACCTGTCTCTTAACAGATTTTCTATTAGAAAATGTAGGTTCTCAATGTGAATAATATAAGAAAAAAGCAATTTTATTAATTTTTCCATCTTATTTATATGTTATATATTTTCAAATATTATTTTTCAGGTACTAATCAGTCCATTTAAACATAGTATCCATGAAATAACTCACATTCATCTTTTGAACAAGATAAACTCATTTCCTTTTCTCTGAGAATGGTAAAGAGGAAAAAAAAATTTTAATAAAAACAGAAAAAGTCATTTCTTAAGAACTCTGAATCATTAAATAATCACACGAAAAGTTGTAAATGGGCATACTCAACATATCCACAGCAAAAAGATTCTGATGATATGAGGTTCTTTTCAGTGGGATTCTAATATTAGCAAGCACACATAGGTAAGGAGTACTAGTAACTCACTAAAGATGTGAGTTTCAGATATTCTTCCCTCTCCCAGTTTTTTCATCTGTAATTTTTCTGAATTCATCAACTATCTAAAAGGACTATTATCCATCAATAAGTTAATATTCCGAACTGAGAGAACCTGGAATATAACTCATCATATTAACTTTTTAAGCATGCTGAAACGATAAAAAGAAACTAACAGCCTAATTCTCAAGTATTTAGGATGTTTTTCACACCTTCCTCTACCACATCCCCACCATGACACATACACTGTCTTACAGAAAAGGTTTTAAATAATATCACATTCATATGTACAATGTCTCTAGAGAATGATAAAGATGGAGGATGAAACTTGAGAAGTCACTATGACTCTCTAGACCTCAGCATCCTCATTTGTTGAATTTTTCCTTGCCCTGTGTCTCTAAGAGCTGTTGCGCAGATCAAGATCAATCACAGACTGAGGGACACTTTGAAAGGAGACAAGAAGGCCAGGCATGGCAGCATGTACCTGTAGTCCCAGCTACTGAGGAGGCTGAGGTGGGAGGATCCCTTGAGCATAGGAGTTATAGACTGCAGTGAGCCATGATCATGCCACTATACTCCAGCTTACGTGCCAGAGTGAGACCCCCATCTCTTAAAAAAAAAAAAAAAAAAAAAGAAGAAGAACTCAGCTGGGCTGAGGTAGGAGTATGCAGATGTCAGAACCTGAGAGGAATGAGGACAGCATCTGCATAGGAGAGGAGGCAACAGCAGCAATGATGTGAGATTGGTTACATATCAGGAAACTGATAAATAAGTATATTCAAGAGAATAGAAGTTAGGTTTTTCACTATCAAAGAGAGAGAGGAAACAAATTAACATGCAATGTTTGATTGAAATTGGATGTATCACTATGAACTCAGCTTTTAATATATGAAAATACAGATGTACATGTGTTCACACACACACACACACACACACACCCAGCAATGAGCATATCCAGCACCCATCTCTTAGCTTCTAATTATTACTTTCTACTATAAGAAACCAAGACTTCTTGAAAAAATGACTGATTCCAAGGCTGGAGTAGGAAAAGTATAAGATGAACCTGGTAAACCTAAAAGACATGTTTTCCCCTCTTTTGTAATTTCTTTAAAAGAAAATCACCTGTTTGAAGCAAAAAAATTAAGGCAATGTGAAGTTTATAAATATATATAGAATTAAAGTGTATGACAACCATAGCACAAGGAAGGGAGAGAGGAAATAGAAGTACTCTTTTAAGATTCTAACACAACACATGAAATGGTATATTATTTCAAGGTAGACTGTTAAACATTGAAAATGCATACTGTAAGCTCTAAAGCTGGATTCTCAACCAATAGTAATTTTTCTGCCTCTCCTCATCCCACAGGATATCTGACAATCACTGGAGACATTTTTTATTTTCATAACAGAGGTGAGGGGGCATATGCTACCGACACCTAGTGGGTAGAGGTCAGGTCTATAATGCACAGGTCAGCCTCAAGAACAAAAAATTATCTGGTCCAAAATGTCAACAATATGGAGGTTGAAAACCCTTCTCTAGAGCAACTTTTTTTTTTAAAGTGTAGCTACCGAGTGGAGGAAATAAAATGGAATCCTTTAAAAAAAAAATCAATAAATCTAAAAGAAGACTGGAAAAGAGAGGAAAAGGAACAAGGAACATGACAAATAAAAACAATTGTCAAGATGACAGACTTAACCGGGCGCAGTGGCTCACGCCTGTAATCCCAGCACTTTGGGAGGCCGAGGCGGGCGGATCACGAGGTCAGGAGATCGAGACCATTCTGGCTAACACAGTGAAACCCCGTCTCTACTGAAAAATACAAAACATTAGCCGGGCGTGGTGGCGGCGCCTGTAGTCCCAGCTACTCGAAAGGCTGAGGCAGGAGAATGGTGTGATCCCGGGAGGCGGAGCTTGCAGTGAGCTGAGATCACACCACTGCACTCCAGCCTGGGCGACAGAGCGAGACTCCATCTCAAAAAAAAAAAAAAAAAGATGACAGACTTAAACTCAATCCTACTGATAATTAACATTAAATGTAAATGGACTACACCTTCCAATTAAAGGTCAGAGATTATCAGACTGGAAAAAAAGACCTAACTATACAATGTTCATAAGAGATATATTTTAAATACAAAGGCACAGATGGGTTAAGAATACAATAATGAAAAAAAGATACATCAAGTAGGCCGGGCACGGTGGCTCACGCCTTTAATACCAGCACATTCGGAGGCTGAGGTGGACGGATCACCAGAGGTCAGGAGTTTGAGACCAGCCTGGCCAACACGGTGAAACCCCCACTCTACTAAAAATACAAAAATTAGCCAGGCATGGTGGTGCACGCCCGTAATCCCAGCTACTCAGGAGGCTGAGGCAGGAGAATTGCTGGAACCTAGGAGGCGGAGGTTGCAGTGAGCCAAAATCACGCCACTGCACTCCAGCCTGGGTGATAGACCAAGACTCCGTCTCAAAAAAAAAAAAAAAAAAAAAGATACATCAGGCAAACAGTAATCATAAGAAAGCTGGAGTGGCTATATTAACATCAGAAAAGGTGGACATGGAAACACTGGTGATAACATCAAGGGTTACCAGAGATAAAGAGGAATGGTTCATAATGAAAAAGGGGTTAATTCATCAAAAAGACACAATAATCCTAAGTGTATGTGTATAAAAACTGACAGAATTAAAGAGAGAAATGTACAAAGCCACAAATATAGCTAGAGATTTTTACACTTCTCTTTCAGTAACTGACATAACAAGTAGACCAAAAAAAAAAAAAAAGTGAAAACAAGAAGAATCTGATCAAGTCCATCAACGAAGTAACATGGACATGCACAGAACCAAATGAAAAGTCAATTGTTCTAAAACCATTTACTAAATAATCGAATGCAGCATACACTCTTGGTTGCCTGTCTAATTTCCTTTCTCCTCTGCCCTCCTCTTTTCTAATAGAACCTGTTTTCTTTCCTGAAGAATCCACAAGGCATTGGCATATACTTTCAGAGGGCTGGCCCTAAGCCAGTCATACAGGCAATTCCTAATTGATCTAAGCTAGTCATGGTGGCCCCATTACTTTTGCAAAGAACTAGTTTAGGTAGGACATATGACACAGTTTTGGCCAGCATACCATAAAGAGAATCTCATGGAAGACTTCTGGGAAAGATTTTTTCTTTCCTAAGATAGACCCACAGAAGGCGATTGTCTCTTTTTTCTCTCACATTGTCACAGCTGGATGTAGTACCTGAAATGTACTCAACTTGCCCAGGACGAGAATTACCCAAGAAAAAAGCCAATATACCAAGAAAAGCAAAGAGAAAGGTGAAAATAAATTCCTTGATGGCTCAAAACTTGAGCCTCCCTTCTGGACTTCTGGTTTTGTGAGATAATAAATTTTATTGTGAAAAACCAATCACTCGATCAATGCAGATTTATGTAAAGATATTCATTCAATCACATCATATTTTGCAAGTAAGTTTAGACATTAACAATCCATATAAGAATCTCCAGACCTAGCTAAAAAATAAAAAAGCATAAATAATCCATGGACTCTGTAACAATAACTTTATTAAACTTTGTTTTTGTTTTTGAGACAGTCTTGTTTTAATGCCCAGGCTAGAGTGCAGTGGCACAATCATAGCTCAATGCAGCCTCCAAATCCTGGGCTCAAGCAGTCCTCCTGACTCAGGCTTCCTGAGTAGCTAGGACTACAGGTGCATACCACCACGCCTGGCTAATTTTTGTATTTTTTGTAGAGATGAGGTCATGCTACGTTGCCCAGGCTGATGTTGAACTCCTAGCTTCAAACAACCCTCCCTCTTTGGCCTCCCAAAGTGCTGGGATTACAGGCATGAACCAATGTACCCAGCCTAAATTTATGAAACATTTAAATGCACAAAAAAAATATGGGCTACTGTGAATATCACTGAAACAAAGATATTAATGTTTGTTTCTCCATGTTTGGAAGAACTGTGGCTCAGGCTACACTGGTAATTTTGAATAAATATGAAATACTCAGAGTTTTTAACATGAGCCCTAGAGAAATATGAAGTTCAAAGAACATTTTTGAAAAAGCCATGTAAGTGAAGGGGAAAGATAATGCATAAATGTTAAAAACATTACCTGTGTTTTGTGTTATACCCATAGATATTAAAGAAAAAAATCAGGTGTAAAATGATATAAAGTTTGAGTATCACTTATCCAAAATGTTTGGGACGAGAAGTGTTTCATATTTTGAATCTTTTCCAGATTTGGGAATATCTCCATAGGCATAACAAGGTATCTCGGGAATGTGACCCAAGTCGAAACATGAAAATCATTTATATTTCACATAAACCTTATACACAGCCTGAAGATAAACTTTATAAAATATTTTAAATAATTTTGTGCAAGGTTTGTATACACTGAACCATCAGAAAGCAAAGGTGTCACTATCTTGGGCATCCATGTGGACAATCTGCGGTTGTTAGGTATCATCACCATTCCTGACTCTAAACTTGTATGCTACTGATAAGCAATCATTTTCTTACACTTATTTACATGTAAGTATCTAACAGTAAAAAAATATTACATACTACTGATACAGTTAAAAAATAATTATGTTCAGGGTAACCTAGCAGCACAGTAGTATCACCGGAACACAGTAGTATCACCAGAATCAGCTGTTAAACAAGAGCAAGAACAAATGAAGACAGGCTTTCAGTCTACATCTGATGTTGTGTTTTGATTAAAAGGCTACTGTATCCTGTTTCTATTTCTGTGTTTGTTTTTAGGTAATAAGAAGCATCAGAAGCAGATGAGAGACCAGGAGACTCTGTCGCCCAGGCTGCAGTGCAGTGGTGCGATCTCTGCTCATTGCAAGCTCCGCCTCCTGGGTTCACGCCATTCTCCTGCCTCAGCCTCCTAAGTAGCTGGGACTACAGGCACCCACCACCATGCCCAGCAAATTTTTTGTATTTTGTTTAGTAGAGTTGGGGTTTCACCATGTTAGCCAGGATGGTCTCCATCTCCTGGACAAATGATCCGCCTGCCTCACCTCCCAAAGTGCTGGGATTACAGGCTTGAGCCACCGCACCCAGTCTCATCTGTCTCGTTAACAACAGTTTTTGCTTTAGAATTTTCTCTCTGATTGTATAAACTGACATGATTTCTTACTCTGTTATAAATGAACACTGCTCTAGTCCTTCAGTAAGATCATCACACATTTTCACCATGTCATGTATAGGCCTTTTTTCTGCAGTGTTAATGTCATCTTCATCATCACTATTATGACCACCTTGATTCAGATCCATTTTGGCTATTTCACTATCAGTCAACTGGAGTAAGTGGAGCCTCATTATGATGTTAAAAACTTCTTAAATATCCACTTCAGCCACCTTCCAGACAGACTCTGAAGGTATATTTTTTTTGCAAATATTAGGAGGAGAGGTCAGACATCATTTTTTTTCTAATCTGACATACAAGATCCTTCAAAGTCACTACTTTGATCATAATCACTAAACATAGTCCCAGGTCAGAGGTTGTGCCAGGCATGCACAACTGTGTTTTTAGATACTATGTTCCAAGCACTGGCAACAGCATATATGGTATCCTTCAATTTAAACTCTTGTTGAAAATCTTCCACATTCATGCCTCTGTTCACTGCTGTTATGTTAGCATGCTGTTCAAGAAAGCATTTTTTTTTATTACTATATTTTAAGTTCTGGGACAGATGTGCAGAACATGCAGGTTTGTTACATAGGTATACACACGCCATGGTGCTTTGCTGCACCCAACAACCTGTCATCTACATTAGTTATTTCTCCTAATGCTATGCCTCCCCTTTCCCCCTACCCCCCAATAGGCCCCAGTGTTGTGATGTTCCCCTCCCTGTGTCCATGTGTTCTCATTGCTCGACTCCACTTATGAGTGAGAACATGTAGTGTTTGGTTTTCTGCTCCTGTGTTAGTTTGCTGAGAATGATGGCTTCCAGCTTCATCCATGTTCCCGCAAAGGACATGAAATCACCATCTTTTATGGCTGCATAGTATTCCATGGTGTATATGTGCCACACTTTTTTTATCCAGTCTACCACTGATGGGCATTTGGTGTGGTTCCAAGTCTTTGCTACTGTGAACAGGGCTGCAATAAACATACATGTGCATGCGTCTTTATAGAAGAATGATGTATAATCCTTTGGGTATATGCCCGGTAATGGGATTGCTGAGTCAAATGGTATTTCTGGTTCTAGATCCTTGAGGAATCGCCACACCGTCTTCCACAATCATTGAACTAATTTACACTCCCACCAACAGTATAAAGTGTTCCGATTTCTCCACATTGACTTCCTCTCTTCCTATTTGAATACCCTTTGTTGAATACCCTTTATTTCTTTCTCTTGCCTGATTGCCCTAGCCAGAACTTCCAATACTATATTGACTAGGAGTGGTGAGAGAAGGCATTCTTGTCCTGTGACGATTTTCAAAGGGAGTGCTTCCAGCTTTTGCCCATTCAGTATGATATTGGCTGTGGGTTTGTCATAAATAGCTCTTATTTTGAGATACGTTCCATCAATACCTAGTTTATTGAGAGCTTTTAGCATAAAGGGGTGTTGAATTTTATCAAAGGCCTTTTCTGTATCTATTGAGATAAGCATGTGGTTTTTGTCATTGGTTCTGTCTATGTGATGGATTACGTTTATTGATTTGCATATGTTGAACCAGCCTTGCATCCCAGGGATAAAGCCAGTTTGTGGTTGATAAGCTTTTTGATGTGCTGTTGGATTCAGTTTCCCAGTATTTTATTGAGGATTTTTTCATTGATATTCATCAGGGATATTGGCCTGAAATTTTCTTTTTGTTGTGTCTCTGCTGGGTTTTGGTATCAGAATGATGCTGGCCTCATAAAATGAGTTACAAAGGAGTCTCTCTTTTTCTATTGTTTGGAATAGCTTCAGAAGGAATGGTACCTGCTCCTCTTTGTACCTCTGGTAGAATTTGGCTGCGAATCTGTCTGGTCCTGGGCTTTTTTTGGTTGGTAGGCTATTAATTACTACCTTAGTTTCACAACTTGTTATTGGTCTATTCAGGGATTTGACTTCTTCCTGGTTTAGTCTTGGTAGGGAGTATGTGTCCAGGAATGTATCCATTTCTTCAAGTTTTTTTTTTTGTTTTTTTTTTTTTTGAGACGGAGTTTCGCTCTTGTTACCCAGGCTGGAGTGCAATGGTGCAGTCTCCACAACCTCCACCTCCCAGGTTCAAGCAATTCTCCCACCTCAGCCTCCCGAGTAGCAGGGATTACAGGCATGTGCCACCATGCCTGGCTAATTTTTTGTATTTTTAGTAGAGACGGGGTTTCTCCATGTTGGTCAGGCTGATCTCAAACTCCTGACCTCAGGTGATCCACCCGTCTTGGCCTCCCAAAATGCTGGGATTACAGGCATGAGCCACCGCGCTTGGCCTTCTTCTAGATTTTCAAGTTTATTTGCGTAGAGGTGTTTATAGTATTCTCTGATAGTAGCTTGTATTTCTGTGGGATCAGTGGTAATAACCTCTTTATCATTTTTTATTGTGTCTATTTGATTCTTCTCTCTTTTCTTCTTTATTAGTCTGGCTAGTTGTCTTTCTATCTTGTTAATCTTTTCAAAACAGCAGCTCCTGGATTCATTGATTTTTTCAAGGGTTTTTTGTGTCTCTATGTCCTTCAGTTCTCCTCTTAGTTATTTCTTGACTTCTGCTAGCTTTTGAATTTGTTTGCTCTTGCTTCTCTAGTTCTCTTAATTATGATGTTAGGGTGTCCATTTTAGATCTTTCCTGCTTTCTCCTGTGGACAGTTAGTGCTACAAATTTCCCTCTAAACACTGCTTTAGCTGTGTCCCAGAGATTCTGGTATGTTGTGTCTTTGTTCTTATTGGTTTCAAAGAACTTATTTATTTCTGCCTTAATTTTGTTATTTACCCAGTAGTCACTCAGGAGCAGTTCAGCAGAAACTGCACTCAGTTGTTCAGTTTCCATGTAGTTGTGCGGGTTTGAGTGAGTTTCTTAATCCTGAGTTATAATTTGATTGCACTGTGGTCTGAGAGACTGTTTGTTACGATTTCTATTCTTTTGCATTTGCTGAGAAGTGTTTTACTTCCAATTATGTGGTCAATTTTAAAATGAGTGTGATGTGATGCTGAGAAGAATGTATATTCTGTTGATTTGGGGTGGAGAGTTCTGTAGATGTCTATTAGGTCCACTTGGTCCAAGGCTGAGTTCAAGTCCTGAATATCCTTGTTAATTTTCTGTCTCGTTGATCTGTCTAATATTGACAGTGGGGTGTTAAAGTCTCCCACTATTATTGTGTGGGAGTCTAAGTCTCTTTGTAGGTCTCTAAGATCTTGCTTTATGAATCTGGGTGCTCCTGTATTGGGTGCATATATATTTAGGATAGTTAGCTCTTCTTGTTGCATTGATCCCTTTACTATCATGTAATGTCCTTATTTGTCTTTTGCGATCTTTGTTGGTTTAAAATCTGTTTTATCAGAGACTAAGATTGTAATCCTTGCTTTTTTTTTTGCTTTCCATTTGTTCGGTAACTATTCCTTCATCCCTTTATTTTGAGCCTATGTGTATCTTTCACATGGGATGGGTCTCGGGAATACAGCACACCGATCAGTCTTGACTCTTTATCCAATTTACTAGTCTGTGTTTTGGGGGCATTTAGCCTGTTTACATTTAAGGTTAATATTGTTATGTGTGAATCTGATCCTGTCATTATGATGCCAGGTGGTTATTTTGTCCGTTAGTTGATACAGTTTCTTCATAGTGTCAATGGTCTTTACAATTTGGTATGTTTTTCCAGTGGCTGGTACTGGTTTTTCCTTTCCATATTTGGTGCTTCCTTCAGGAGTTCTTGTAAGGCGGGCCTGGCGGTGACAAAATCTCTCAGCATTTGCTTGTCTGTGAAGGATTTTATTTCTCCTTCGCTTATGAAGCTTAGTTCAGCTGGATATGAAATTCTGGGTTGAAAATTCTTTTAAGAATGTTCAATTTTGGCCCCCACTCTCTTCTGGCTTGTAGGGTTTCTACAGAGAGATCCGCTGTTCGTCTGATGGGCTTCCCTTTGTGGGTAACCCTACCTTTCGCTCTGGCTGCCCTTAACATTTTTTCCTTCATTTCAACCTTGGTAAATCTGACGATTATGTGCCTTGGGGTTGCTCTTCTCGAGGAGTATCTTTGTGGTGTTCTCTGTATTTCCTGAATTTGAATGTTGGCCTGTCTTGCTAGGTTGGGGAAGTTCTCCTGGATAATACTCTCCAAGTGTTTTCCAACTTGGTTCCATTCTCCCCGTCACTTTCAGGTACACCAATCAAACGTAGTTTTGGTCTTTTCACATAGTCCCATATTTCTTGGAGGCTTTGTTCATTCATATTTTTCTCTAATCTTGTCTTCACGCTTCATTTCATTAAGTTGATCTTCAATCTCTGATATCCTTTCTCCTGCTTGATTGATTCGGCTATTGATACTTGTGTATGCTTCACAAAGTTCTCGTGCTGTGTTTTTCAGCTCCATCAGGTCATTTATGTTTTTCTCTAAACTGATTATTCTAATTAGAAATTCCCCTAACCTTTTTTCAAGGTTCTTAGCTTCCTCGCATTGGGTTAGAACATGCTCCTTTAGCTCGGAGAGGTTTGTTAATACCCACCTTCTGAAGCCTACTTCTGTCAATTCGTCAAACTCATTCTCCGTCCAGTTTTGTTCCTTTGCTGGTGAGGAGTTGTGATCCTTTGGAGCAGAAGAGGCGTTCTGGTTTTTGGAATTTTCAGCCTTTCTGTGCTGGTTTTTCCTCATCTTCATGGAATTATCTACCTTTCGTCTTTGATGTTGGTGACTTTTAGATGGGGTTTCTGTGTGGACGTCCTTTTTGTTGATGTTGATGCTATTCCTTTCTGTTTGTTAGTTTTCCTGCTAACACCCAGGCCCCTCTGCTGCAGGTCTGCTGGAGTTTGCTAGAGGTACACTCCAGACCCTGTTTGCCTGGGTATCACCAGCGGAGGCTGCAGAATAGCAAAGATCGCTGCCTGTTCCTTCCCCTGGAGGCTTTGTCCCAGAGCGGCACCTGCCAGATGCTAGCCAGAGCTCTCCTGTATGAGGTGTCTATCAACCCCTGCTGTGAGGTTTCTCCCAGTTAGGAGGCACGGAAGTCAGGGACCCACTTGAGGAGGCAGTGTTCTGCTGGGAGATCTGCTGCTCTCTTCAGACCTGGTAAGCAGGAACGTTTAAGTCTGCTGAAGCTGCGCCCACAGCTGCCCCTTCCCCCAGGTGCTCTGTTCCAGGGAGATGGGAGTTTTACCCATAAGCCCCTGACTGAGGCTGCTGCCTTTCTTTCAGAGATGCCCTGTCCACAGAGGAGGAATCTAGAGAGGCAGTCTGGCTACAGCGGCTTTGACGAGCTGCAGTGGGCTCCGCCCAGTTCGAACTTCCCTGTGGGTTTCTTTACACTCTGAGGGGAAAAACCACCTACTCAAGCCTAAGTAATGGTGGTCACCCCTCCCCCCACCAAGCTCCAGCGACCCAGGTTGACTTCAGACTGCTGTGCTGGCAGCAAGAATTTCAAGCCAGTGGATCTTAGCTTGCTTGGCTCCATGGAATTGGGATCCGCTGAGCTAGACCACTTGGCTCCCTGGCTTCACAACCCTTTCCAGGGGAGTGAAGGGTTCTGTCTCGCTGGTGTTCCAGGCACCACTGAGGTATGAAAACAAAAACAAAAACAAAAAACTCCTGGCTGGGCGTGGTGACTCACACCTGTAATCCCAGCACTTTGGGAGGCCGAGGTGGGTGGATCACGAGGTCAGGAGATCAAGACCATCCTGGCTAACATGATGAAACCCCATTTCTACTAAAAATACAAAAAATTAGCCGGGAATAGTGGCAGCTGCCTGTAGTCCCAGCTACTCCAGAGGCTGAGGGAGGAGAATGGCATAAACCCGGGAGGCGGAGCTTGCAGTGAGCCGAGATGGCACCACTGCACACCAGTCTGGGCAACAGAGCAAGACCCCATCCAAAAAACAAAAAACAAACAAACAAACAAAAACTCCTAAAGCTAGCTTGGTGTCTGCCCAAACAGCTGCCCAGTTTTGTGCTTGAAACCCAGGGCCCTGGGTGGTGTAGGCACCCGAAGGAATCTCCTGGTCTATGGGTTGCAAAGACCACGGGAAAAGCATAGTATGTGGGCCTGAATGCACCGTCCCTCACAGCAGGGTCCCTCACGGCTTCCCTTGGCTAGACGAGGGAGTTCCCCAACCCCTTGCGCTTCCTGGGTGAGGTAACACCCCACCTTGCTTTGGCTAACCCTCCATGGGCTACATCCACTGTCTAACCAATCCCAATGAGATGAGCCAGGTACCTCAGTTGGAAATGCAGAAATCATCTGCCTTCTGTGTTGATATCGCTGGGAGCTACAGACCACAGCTGTTCCTATTCAGCTATCTTGCCAGCCACTCCCCCAAGAAAGCATTTTTATATAACTCTTCATTGGTCTAAGGCTACCTTGGCCGCATGGCTGAATTAATAAAGTCACACTGGGGGAAAGTACATGGCATAAACATTATTTTTGAGGAGAATTTCAACTGGAAGATGAGAACAGTCATCAATAAATAAAATCTTGCCATTGTTGCACAGTCCAGCTGTCCTGCAATGAACACAAGCTGCTGGTACAAGATGTTTGGAAACCAATCAGAAAAGATATCCCCAGTAATACATGCTTTTTTGTTACCATAATAACAGACTGGTAAGAAATTCACTCCTTAAAAACAGCAAGAATGCAAGCTTTTGCCCATCACAGCATTTATGAGTGCCTCCTACATTACCACATCCCATCCCAGTTATTCTGTCCTTGGCATCCTTAATACCTGTATTGGCTGTCTCATCAGCTGTAGTCAGTGTCTTTCTGGGGCAGTAACACCAAAACAGTGACGTTTCATCAGCATTATTGACTTGTTCTGGCATAAGATAGTAATCAGCGGTGACGATGGCAAACTTGTCAATGAACTTCTTGCTGCTTCGTTATCAAAAAATGCTTTATCACTACAAAGTTTTAAAACTGTAATGCCGCATCTCTTCTTAAATTTCTGCAAATGGCCTGTTGAATATTCACAGCTTCCTTCAGTTTTTAGTTAATCATGATAGATCTTTGCTTGTTTCATGATCAGTATTACCATTAAGTGACATGAGTTCACTACAATGCTGATGGATCCACTCTTTCAATATGCGATCGAGATCTTCATTTTTAGCTTTATGCAGCGTATTTCTATTTTTCATTAACTTCTGTTCATCGTTTCAGCACAGAATTTCAATAGCTTATCCTTTTGTTTTTTCAGGTCATACATGGTAGTCATTCCAACACCATACTCTTCTGCAACACACTGCACACTTAACACCACTGTCCAATTTCTCCAACAGCTTGTCCTTCTGTGCTATATAGATAAACTTAAGTGCTTCCTCGTTTCCTTGTCACTATTACCCCTCAGAGGTATCTGCAGGCCTTTTTGACATTTTCAACATCTTTACACCACAGAACAGAAAATAAGCAAAAAAAACATGGCAAGTGATGCACATAGGTCTTGGCCCCATGTGGAGCATTGCTGGGAACCTGTTATTGGCACATCCAGCCTGCATACACGCCATTTTATTACCCGCTGAGGGAGTGTTTGTGTCAGGGGAATCTGGGTGGGCAAGGAAAAGATATATTACTGCTACAGAAGGCAGAAGGAGTCTTTTTTCCCTTGGGAATGCTGAATAAACTGTGTGGTGTGCACCTGTGTTTTGATTGCAATTTACCACATGAAGTCAGGTGTGGAATTGTCCACTTGTGGCATCAATTGGCCCTCAGAAAGCTTCAGATTTTAGAGCATTTCAGATTTCAGATTTTCAGATTAGGGATGATGAAACTGTACTGGTTAAGCAGTATGCTACTCAATTTTTTTTAATCACCAAAATTATTCCCTCCGCACTATTTTTTTTTTTAAACAAGAAGAATAAGGACTTAATAGTGGCCAGATACTAATGAAATATTCTGAAAGGGTATAGTTCAGGGGGATAAAATACAGCATTTAGTAAACTCTACAAAAAAATTCCAATTCTTCTATTTGGTAATCCTGCGCCTTCCTGAGTGCTGGTTCTAAGAAAAGGGAAGGCTCAATTAAATTCACAAAGATGTTAACTATAGTTAAATCTAGAATATCAAACCCTGGAAACACACTAGATACCCAACAATAAGGGAATAATTAATAAATTATTATGTATTATATAATAAATTTAATAAATTATGCAATAATAAAAATATTAAACAGCTCTGAAAATAATTAGGATAATGCTAATGAAGCAACAATATATGAAGAAAGCATGCTACCAAATAGAATATGAACTTTTTATTCCAAATATGTAAAAAATATTATTCACAGCCAGGTGCGGTGGCTCACACCTATAATTCCAGCACTTTGGGAGGCTGAAGCGGGTGGTTTATGAGGTCAGGAGTGCAAGGCCAGCCTGACCAACATGGTGAAACCCCGTCTCTACTAAAAATACAAAAATTTGCTGGGCGTGGTGGCACACGCCTGTAATCCCAGCTACTCAGGAGGCTGAGGCAGGAGAATCACTTGAACCTGGGAGGCAGAGATTGCAGTGAGCCGAGATTGCACCACTGCACTCCAGTGTGGGTGACAGCAAGACTCCGTCTCCAAAAAAAAAAAAAATTATTCACATGGGTAAAAAGGTAATAATACAGAAAAAGAAAGTGCTATTGTGGTACAGTGGTGGGATTACTGGTAGCACTTTGTTCTCTACTGTTCTCCGAAACTATCTGACCTACTAATATTGTTAGGTTTTAAATAACTTTTAAATGCTTTTAGATACTAAATGGGAACCATGTTGAACTGATAGGGTTGGGGGATTTCACAGGGAAGGTATTTTGTGAAACGGCAATGGAAAACAGAAACTGCATTCAGGGCCAGCCTAAAGAAAGTAAATAAAGTGTAGACAGCAGGAATACTAGTGGAAACAATGTAATTGGAAGTAACTTGTTAGGTTGAAAACGGGTCAAGGAGGGAAAATAAAAGGTCAGCAGAAGATTGTCACAGCACTGGGTAAATAATTCATGAAGTCCATAAAATAACATGAAAAGAACAAGATGAAAGCAAATTTTCTCACCAAAGTAAAATTTAAAAAAACAGTAGCAACAATTAATCTAAGAAACAGGCAGAATAAAAAGTGGAATCAATCTAAGAAATAATAGCCCATTTGAGAATGGATTTGAGAGATAACAATAAAAGCTAATTACAGCTTCTAGTCTGTTAAGTACAAAATCTGGAGGAAAAAGGAAGATGAATCAACTATGAAGAAGCAGTCATCTAAGATATAAATTATTTCCTTCTATACACACAAACCACATTTCAGCTATTACCTCTTTCTATATTACCAGCACCAGACTTATAACCACCAAATTAAAAATTACTCCTTCCAAATATTAAAGTGCACAACAGTTTGTATAATATATTACGTTTATCTAAGAAAAAGGTAAAATATAATAAATACTCATTTGCTTATATGTTAAAAAATGAAAGGAGAAATAAAAATTAAAAAGATTACCCATTATGGGGACAGAACAACTGTTGGAAGAAGAAGTCATAGATAAACAGACTTCTCAGAACATACTTGATTTTGTGGATTTGATTTTGGAACTACATAAATATGTTATATAATTATAAATAAAATTTAGCAAAACTTTTCGAAATGACAATCCAAAAAAAAAAAAACCCAGAAACAAATTAAACTATAATGCTTGACTATAGAGAAAAGAATTATTTCAAGTGACTTTTAAATACAGTAATTTCACTGTATATCCTTACAATACCCTTAAAAATGAAATAACTACAATAAAAATTTATGTTCAATAATCATATTGGTTCTATTATTCTGAAACTACTATGTATTATACATTAAAGGTATAATTTTATTAATCATTAGAAATCAGGATTTTCTAGTTCCTAAAGATTCTTCCTGAATCATCAGAAGAAAAAAGATACAAACATACAAATAGAAAAAGTTAAAACCCATAATTATAAATTGGAATTAGTAATATCAGCATAAACTGATGATATATTTCCTCTCAAACAAAAAAGAACTCTAGCTCTGTCCACCAATAAAATGTAGAAACAATGACCAATGCAGTAGTGATGAACACCCCCACAATGCCCAGATTGTGGTATCTAAACACCATTTTTCACTAAGAAACCAGGACTCCCTGAAAAAATGTCTAATTTCAAGTCTAGGGGAGAAAATGTACAAGATGAACCTGGAACATCTCAACATACCATGAAACAAGGACACTATTAAAGACTAATGTAGTGGTGTCAAAAGAATTTAGAAATCAACTTAAAGAGACTCCCACTGCAAAGGATGGAACAATGTGAGCACCAGAAGGAAGATCTGCAATGTATTGATAGACACCAAAAATCTTAATAATATGGGGAGTTAAAATCTTATTGGCCGATGAACCAATTCATCTGAAAATATACAAATGAAGAGAAATAATCAGGCATGTATCCTGCTTCTCCCACATAAGTTGTACCTTAGGGTAAGCAATAATAATAAAGGAAAGTTCTTCTTTAAGAATTCTAGCTAATAAATGAAAATAAAGATAAAATGCATTTTGCAATAACCAATAAAATAATAGATCTAGGCAAAGATTATTAATAGCTATTAAAACCATTTGGTAACACTTGTATCCTCTAGTCAATGTTAACATCACTAAAGGGAAAAAACAGACATTATGTGTCTCTTAAAATGATGCAACGAGAAGTATACACTACCACTTATAAAATGTTCATTCTTCCTGTTTCCAAAAACAATCACACTTGAATCTAATCAAGCTCCTAGATTTGGCTACCAGTTTTATGGAAATGCATTGAACAGGAGACTTTGTTAAACTACACTACACAAATGAAATCAGTAAAATCCAGACTATGGGAAACTCTCAGGAAAAATTAGTTATTTCTTCAACAAGTAAGTTGCAAGGACAAAAGAGAGAGAAGACCACTAAGTTAAAAGAGATGTAACTACATCAATTAATGCAGTGTGGACCATCACTACACTTACAAACATGGAGTCATTTACCAAGTTACTGCTAAGACCCTTTCCCCTCTACCACCAGCTACCCCTACAAGCATAACCAGAGATACATCAGCTCTAAAACAATATGTCTGTAGTCCATAGTAGAAGCAGACACTGAATGCCCTCTTGCCTGATGTACCCACACAGGAGCTGCTACAGAAGCCCTGCAGGCAGAATCACAAATGCAGTCTATGTGTTACCACTTCCACCAATATTACCTTTCTTTAAAAAAAATAAAACTCCTTGATTTCTTAGTACTAATAACACCTAAATTAAATATGTCAAACAGAAACAAAATAATCACATCGTTTACTTGAGTATATTCAGAGTTTACTTTCACATCCTTCATTCTCTATTAACTTCCAGTGACTTTAAGAGAAATCTCTGAGATGTCACTTCCAGCTCCCCTACAATTACTCAAGACTCGAAAACAGATGTAGAATGCTAAGAAGCAAAGGAGAAAATGAAGAAAGTCCTAAGTTCCTAAAAGATTCAGTGGCTACCTGGAGAAAATTAACAATGAAAAATAGAAGCCTGAAATATTCATTTTGCTTGAAGATATTTTATTAGTAACCAAGAGAAATATCTCTTACCTCAAATAGTAACATCTATCTTGGAAAAACAGTAATCTTTCTAATACAGTAAAACCAGCAAACTGTTTGATGAGTATTGGCAGAGAGAAACAACTATCAATAGATGATAATTCCTATTAGGGTTGATACACGCATCAGTCAGGTGAGGAGTCAGGTGGCCTTTCCTTCTCTCAACCTTCAAATGATAAAACGGTGAATTCGGAACATGTTTGTAACCAACATTTTAAACAAATTTTCTGTATAAAAATTATTTTTATATTTAGGCCAGGCATGAGGATGCACACCTGTAATCCCAGCACTTTGGTAGGCTGAAGCGGGGGGGATCTCTAGAGGCCAGGAGTTCAAGACCAGCCTGGGCAACATGGCAAAATACCGCCTCTAGTAGAGATACAAAAATTAGCCAGGCTTGGGAGCACACACCTGTAGTCCCAGCTACTGGGGTGGCTGAGGCAGGAGAATTGCTTGAACCCGGGAGGCGGAGGTTGCAGTGAGCCAAGATCACGCCACTACACTCTAGCCTGGGTGACAGAGGGAGACTCTATCTCAAAAAATAAATATTTCTGTATTTAACAGGACTATATTCTCATTCACTGCTGTATAAATAAAAATGTTGGAATTTTTTTTTAATTCCAACAAAAGGAAATTTGAAGACTGCTACTTCTTGTCATTGATTGAGACATTAAATGGGTATCAGAACCAGAAAATGACAGATGCTCCCATATCCTACTATATAACAGCTGCAGAGTGAAGAAACAGTGACTGCATCATATCTATGTAATCTCTTCCTTGCTTACAGTTACATAAAACACACAACACATCATTAAAGCAATCAAGACACTGTTTTCCTACTCGAGTGCTTGCATTCACGCCTAGTTCATAAACTAGAATATTTCCAAGCCCCAATCTGTCTTGAGTTATATATTATTCACATAAAACTCAATGAAAATTAATACCAAGTACCCTTCTATATTGCTTCTAAGCTCCATTTAATAGACTATAAATATGGGTATGAATTCTACATAATATATGCTTCCCTCTGATCACTCTCTTAAGATCTACCAACACTGAAAAAAGGAAGTTTCTGACGATATGCTATTTGTCTTTCATATGGGAGGAACACAAAGGTATTAGGAAACTAAGCTAAAATGGAACTGAGATTTCCACATTTCCTTTTGTTTGCCTTTTTTTTTTTTTGAGACAGGGTCTTGCTCTGTCACCAGAGCTGGAGCGCAGTAGAGCAATCTCAGCTCACTACAATCTCTGCCTCCCGGGTTCAAATGATTCTCCCACCTCAGCCTCCCGAGTAGCTGGGATTACAGGTGTGCACTACCATGCCCGGCTAATTTTTGTATTTTTTTAGTAGAGACAGGGTTTCACCATGTTGGCCAGGCTGTTCTTGAACTCCTGACCTCAAGTGATTTGCCTGCCTCCGCTTCCCAAAGTGCTGGGATTACAGGCGTGAGCCACTGCGCCCGGTCTCCTCTGCTATTAAGCAGCAATTGCCCTTGAGTTCAGGTCTCAGTTGCTCTTCAGTTAATATTTCCATCATCTATCCATACAGAAAAATTTAGGAGACTAGCGGAGCGCAGTGGCTGGTGCCTGTAAAACCAGCACTTTGGGAGGCTGAGGTGGGTGGATTGCCTGAACTCAGGAGTTCCAGACCAGCCTGGGCAACATGGCAAGACTCCTTCTCTACCAAAAATTACAAAAAAAATAGTGGGGTATGGTGGTGTGTGCCTGTGGTCCCAGCTACTCAGAAGGCTGAGGTGGGAGGATCACTTAGGCCCGGCAGGTGGAGGTTGCAGTGAGCCAAGATTGCTCCACTGCACTTCACCCTGTCTCAACAAAAAAAAAAAAAGAAAAATGTAAGAAAAAGAAAAGAAAAATGTAGGAAACTGAAGAAAAGGCAAATGGCATATCCTTGAAACCGTCTTCTTCCTCCTACTACTTATCATTTACTTTGAAGAGGTTGTGTACTTGATGCTTCCTCTGAAGAACCTATGGTAATATAATTTCAAATTTCTCATTTAAAAATTTCATTATATTAAATATATTTGTATAGCCCTTTGAAATTTATTGTGACAAGATTTAACCTACATTTTGTAAACGTTAGCAGCCCAGGCCATTAGGTACTGTGCAAAACAACTTGGGGCAAGCATATTAATATAAGAAAATGGAATCACCTACCATCTTGACATTCTCAAACTGGGGTACATGGGGTGGTGATCTTGAGTCTAAGAGTAGGGACCTTCATATCCAAAGCAGAAAAACACATCCACCAAGTTTTCTTCAAAATTCCATATAGCAACTGTGACAGAATTAAATTGTGAAACAGCACTCACCTTGTGCTACTGTTGACATGACCACAGATGGTGTAGAGGATACCACAGCTGTTACTGCAACTGTATTAGGAATAGGTGATGGTGTAGAACTGCTGCTGCCACTGCTGCTATTACTGACCAGAGAGGACTGTGAAGCAGTTATAACAACTGGAGGCTTCTGGGTTGTAGAAGCAATGACTGACGTTGGTACAAGCTTAGTGACTGCTGCATAGTTATGGGATTTGGAGAGAATGTTGGGCACGAAGGTTGAGCTTGGTGATGTGGTGACTATAATAACCTAAGGAATAAAAAATAAGTTATTTTTATGTACCTGCTATACTACGAATGCATCTACACTCACAGTTAACTACATACAATTCAAAAATAGCTTATGAAAAATGAAGAAGCAATTCAACAGAGAAGAATATACAACTAAAAATATATTAAAAATTTCCTTTACTAGTAATCATCAAAATGTACTTAAAAGCAACAATTTTACAAATCAAATATTTTAAAAGATAACATCAATGCTGTATAAGATACAGCAAAGTAGACAATTCAGCATATTACTTAGGGAGTATAAACTGACACACTTTTTCTAGAAAGTAATTTAAACATTCATTCGTTTATAAATATTTATTGAGCCCCTACTATGTGCCAGGCATGGTCCTAGACGCTGGAGAATAGAAGAATGAACAAAAGAAACAAAGTTCATACCTTCAAGTAGCTTACATTTTAGTAGTGGGAGAGAAATAAACAGAAAACTAAGTATATGTCACGTAGAGACAAATGGAAGAGACAAAAAAAGTATGGTAGGAGAATAAAGAATGATGGGAACACTGTATGATTTTTTAAGTAATGTATTCAATAAAGACCTCTCGGTAAGGTGACATATGAGCAGAAACCAGAAGGAAGTAGGGATATGAACCATGGTGCTACCCAGAAGACCATCCATCGGCACAGTGAGCAGCAAATACAAAGGCCCTAAAGCAGAAGCAAGCTTGGTATGTTCAAGAAACTTCAAAGATCTAGTGAACGGGATAGAAATGTATAGGGTACAAAGTAGTAGTAGACAACTGCAGAGAAGTAATGGAGGACTAAACCACGTAAGAGTATGTTGACAGTATATACCCTTTATGTGATGTGATGAAAAAGGTACTTTCTCTCTGAGGTCTTCTGTCCAAAGGCCCATAATCATAGTCTAATCATGAGAAGAACATTAGACAAATTCTAATAGTTGTGGTATCTACAAGATACTTGACCAGTACTCCTCAAAACTGTCAAGGTCATCAAAAAAAAGGAAAGTCTGAGAAACTTTCACAGTAAAGGGGAATCAAGAGGAGCTTAAGGAGAAACGACAACTAAATATAATATGGTATCCTGGAACAGAAAAAGACAATAGGTAAAAAACAAGGAAATATGAATAAACCATGGACTTAATTTTAACATCAATGTATTAATACTGTTCATTAGCTATAACAATGTATCACACCAATGTAAAATGTTCAGAATAAAGGAGACTTCTCAGGAAGTGGGTAAAAAACAAAACGAAACAAAGAGAACAAGAAAACTAGGTGCAGAGTATATGAGAACTCTCTGTACTATCTTCTCAATTTTTCTGTAAATCTACAACTGTTTTAAAAAATAAAGTCCATTTTTTAAAAAATCATTACCTGTTAGGTAAAAAGTACAGTAGGGCAATGAAGGTAGAAACAGGGAGACAAATTAAGAAGCTCCTGTAACAAACCAGGCAGGGATGATGGTGACCAAGGTATCTGTGGCAGAAGGAGGTAAAAAGTGAACCGATTCTGAATACACTGCAAAGGTAAAGCCAACAGTATTTGCTTGTATGTTGAAATGAAGAATGGAGAAAAAGAGAGGCAGGAAAGAGATGTCAAGGTTTTGCCAGTATAACTGGAAAACTGTAGATGATTTAGTGACAAATCATTCCAGACAGAGAGAATAGTATGAAGGAAAGGACCTAATGTCAGAAGTAGCTTGATAAATTTAAAAACAGAAAGGAAGGCACTGTAGCAAAAAGCACATAGGGCAAAGAGGAATTGGAAAAGCAAGCAGAGGCTACATTAAATGCAGAATTTAGATTTTTATACTAAGTATAATAGAAAGCCACAGGAAGATTTTAAGTAGGAAGAAAAACAAAATTTGATGTATGTTTTAAAAGATCACTCTAGCTGCTACATGATAAGAGGCAAGAGGGGAAACAGTGAGACCAGTTAAACTATTGCATCAGACCAAGCAAAAATGATAGAGGCTGCTTGCGCTGGACTGTTAGTAGTAGAAATAAAGAGAAGAGATCAGAGTCAGATTATTTTGAAAAGTAGAGAGAATAGGATTTGTTGATGAATGGAAATGGCAGGGTTAAGGAAAAAAACAGAATCAAGAATAGCTCCTAGGGCTAGTATGTATCGGCTTATTTAAATCTCCCAACAATTCTATGACACATGTACTATTATTATCCCCATTTTACAAATGAGAACACAAAAATTATTTAGAAGTCTGTAGTTTCACATTTTTATTCTGGGGTGGTACAGTAAAACCCAAAACAGAGCAGATTATCTCCTTCCTCTTTAAATGACATTATTTGTACCTACCTAGAAAAGAAAAACTTTTGAAAAATCTAAAGAATTTAAGGGAAAATTCTTTTTCATTTTTATATCACTTCTAAAGAAGGCCGGAAGTTAGTCAAAATTTACTAAATATGTCTGTACTCTGGACCTACATCTCAAAGAAGCTCTGACCATAACATTATTATTATACACTTTGGGTGTTATAAAGAATTACAAAATGTAAGTACTTATCCAGTGTTACAGAGAATTACAAGATATAAGTACTTGTCCATTACTTTAAGGAGTTTGTTAGTTAATTATTTGAGGCATCAAGAAAGATACATAAGATCAGCAAACACCTATACAGAGTCGACCAGCATATTTATAGATAGACTTGATCAGCAAACACCTATCTAGCATTATTAGAAAACAACAATCAACCATGATACCAACTGAGAAATAGACCAATATGGTAAAAAGACCACAAGTTTAGGAGTCACATGAACCTGAACTTAGATCCTGCCTCTGCCACTTAAAAATGGCAGGCCCCTGGACATGTTGGAATCTCTGCACTCTGATTTTTATCTATAAAATGGGGATAATAATACCTACCTTGCAAAGTCACTACAAGGATTAAACGATATAATAATGTTAAGCATCTGACATAGTGCTAGGCACATAGCAGGTGGTCAATATTTGGCAGTCAACAAATGGTACTTAGTAGCTTATTACTACTACTTAATAAATGTGAAAAGGATATCAGTAAAGGCATTATACATCAAATCAATCTGAAAATGTATTTCAATATACTTTGTTTCACTTAAAACTTCTCTTGTTTTTTCCCCAAATTCTGATACCTCTGAGAATCCAAAGAATTCACAGCTGCTGCCACAGCCAAACCATTAGAGTAGCAATGGCAATTAGGGTTCACTTTTGCCAGTTCTGAACTAATTGTAGTAGCCTCCTGGAGTACAATGCTTATAAGAACTCTGAGGCACAGATAAGAATTCACCAACGCTTAGCAGGAAAGTATGCCACAGTTAATTAGCAATGTCTGTCATGGGCAAGGGCAAGGGAAGCATTCACACTTGTACCAAATATTTGCAATTTCAGAATTAGAGTATACATGTAGGCTTTAACATTAAGACAAAACTTCAGCAAAATGAATCTACAGTCTTTAAGAGCATATTTTAGGTTACAGATACAAATGATAAAATCTATTTTGAGATTTCAGTCTGCAAGATGATTTCTGATCTGAAAAGAAGTTATCCTTCATTAGAGATCCACCTTGGAGGAAACCTACTTGCACTTTAAAGTTACTCATTACAATAGGGGGAAGTATAGGGGTTTAAAACCAAGTGAACCAAACAGTGTTTATTCAGGCCATAATTCAAATTACTGACCTTCTAGCACTCACAAAAACTCCTTAAGAGTGCTGGGACTTGCACCCTAAGGACAAAATGAAAAATATCAATCAAGCACATGAAGGCATAAAGCTAAATTCCGCTGCTTTGATATATAAGTGCTGCATCAATGTTATATTTAAAATGAAGGCACCACATTAACACAGGTGGAAATGTGTCTACCCTGAAAATATATTACCTATTTGAATTTGAATAAAGTCCACAAATTCATAAATAATTATACTTAATATAAAAATCACTTCACCTACAATAATTCCTAAGTTGCCTTATACAGGATTTGTGACAAATCCAAGGTGAATGCAATAATGGTGACAGCCTTGGATAGATTTCAGAAAAATCCAATTACCCAAGCAAGAGGAAAACATAAAACTCCAAGAACATTTATTAGTCCTACCCATATCGGCTTGTCCATAAAATGATAAAAGTAATGGCATTGAGTACACATGAAGTAAAAGAGTACAGTTTTACATCTGGAACATAGTAGGTGCTCAATAAATATTTGTGGAATGAATGAGTCTTATTTTTAATTTAATTTGTTTTAAACATTTGTTTTTTTTACCACAGTAAGACAAATCTAAGGTTCTGAACCTGAACTCTCATGGTATGGCTCATATATAACTTGGGAGATAAATAAGCCCTCTTATAAATATCACAAGTCTGAAAACCTCAACTATCCATTCTCAACTGAAAATTCAGAAGAAAAAAAATAAAAATAAATATATGGTAAAGTCAATGAACTTAAATAAAGTTCACAAACTTCACTGAGCCCTCATCTACTACACGTATCTTTAGCTTAGTCTAACAAAGAAGACTGAAAAGTTAATAGTATTAGGTGACATTTACTGCGCATTCACTGTATGTACTATGTTAAGTATTTTTCTTTTTTTTTTTTTTCTTTTTTTGAGATGGAGTTTCACTCCTGTTTCCCAGGCTGGAGTGCGATGACATGATCTCGTCTTACTGCAACCTCTGTCTCCCGGGTTAAAGCAATTCTCCTGCCTCAGCCTCCCGAGTAGCTGGGATTACAGGCATGCGCCCCCATGCCCAGCTAATTTTGTATTTTTAGTAGGAACGGAGTTTCTCCATGTTGATCAGGCTGGTCTTGAACTCCCACCCTCAGGTGATCCGTCTGCCTCGGCCTCCCAAAGTGCTAGGATTACAGGTGTGAGCCACCACACCTAGCCTATGATCATCTTTATTTTATAAAGAAACAGGCTCAAGGGCAGTTGCTAAGCCAGTATTGGAACCAGATACATCTATTCGTTCATTAATTAATTTACTCATTCAACAAACATTAATTAGCACTTACTACATGCCAGGTACTATTCTAAATACTAGGAAATAAATTGAAGAATAAGACAAAGTCTCTACCCTTAGCAGCTTATAGTCCCTGGGAGAAATAGAAGATAAACAACTTTGCAATATAATATCAACTAGTTATAAGTATAATGAATAACAATAAAACAGAGTACGGGAACATAAGGATATGGATGGGAGGTAGGTAGTCTTTTAGCTATTGCTTTGCTTTACTATTTCTCAAATACCAAATTAAAAGGGTAGACAAGAAGCGGGGAAGAGAGAAGAATTACTGAGAAAATAAGATCCAGCAACAAAGGCAGTAAAAACATTTAAGTAAGCAGACTTAAAAATTCAGGGTAGAGCAGAATGATGCCACCTAATACAGGGCCAGCTTAGAAAGCAATAACTATAATAGCATATAAAAAGTGACATTCAGAAAGATTGTCTTGGAGTCATCAAATAAAAATGTAAAAATTATCTTCAGTATAAAACTTAAGAAGTCATCAAAAATAGTTAATTTCTATATATGAAGGGATATGCTTCAATGAAGTGATGAATTCATTTATTTGGAACAGCTATTAATCAACAGTGTAAATAAACAAAACTCTATATTACATAAAATACCTGCAAGGGAAGGAACCAACAATTGTTGAATACATACCTTATGTTGCTCTTTAAATATCCAATCTCATTTAATCCTTGCAATAACGTCCTAAGATGACATCATTCTCATCTCATAAATGAGTGAACAGATTTAGAAAGACTAATTTATTTAGGTCATACTAGAAGAGCTAGGGTTCCAACCCAGGACTCCTGACTCTAAACGTTTTTGTTTGATTCTAATACCATACCATAATCCCTCATCTTCAGACTGAAAATAGAATTACATCCCACAGATCAGCTCATTATCATTTCTAGTTACTAAGAAAATAATGATAATTTTTAATATATTATATAATGACATCTTTGCAGGAAACTCGAGGAGGTTCTTTAAGGGGAAGTTATCACAGGAATAAAGATTCAAAGGTTGAAAGACCACACAATTTACTGAAACTCCTTCCCCAAAATCCCTCTAAAATAGCATAAAGGGATTGTTTTTTAAAAAGGGAAAAGGCACATAAACCTGTAAGGTCAAAACAAAAAGGAGACAACAGCTATAAAGTTTGGAAACTGGAAAGCAGACAAATAGGAATGGATTAAGCATATCCAAGAAAGTAAAAACCTAACGTAGTAAACAACAAAAAAAAATAAGGCAACCTGCATTTGTGAGCCCCAGAAAGACTCAGGAATTGAGAACACCAGATACTTCTTAAGTGGGGATAAACGTGCAACTAAAGAGAGGAAAATTAGTTGAAAATCTATTTAAGAACCATTTAGATCCCTAGTTATTCTCTCCTATCCTAAGGAAGGCTAAGAATTTAGTGTCATGCGGGAGACTGACAAAGAAATCTAATGACATCAGGCACATCTGAGAGGCCAGGTACTATGCTAAAAACAGAGGAGTTAAGTGAAGTATATATATCATGAATGGTGAGCCCACCCAGCCCTTTCCCTCCATTTAACCCCCAAACAAAACACTGCCACCCAGGCTTATATTACTCAAGGTAGGAAACTGGGATATTTCTGAGCAATCTACCAGTCCAAACAAAAGCCCTAAAGACAGTGACAAATGGTGGAGGTAAAGGGGTAGTGGATGTTCCTGAACAAAATAAAATAGTCCAGTTGGGTCAATTTACAATGAAAGTCACCAGTCAGCATGTCCCACCCATACATACAGAGCTTTCTGTCACCTTTTTAGTGCCTATTTTCATTCGTAAGCAGACAGCCAGACACTTAAGAAAACTAAATAAAAGGGATCAAAACAAATAGATAAAAGGAACTTACAGAGAGAACATGAGAGAAGAAAACATTTAAAAAATTGTCATGAATCTCATTAGGTAAGAGAATACAATGCTTCTATGAAAGAGCAGGACGCTTTTTTTTTTAAAGGAACTTTCAGAGAAAAAGAGTTACTAGAAATTTAAAGTATGAGAGCAAAAATGAAAAATTATATAAATGTAGTGAAAAATAAAATTAAACGATAAAGAAAATAAAAATACTGAGCATTTACTACGTGCAAGGCTCTATTTTTCATATATTGTTTCATGTATTTACACCCAGAAGTCCTATAAAATAATTACATTGTTTTCTCTGTTTTACAGATGAGAAAACTCAGGTAGAGAGTTTAGTTTTCCCACAGTCACATAGCTACTAAGTGGCAAAAGCTGGGATCTGAATCCAGGAAGTCCAATTCCAAAATATAGGCTTTTAACCATTATATGAGAATAGGAAAACAATGCAAACAAATGGAAAATGGAAACGAGAAAGATAAATGGATCAATGTAGTCAGTTCAATAGGCAAGTAACAGGTGATCCAAAAAGAGAAAACAGAGACAAACCAAATAAATAACTCAAGAAATGTATCAGAATTGAAGGACATAAATATTCAGAATAAAAGGGCCCGCTGAGCATACAACCTAATGGATGAAATAAAGACCCACACCAAGGAACATTACCTTGAAATTTCAGAATTCCGAAAGTTATTGAAAGTTTGTAAAGAGAAAAACAGGATCTGAAATTAGAATGGCACTGGACTTCCCAAAATCAATAATGGAAGCTGGAAGCCAACAGAGCAACAACACCTTCAAAAATTGACAGGGAAAATGACCTCCAACCTAGAATACTTTTCCTAGTTAAACCATAAAAAAAGTGGGAAGGTAGAATAAAGAAATTTGCAGTCTACCATGCAAGGCCCCCCAAAATTTACTTTCCATCCACCCATACACCAGGTAGCTACTGGAGGATATGCTCTAGCAAAATGAGCAATGAAACTAATAAAGAAGATCAGAATGATGGTTAAGGAGAGAACCCGGAAACATAGGTGTGCAACAAGCCTAGAGAGCCATTATGGTCCATCCAGATCAGTGTGGGAAGACAGAGGGGTCTAATAACATGAAACTGACAAAATACTAAAGACTTCAACATATTTAGAGAAGAATTTAAGAATGAATTAATAATAGCATACAAAGAATTTAAAAAGAAGATAACAAAAGTTATTCACTTAATTATATCCTTCCTTTCTTCTATAAAACACCTGACAACTTTACTACTTTGGCAAATTAAAATCTGAGTTCCTACAGGGAAGGTCATACAAATAAAGGTTAAAATTATTTTTCTATTTAAATTTTTTTCCAAATAGGATTACAATGATAAAATAGAGCACAATTCTTAGAAGAGATCGGCTAGCTGTGTCATATTAGGCAAGTCATTTAACATCGCAAAGCCTCATCTGCAAAAGTGAAATAATAATACCTATCCCAAAGCCTTATCTGGAGAATTAAACAAAGTAAAAGATGTGAACATCCCCAGCATAATGCCAAGCACATAGTAAGCACTCAGTGCATGTTTATTAAATCTGAATCATACTGTCTGAAAGAAACAATTGGCAGGCAGAGACTCCCTCCACCACATACCTTCTGTGTTGTTGTGTTTGTTGTCTGTGTTGACGGTTTAGTGAAGGTTATTTTCACAGGAGACATGTGGGGTGGTAAGGAGTTGGCAATGCTCTGCATGATGTTGCTCATCTTGGGACTACCACTCACAGGCACAGTGATCGTCTTTGAGACTGGAACAACGGCCTTTGGAACTTCCTTTAGAACAACAGGAGAGGAGCTGGAAGAGTTTGTTCGCCTTCGTTTTCTGGGTTTTTCATCTTCATCTGAACAGCTTACACCTGAAGGGCAACGACAATACTGCTATATGTATACCAAACTAATCTTGCATTTTACACTTTATTTTTAAAATCTTTATATCGTCCTTGACCTCTCTCCGTCTTAAGCCATTAGCCAATAAGTTCTATCAATCCTCCCTCAGAAAAGTGGTCTCTGAATGCCTTCCCTCCTTTTCTTTAAGACAAAGTCTCACTCTGTCACCCAGGCTGGAGTGCAGTAGCGTGATCTCAGCTCACTGCAACCTCTGCTTCCCATGTACAAGCGATTCTCCTGCCTCAGCCTTCCAAGTAGCTGGGATTACATGCACCCGCCACCATGGTCAGCTAATTTTTATATTTTCAGTAGAGACAGGGTTTCACCATGTTGGCCCAGGCTGGTCTTGAACTCCTGACTTCAGGTGATCCGCCCTCCTCAGCCTCCCAAAGTGCTGAGATTACAGGTGTGAGCCACCATACCTGGCCTTCCCTCCTTTCTTTAAACCTATGGCCACGTCAGGCCTTCTTATCTCCTGCCTGTATCTTGGCAACAATCACCTAAAAGATGTCCATGCTTCCAGTCTGTCCACTTCTATCTACCCTCAATCCTACGACTAGCTACAAAATTTCACATCTAATCATTCCTATGCACTGCCTAAAATCCTTTAGTAGTTTTTATCTCCCTACAAGATGAGGCACAAAATCATTACCATATCATTCAAGACTCCATATCTTTCCAAGAACACAATACCTGTTACATCCAACCCCATGTAACCCTATAATCTTGGGATTCTGAACTGCTCACCATTCCCCAAAGCCACCTTAACCACATTCTATCCAACTCTGAGTATCCATATACTATTGTTCCTTGGGGAATACCACCTACCATCAATGACCTCTTCTTCATTCTGCAATCATCATCCTACAAGCCATCTCCTTAGTGAAGCTTTCCTTTATTCCTCTAAGCAAAGCTAATCCACCTCTCCCCTAAGCAGTACCACTTACCAGATGGCAATGTGATTGTCTACATATCTCCTATTAGTAAGGGGCTCCCAGAGGGTAATGACTAAGTCTTATTGGTTTGTTTTCCCAGTATAGTGCCTTGCACATACAAAGTTAGGCAAATAAATGATTATATCCCAAACTAATGTTGTTGGTATGACTTCTGAGCATAAAGCAATAATCTTCCAGTTACTTAAAACTACATATTATGTGAAATAGTTTCTTCATGTTTGAGATGCACTTTCAGTATTTTACTTATTTATTTATTTAAGAGATGGAGTCTCACACTGTTGCCCAGGCTGGAATGCAATGATGTGATCTCAGCTCACCACAACCTCCGTCTCCCAGATTCAAGTGATTCTCCAGCCTCAGCCTCCCAAGTAGCTGGGATTACAGGCACCCGCCACCACACCTGGCTAATTCTTTTGTATTTTTAGTAGAGATGAGGTTTCACCATGTTTGCAAGACTGGTCTCAAACTCCTGACCTCAGGTGATCCGCTCGCCCTGGCCTCCCAAATTGCTGGGATTATAGGCACGAGCCACCATGCCTGGCCTAGTATTTTCTTTTCTTTTCTTTTATTATTATTTTTTTAAGATGGAGGCTCGTTCTGTTGCGCAGCCTAGAGTATATGGCACAATCTCAGCTCACTCACTGCAACCTCTGCCTCCCAGGTTCAAGCGATTCTCCTGCCTCAGCCTCCCAAATAGCTGGGATTACAGGTGCCTGCCACCACACCCGACTAGTTTCTGTATTTTTAGTAGAGACAGAGTTTCACCATGTTGGCCAGGTTGGTCTCGAATGCCTGACCTCAAGTGATCCACCCACCTCAGCCTCCCAAAGTGCTGGGATTACAGGCGTGAGCCACTGCGCCCGGCTCCAACCTAGTGCTTTAAAAATGACCAAAAAGTAGGTCTCTACAGTTATTTTAAAAGACCACCTTGGCTAAATCCGCAGAAATCAGATATAAATTTAATTATAGTCCTAGATTCTGCATTTTTTCTTTAGGAACTAAAGCCTCAACTGTTTTTTTAGACTTTTTAAAAATCAAATGAGAAACATAAAACATAGCAACTTAACATAGGAAATATCTGCAGAGCAGACATAAACAATTATGTAGCACGACTCCTGAAATTAGTAATAAAATATAACCCTTACCTCTTCAATTTTTTAACTCTTAAACAGGGCCGACAAAGACCTAGAATAATTCCTGCCTAAAACAGCAAACTTTACCTCTAAGTTACAAAGAAATCAAGTTTATAACTATATTGAGAAAAGTGAAAATCAAATATTAATGACCTCCAGTTGATAGGAAAAACAAAGCAAAAAATAAAAAATTTAAAAAGATTCTGGCTTCCTCAGTTTCTGTCTCTCACTTCCTCTCCTACCATGGGATCTCTCTGCATACACCTGCTCTCTTTCCACTTTCTGCCATGAGTTGAAGCAGCATAAGATCCTCACCCAAACTTGGACTTTCCAACCAGCAGAGTAGTGAGCCAAATCAACCACTTTTCTTTTTTTCGAGACAGAGTCTTGCTCTGTCACCCAGGCTGCGGTGCAGTGCTCACTGCAACCTCTGCCTCCCAGGTTCAAGTGATTTTCCTGTCTCCGCCTCCCGAGTAGCTCGGCCTACAGGCATGTGTCACCATGGCTGGCTTTTTTTTTTTTTAGTAGACAGGGTTTCACCAGGTTGGCCAGGCTGGTCTTGAACTCCTGACCTCTGATGATTTGCCCGCCTTGGCCTCCCAAAGTGCTAGGACTATAGGCGTGAGCCACTGTGCCTGGCCCCTTTTCTTTACAAATTAAAAATAAATAAATATAAAGCAACATTGTCATAACCGAAATTAAAAACAAAAAAATGAAAAAAAAAAACGAGCACGACACCAAACTGCTTCATAGGGTAGAATCAAGGAATTAAAAACTAAAAACGAAAGAAACTTCAAAAATTACAGGCAATTAGAAATAAAGATAGGTTCTCTAAAATGTTTCACTGAATCTAACAGTTGGATAATACATTCCGTAAAATAATCTAAGAAAATACTACAAAGATTAAAATTATAGGAGAAATATTGAATAAATCACATAAGCACATGCCTTCAGTTTCTATTCACAACATTTCTATTTCATGACAATCAAAAAGTGAATTCTTAAGGATAGCACAGTTCAAAGGCAGATTACCCACAGGGAACAAAAGTGAAGTCACTTCTCAAACCCCAGAACTGATTAAAAAAGCAATATATACCTAGTCATATGTAAAGAAAGGAATTATTTAAAATCTTCAAAAACTAACCCTGCTAACAGCTAGTGGACCAATGATTTAATCCAGGAAGGCAGGTCTAATCAGAGCCTAGACTGCAGCATTTAGCCAAGACGGCCCTGATAACACTGAGAATATCACTTACTTTTGACATAAACAGTACTTCCACTTGGCAAGACAACTACATTGGAGGCAGGACTGGCAGGTCTTGGAGACTTAACCGTTGCTATGCTGCCACTTGGAACAGGGGTAGAGGTTGGGGTTGACGTGGTACTTGTGTAGGAATAGCAAACCACTACTGAAGGAACGATAAAAAAGTTTGCTGTTAACTTTCACCAAAACTGTCCAGGCATACAAAAAAAGTATTTTTATTGCAGGCCAATTTTAACATTTTCATGTGATCAGAAGTCAGAGGCCAGTACTAGGTATTAGGTCCACAGATTAAAAGGCATTAATAACCTTTCCTGAAAATTATCACTTAAATAGATTTTTCCCAAGTATTTAACAGCTTGTCAACAGGTGGCATTGCTGATGGAGAAAAACGCAGTTACAAAGAAATAAAGTTAAAATTATACTAAGAAAAATGAAAATAATTTTCACTCATGGCAGGAGTTGGACAACAGGCACTTACTTGTATTCCCTTTTAATACTAATAGCAGCACCGATGACATGGGTGGATAATTTTTCCCTAACCTTAGCAATTTCCAACGTGGCCACTAAGGAAGAATCAAGGTAACATTCTTTTCTACAAATCAACTCACTAGTCATTGCCATCCAAGCAGCACAACAACTCAACTAAAATAATGACAACATCATATTTCAACCTATCATTCAATGAAGGGATACAGCTAACCAACAGTAAGAATAGGTTATAGGCATCATTTATTGAGTACCACACACTAAATCCTTTCCATACATCTTCACTAATTCTCACAATATCGCATTCTCATTTTAAAGATGAGGAACCCAAGGCTCACAGAAGCTCAAATTTGCTGGAGGTCATACAGCTAGGAAATGACAAATTAAGATTCAAACATGGATTTGACTAGTGGAAACTCTATATTCTTTCCACTCTACCTGAGGGTCGGTAGATGGAGGAACTCAATGGAGGCCAAGTTTATACACTGTCTTCCTCCAAATATACCTTTTGTCACCCTAAAACAGAGCCTGTCATGCATAAAAAAGAGTGTCTTACTCTGTTCCATGGCCATTGCTAGGCAAGCAAAGACAATTCCCCAGAGTAACCTGACAAATGCATTGTTTTTAGGGTCATTGTCATGCAACATCAAACTAAACTACTTGAGTCAATCCAAATATGTTCTGTCAAATTTAATATTACTCTTGGTGGTCTCTAGAGAATTGGAGGATTTTTAAAGCATGTGTCAATTACTAGATAAATAATGATAAGAAAGCCCTTCTGCCAGGGAATGGATTCAGCACATTCATTAACCAGAACAAAGAAGTAGCATATATCACTGACTCCAGAAAATGAAAACGGAGCTTTATTTTCTAAAGCTATCAGTTCAGAATCATTTTTTAGCAGCTAAATGACTTCTGTTACCTTATTTATTTTCTAATGTCATCCATTAAGGTCTTCTATTCATTTTTAACAAGACACACTGATATCAAAAATCCATTCCGAGGTTTCTGCAATTTTGATGATTAACATAATTCACACCTTCGACAAAAGGGAGACTTAAATTTTGTCTAAGACTAAAAATCTGGCAGTCTAATTTCAGAATTAGAGTTTCCTACTATGTTTCATAACCTTTAAACACTTGAATATAAGTAGATGAAAAATAAGACAACTTTTCTTGAAATTGTATTGCAGATTCTAAGAAAAAGTACTCTCTAACACAGGCATATTTTTCTACTCACCTTCCTTGCTTCCTGTTTCTGCAGGCACTGGAAGAGATGCGTTGTGCTGGATAGCTGCATTAGCAACAGCATTAGCTGTTACAGTAAAGGCGGTTTGGGGAACGAGCCGGGGCATCAGTGGTACCAATCGACGACCTTCAATGGACCATTCTGAAGAGCTATTAGGTCCAGACATACTAAACAAAAAAGAAAGCGCTGCTACAAGGGTTTTCAATCACTAAAAACAAATCAAACATATATGCTCAAATATATATAACTTTTTAAATTATAAAAAGTGCCCTGAGGGAATAGGAGAGGCTTTATTTTAAGCAAGCAAGATCAAAATTATGAATAATTACAATTCAAGGAATGTCACACACTTAGGTTCTTACACAGTTTATTCTATAATCTGAATCTTATCATGAACATAAATGAAACTACAAAAAATCTTCCTATGCCTTCTAAATAAATATTGGCTTTGGTTTCATTAACTTAAATCTGCTATCACTAATGAAAACTAGTATTTCAACTAATATTTAGAACTTAATTTTATAATTAACACCAAGAAAGTAATAAGCACTTATAATTTTAAAAGTTAGATTTTCCTTAATTAAGGATGGAATTCACTGAACCTTTTGAAAATTATCTAACTGCCTGCATGGCCAGAGGTTCTAAGGCTTTCAAACAAGGGAAATTGAGGCAGTAAACGAGGGAGCCTAAGTAGAAAAGAATGGAAGAGTACTGTATATATAACCATATGTGTCACTGACAATGTATTGTTATTATCCTTCTTGTTAAAAATAGACTAGATCTAAGGACACTAGAAGAAACGCGCCATTATTTTTATGTATTTATACCACTCTTCACTCTAAGAAGGAATTAAGACAATTGAACTCTCTCTCTAAGCAAACACCACTCTCAGTTTATCTACCCTAAATTCCTTGAACAAATTTCATCCCAAGAATTCAACCAGAGGTTGGAATAGCAAAAGGTAGTTGTATCATTTCTCTTAAATTGGCTCCATGAAAGACCCTGACTAATGATTAGTGCTGAAGTTTAAAATTCACTCAGAAATAATCAATCTCTTCACTAAATCAGAAATATTTCTGCATTTGAAACCATAGGTTCTTCAAACTAACTTAGAGTTTAAGACTCTGTATGTCCACGCATTCTCAGATTTAGATAAGAGTATAAAAGCCCTTGTGAGTGGGCAGTGGAATAATGATAATGATAATAATGATGATAGTTATCATTAAGCACTTATGTCAAGGATTGTTCTAAACATATTACATGTATTAACTCTTCAATCCTATGAATTTGGTAGTATTATTACCTTCATTTTACAGATGAGGAAACTGAGTCAGAGACATCAAATAACTTGCCTAAGGTCACACAACTAATAAATGTATCCTTCGACCAGCATAATCATACTACTGAAATTATTTGACAGATAAGTCGAAAGTATAAAATTTTTCAAATAGGTTTTGCCTTTGATGTATACCAACTGGATACTGCTGTTGAATTACTACCAACTTTCATTGAATGGAATAAATCACTTTTACAATTTAAGGATTTAAGTTCAGTTCAGAAAGGAATTTCTAAGAGCTGATGAATCCAGTTGGCTTACTGTGGAAAATGTGTAAATTCCCTTATGGTTTAACACAGTCCTACCTAAGACAAAAGAAAGGGGAATTCCTAAAACTTCAGTAACACTCACAAATTTTTTATTATATAATCCCCAAGTTGATGCTAGTTTTGAAACAAAGAATGGTACAAACAAGAAAGAGACACAAAAGCTAATTGTTAGAGGAAAAAATTCTAAAAGCTATTCAGCATATTCTTGGCTTACTTTTATTTTGCTATCAGTTTATTAGAATATCACAATAAGCTTGCTTGGTGAGAGTTTACCACACAAATTAAGTGACATCTACACTTACCTGGTGTATTGTTTAAGTGGTGGCAGAAATTATGGAAGATTAATAATTTGAAGCACATGAACGTATGCTACTGAAAAGACAAAACTTGCAGTGCAAAAGACACCACTGCAACTTTTAGAAAGATCTATAAATCTTCCAAATTTCTACTCATGCAAACATGCTCAAACTTTGAGTGAAAAATTAAGTATCATGTTAGAATTAGATCAGAAATTCCTATTTGCTTAGTAATGAAGATATAAGTGTAAATATGCATTAGTTACACAAGTTATCTAAACTAGATTTTATAGACTAAACATCTTCCTGGAGGGCTTCACTGAGATACCTTAGTGTGAGTATAAGAATGTCTCTCTATTTATACTAAGTATGACAGGGGAAACCTTGCCCCAGTCCCTTTTCTGAGAAATCTAAGATTATACTAATGAAACTACCTTGGCCCACATATCCTTTGGTGTACAAGGCACCAGTAAGAAATCCTCATCCTCACACAGAAACTGATGCAGTATCCTGTGAATGTTTGAGTGATGGGGAAAGGATTAAGAGAGCAGAAATTCCAGATAGCCACTTTCTCCTCAATCTAGAGACAACATGGGCAAGAGTGGTCCAATTAAAAAATCCGAAGCTCCTTGACATCCAAGGCGTTAATACTGTAACATTCTGACGTAATTAAAAACTGAATTAAGAGTATCAAACTACTTAATAAGTGGCCTGGTGCCAATCAATAAACACGTGTTATGTTTCAAGCCACAAGAAAGGCTTTTCTTTGATCCCAGATATGCCACTCCTTTTGTTTCCCCCTCCTTTGTGCTCAATCTTCTCAGCTTTCTCATCACCTTTCAACCACATTCCTTCTGACCTAAACTCCTATTTTGAGTGGGGGGAGGGGAGGGGAGGAGAAAGAGAATGCAGTCAGTTCAGATGCATTCCTTTAGTTGTTTTTCTAGGCTTGGAGTATGAAGCCCTCCTATAGATAATATTTGGAACTAGGCTCTGTTGCTACTTCTGAGGGGAAGAGGGCAGAGGAGACGAAAAGAATGAGAGATCTATTCCTTCCTCATCAATCCCCACTCACTGACCCCTTGAGCTCAACAAGTAAATAAAAACATCTGATCCAACTAAAACAATAATATATTAAAACAAGAATATAGAAAAACCTAAGAAGCTCAAAATTATACACTGAAGTAAACTCTTTCCAAAAAAATAAAATTTATGTATTAAAGAAATCAAAAAGGAGAGAAAAAAGAGGAAACACAGGCAGATAAAAGCCAACTCTCAATTATCCATGCTAATGGAGAGAGGAGGGAAAGGGAGAGGTCAAACAGATTAAAGAAACTCAAATATTATCCAAAAATATTTTGGCAAATACTTGTAAATTCTTCCACCAAACCTTTTCCAGGACAACTAACAAGTAGTAAAATGACTAATTAAAATTTTCACCTCCTCTCCCTTCCCACCCTCTGACTAGAAGTACTCCCAAGCAGCAAAATGGCTAAAGGGTGGGCAGTATTAGGAGGGGGAGGAGGGGAAGAGAAGGAAAGCAAGGGGCATGGTTAATTCATAAATGGAAATAATGTGCCCCTGAATAATTGAGAGCTTCAATTTGGAAATAAATACAAGAAAAAGCCTGAAATAATAATAACCTATTTGCATACCTGTAACTTGGTCTTTCACCCAAATATAAGGATAAATTCATTCTTTAAAGGGGAAAAAAGGAAAAGGAGACTAAATAAATGTTATCCTTTAAGTATGAAACTGATGCATCAACTTACAACTAGTTGCCCCACAATACCATTCCAATGCTTCTACAATACTAATTTGTTTCTAAGTGCCTCTGAATGCAAGCTAAGGTTTACTACTTTATTCTCTAGCACATACATTTCCTATTACCAGTTCTCAAATTAGAATCTAGGCTCAGTTACCATTACTTCTAGAACACCCCAAGTCAAAATCTTACAGCAAATTAAAGAAGGAACACATTAATTAATATTTGAGTGTTTCAACCATGTTAGCCTAGCAACTAGATTACTAAATGTCTCTAATGGAAAATTCCCAAATTTCTACAGCGCTATACCTACCACTGAAGAATCTCAAATTTCTATAGAATCTCTATACCTACCACTGAAGAATCTCAAAATTCCAGAATAAACAGCTCAACCTTCAAACTATGCTGTTGAAAAGGCAGCACCCCATTTTATGTTAAGTAAAATGAGGGACAGTGAAGCACAAGATGAAGCTCTTGGGGGTCAATTCAAATATTGCCAATTCGTTTAAATACAATGTTTAAGTTCTCACATTATAGAAATGCACTGAATTTTTCCCTTTAGTTTCATTTAACATTAAAATATAAAAATAAAAAATAAATGAATTATACTATAACATTTTATGAAATGTTTTATCATCTTGTATAAACATTTAAAGGCTAATTTCTGATCCTTTGTATTCTATAGGAGGCACTGTCTCCATACGTACTCAATTACGGCTTGATCCCTGCCCTCAATCCTCTACCACCCTCCACCCCTCCTCTTAAATAGTTATAATGATCAGAAAACAATTTGGTAAGAATCTTTAATCATTTTATTTTTTTTTTGGCTTTTTAAAAATAAATTAAGAGATGTTATATTCATATTTCTTAAAGACAGAACACAAATTTCACATTTTTTTCTGAATCTCAAAATACATGAAATAATGAGTCAGATATCAAAAAAGTTACAACGCCTGTTTATAAGGTAATAACATATCAAATACCATTACAAAGAACCTCTAAAGGGCTTTTAATTTTAAGGGACACAATATTTTGTTATTGAACTTGGTCTCAAGTAAATGAATCATCCGCTAAATTATGGTGATTTTTAGTTGGACAGAGATTACATTGTAACAGGATTTGACCTGAGTACTTAAAGCTTGCCTAACCAAATGCAAAAAAAATAACCAACTGAATAAACAGTTAATATCACTTTTACTGCTATGATCAGGATCCCTGAGTATAGAGATATTGTTACTTAAAAGACTCAGGAATCTGCTACACAATAGGAAGACTGTTTCAAAACTGTGTTACACTATGTCATAAAAAAAATCAGGGATGGTATGACTAATGGCTTACTTATGTGCAATTGTTGTTAACCGTTCATCGTTTACTGCTCTCCGAACTTCAGCACGGTGGCGTTCTGTTGAGATGCTATGAAGAAAAATAGCCATTATAGAACTCTGCCAAGCAGGCAGCTCTTTTCTATACTTTCATTAATGTTTTTTTGTTTTTTTTTTTTTTTTTGAGACGGAGTCTCGCTGTGTCGCCCAGGCTGGAGTGCAGTGGCCGGATCTCAGCTCACTGCAAGCTCTGCCTCCCGGGTTTTTACGCCATTCTCCTGCCTCAGCCTCCCGAGTAGCCGGGACTACAGGCGCCCGCCACCTCGCCCGGCTAGTTTTTTGTATTTTTTAGTAGAGACGGGGTTTCACCGTGTTAGCCAGGATGGTCTCGAACTCCTGACCTCGTGATCCGCCCGTCTCGGCCTCCCAAAGTGCTGGGATTACAGGCTTGAGCCACCGCGCCCGGCCTCATTAATGTTTAAGTCAACATTTCTGGGGGAAGAAGGGAGACAAGATTGCTTTGTGAAAAGATACAGACAGGAGTATCTTCAAACGCTTTAACATCTTAGAAAAGGATTCATACTAATTATGTGTAACTGCAGAAATAATTAGTTGCAAATTACAAATCATAGGAAGACAAATTCAGCCTGATATCAAGGTATTACTTCCAAATTTCAGAAATGTCAGACCATGGATAAGATTAGCAGAGCTTCCTGCTATTTAAACATGCAAACAGACGCTGAATGGCTTCCTAATTGTGACTGCTGAGAAGAGGATTTTGTCACTTACAAGAAAGTTTTCTAAGGTCTTTTCTAAAGCTTAAGAGTCTATAATTTAACGTTTAATGAATATAATAGACAAATGAGAGTGGCAAGATAATCTGTTTCCTGTGGCTATATGCTATACAACTTAACACCAGGGTAATATTTCTTTATTACTCAATACTTTAGCTGCATATCTTCTACATTACATTATGTTACCAATGGTAAAATGTGCTTATATTAATCCTGATTAAACACATGTAAAGTTAATAATAGGAAACAACTTTTTAAAAGGTTACATCCATTCCATTCATAAATACTCAATAAAATGAATACCGCTCTTCAAATTGTATTCCATACTACTTAAGCTATATCTCTAACATGGACCAAAACATTTAAGAGGCTAGAAAACAGAATTTATGAGAAATATAAACAACAAAGAAATACAACTTGTTAACTATGAAAACAATAAAACTGAGAATTTGGTTTAATAACATCCCTATATTAATATTAAGTAACAGGAAGAGCCTCTTCCATATTTTCACTTTAAAAACACTATGTTTAAGGCAATGACCACATAATCACTACCCATTTATGTAAATTAAGGCATTTTCCTCACATCACCTCTTCCCTCCAGCAAATGCCACTCTAGATCATCATATCCAGTTACTGCTCTTCTTTCTTTCACCTATGTCAAAAGCACCTCCCTTTCCCAGGTGGGCCAAAAGTAAGAAAACCCGCCTTCAACTCTTTCTGAAGAGTTTGCACACTCTTCATTCTGGATTATATTCATTCTGGATTACACAATAAATGGTAAGTTATATAATTTTCTGTAACAGAGCACACAACTGGGATGGAGTCTCTTACCACCAACAATTTGAACACCTCTGTTCTTCAACTTAATTTGACAGTTACTTAATTTGAGAGTGATAAGTAATAAAATCCCTCAAAATGAAATTTCTAGAGTCACGTCTCACAAACGTTTATGATAATTTACCTGAGAACTTTTGATAGTTCTCCAAGAAGATCTTTCTTTTCCTTGGTGAGATCCCCCTGTGCCCGAAGTGCACTGATAACTCCAGCATATGCCTCCAATTCTAGAAGAAGAAAATTATTTGATCAAGATAGGCCTTTAATATTTTAATACTGTGGCTATGTATAGTGAAACTTCAGAGAAAAAAACTAAAAATAATCAAATACAAATACTGTTTTAAGTTCCTTTCAAAAATTTTATCTAATAACATTAAAATGTGATTTTCTAATTTTACATCATTTTGTTTTTCATTGCCTCACAGAAGTCATGTATATAAAATGTTTAGGCAGAAAAATCTAACAGTAGATATTTTGTTTCACACACTGTCACTGAAAAACATATAGCACAAATGATACCAACAACTGGGAATAGGCACCAAGTGATGTAATAAGGCTAAGAAGTTTTCAGCATTACTAAAAGGGATCTTCATTAATCAACTCTTAAAATAATTCCTCAGGCTTGCCTAAGAATTCAAACTATATTCTACCTCCCTCCTGTGTAGTTGAAAGTACTGTAAATACTATGCAATGGAAAAAATATTGGAACAAAATATTCTGGCTCCAGCACTGCCACTTATTAGTTGCGTGACACTCAGTAAGTCTTTTCTCATCTCTAAACCTGTTTCCTTACCTAGAAGGGACTTTGTAGGTCCCCTCCAGAAGTAAGATCCTCTGCATCTATAAAAACTATCATCAAAATGACTAATTGGGAAACATAAACACGAAATGCTCTTACAGCAACTAGGACATAATATACTGAATCCTAATACCAGACATCTTCATTTCACTCTTTCCACAGAAATAACCATTAAGAAATAAAACTGTCAAGCTGGGAGCAGTGGCTCATGCCTGTAATCCCAGTACTTTGGGAAGCTGAGGCAGGTGGATCACCTGAGGTCGGGCGTTTGAGACCAGACTGACCAACATGGAGAAACTCCATCTCTACTAAAAATACAAACTTAGCTGTGGTGGCAGGTGCCTGTCATTCTGGCTACTTGGGAAGCTGAGACAGGAGAATCGCTTGAACCCAGGAGGCAGAGGTGGCGCCACTGCACTCCAGCCTGGGTGACAGAGAGAGAGTTCGTCTCAAAAAAAAAAAAAAAGAAAGAAAACTGTCAGTCTCCAGGACTGGTTAAAATATAAAATCAAAAGTCCCCAATGGCCTCCAATAAACTATACACGCCTCTCAATGTCGCCCTTGCATACTACCCTTGTGTAGTACCCTCCCACATTGACTCTAGTCTTGGCATATTACTTGCTTTGGCCAAGGGAACAACAGCAAACATGATGCAAACAGAAGCTTGCTAAGTACTTGCATACAAGGCCTTGCCCTTCAGGAACTTTGAGATCACCAAGCTGTGAAGACGCCCAGAATGAGAAGGCAAATGAAGAGAGAGGCCAGCTACCTCAGCCTAGTCCCCATATAAGCTACCACTGAATACCTGAAAGAACTCAGACAAGGCCAGCAACCCACAGAATGGCAAGAAATAATAAAACAGTTGTTGTTTTAAACCGTTAACTATGAAACAGATATATCTGAGCAAACCAGAATGGTGGGAAATAAATGTCCAAACCAGAGTTGTTTTCATAGTCAAGTTATCATGAGTATTTGTTATTTGCAAATACCTCACACACAAGAGAAACTCAAAAAACGTGAGCCCACAGACTAAGTACTACACCAAAAATAAACTAATAGTCTCATTCAGTTGATATTATTCACAGTTCTGTCAAAAATAAGCTTTATATAGAAGACTGGGCTGGGCTGCCTACCTTAAATATTTTTACATAAAATAGAAATGTCTGGCCAGGGCCAAGCATGGTGGCTCACACCTGTAATCCCAGCACTTTTGGGAGGCCCAGGTGGGCAGACCGCTTGAGTCCAAGAGTTCAAGACCAGTCTGGGAAACATGGCAAAACCCTGGCTGTACAAAAAAAATACAAAAAATTAGCTGGGTGTGGTGGTGCACACCTGTAGTCCCAGCTACTTAGGAGGCTGACATGGGAGGATCACTTGAGCCCAGGAAGTCAAGGATACAGTGAGCTGTGATCATGCCATTGCACTCCAGCCTGGGTAACTGAGCAAGATCCTGATTCAAAAAACAAAATAAAGCAAAACAAAAATCTGGCCAGGCACCATGGCTCACATCTGTAATCCCAGCTCTTCAGGAGGTCGAGGTAGGAGGACTGTTTGAGCTCTGGAGTTCAAGACCAGCCTGGGCAACATGGCAAGACCCCATCCCTACAAAAAAATTAAAAATTAGCTGGGGTGGTAGTGCACACCTATGGTCCCAGCTACTCAGGAGGCTGAGGTAGGAGGATCACTTGAGCCTGGGAGGTTGAGGATGTGGTGAGCCATGTTCACGCCACTGTACTTCAGTCTGCGTGACACAGTAAGACCCTGTCTCAGAAAAAAAAAAAAAAAAAAAAAAAAAGGAATGTCTGGTCCAACCAAATGACCCTAAGTTTAAACATCCTGCATGTTCAACCTGTGTTGGATACTATGTAGACATTTCAATGTGGCGGTCACTCTTGAAGGACAAAGCTCTGCTGCTCAGAGTAGTGAAGGAAATACTTAGTTTCAGGAAACATATTTCAGCTTTTATCAGACTCAGAATAGAGTCCAGAAAAAGCACTAGGGATAACCAAGAATGCAGTATACTCTAAATGTTTATGCCCTCCCCAATTTATGAAATTAGTATTGAGTCCTATTATATATACCAAATGGTGTGCTAATCCTGCCCTCAGGGAGTTAACTCTAGAATAGAGAGCTACAGTGAAACAAGTCATCAGGCAATTATGATACAGTTTACATACAATGGTAAAAGTACAGAGGAGAAATACATCATCTAGTGTAGAAGCAGAAGCTTTAATCAGAAAGAGAATTGTGCTCCAGGCAGGCAGGGTAAAAAAAAAAAAAAAAAAAAAAAAGCAAATGTACAAAAGAAATAGAGTAAAAGAACAGACAATGTTTCACATTATTCCAGTAACTTCCAGTAACAGTAACTATGTTTGAGAGTTTTACACTAAGGGCAGTAAAAATATGTCTGTATTTGGATAGTCACTAGCTCAAACCAAACTACTAACTGAACATTACTGCTACAAGGTACCATGGAGAATATTTCTAGGAACAAAACAAAATCCCTATCCTTAAGGTGACTAAAATCCAACAAGGCACCTAAGAAATATATCCAAATAACTACTTTAAAGATTTTAGTTCACACATGTAAGAGAACAGAGAACGGTAAAAATGGAAAAGTAGTTTGTGGTCAGACTGAGAAAAGCCTCTATTTCCAGTCTAAAATGTTTTTATTTGATGGGACTCAGTAATTGATTGATTGTGGGAAGTAACAGCAGAAGGAAGTCAGATTCTGCAGCTTGCAAAATGTTTAGGAGAACAGCAATGCCGTAAAAAGAAATGAAGAGGTCAAAGTGAGGGAACAGTTTGAGAAAAATGAAAAAGAAGTTCACACTTGTGACTTGTGGAATTTATGATGATCAAGACAGTACTTCAGAAAAAATAAAATTAACTAAAGAAATACGACAATATTTCTGACATTTCAAGTCTCATTTCAAGTCTAAGAAGTCATGTACAAAAATCAAGAGATGGCAACCTCACATACACAAAACTGGGACTCTGAACACAGTTACCACAGATATAGGATCCACATCACTTCCTCCTCTTCACAAGAAATTCACTCATTGTAAAGAACCCTATTAGCTTCCCAACCTCCTTCACATTTATTGATGTCCATTTTGATGGGTATCCTTAGATCCTTACATACCTCAAATTTAGCTGAATTTCTGTAATTATTTTTCATGCCATTCTATTGCAAACACAAAAGTAGAATAAAATAATAAATACATATGAACATTCCAAAAACGAAAGATTTGCCAAACCATTTATATAAAGCCCTCAATTTGGTCCATTAAATCAGCCATTCAAATACACTATAGTCCATAAAGTCCCATGTTGGAGCTACAGCTCAGGAATGATCACAAAAATAGGCAAGGGGAGAGGCAAGACAGAGAGAAGGAAGCATTTATCTAGCACTGACACATTCAGTATATATAAAGAAATTCTCTATCCCAATTTCTTTATATGTATGTAAAATCTAAGTATTTAACATCTTATATTAAAATGATTTATAACTATTTTTTAAAGGATACAGCTAATTTTTAAAAACCGTATGTACCTTTTCTAAACTTTGGACCTAGAGTTAGCATTTGCAGACGATTAAAAGGTTTCATTGTTATGATAATAAGCCAACGGGTGGGGAGGAAGTCTTTGGCTAATCACTATCAAAGCTCACCCCCCAAAGTGAGGGGTCAGTGAAGATTATATTACCATACAAGATGACTGTTTTCTTTTGTATAGAAGCAGTTCTGCAGCAACATTACCCACACAGCTCTGACTAAAATTAGGAATAAATTTAGACTTAAAGGTTACCATATTTAAACATAACCTCTCAATTCAAACTCCCCCAAACCCAGAAACCCCAATCTAATCTACTGTCTTTGTGATATGTTCTGCAATTTCAGCTATTAAATAAATATGAATCCAACTTTATAATCAGCAACTAACAAGTTATATTAATTGTATGTAAGTGTGTAGAAAACTATCTTCAGATTAGCACTAAAAGTTTGGATATAAGGTTAAAAAAAAAAAAAGATTGACATCCCCACACCCTCTCCAAAAACAACTCTTAGACTTGCTTTAAAAGATGCTGTTGGCCGGGCGCGGTGGCTCAAGCCTGTAATCCCAGCACTTTGGGAGGCCGAGACTGGTGGATCACGAGGTCAGGAGATCAAGACTATCCTCGCTAACACGGTGAAACCCCGTCTCTACTAAAAAATACAAAAAATTAGCCGGGCGAGGTGGCAGGAGCCTGTAGTCCCAGCTACTCGGGAGGCTGAGGCAGGAGAATGGCGTAAACCCGGGAGGCGGAGCTTGCAGTGAGCTGAGATCCGGCCACTGCACTTCAGCCTGGACTACAAAGCGAGACTCCGTCTCAAAAAAAAAAAAAAAAAAAAAAGACGCTGTTAAAAAGTGATTTGAAATCCTCACAGTGGCCTTGGGTGGAATAAAAGGACAGACAGGGCCAGAGCCGCTATGATTCTATCTGATTTACAAAGAAAAATTCCCAACAAAGATTTACTATGATGGGCCCTTTTTGTATACTGTTAACACACGTAACAAACTAATGAGGCAGACAGTGTTATCCTTTTTTTTTTTTTAAACAAAAATATCAACAAATTTAGGAAGAATAAATAACTTGTCCTTGGTCACATGGGTCATTCGTAATAATACCAAGACCCTAGGTCTGTCTAAATTCAAGACCTATACTTTTCCTTTAAAATCACAGCTATCTGAACAATGCATATCCACTGCCAAAACATTTAATCTCTTTTTCAAATTATTTTTTCAATTATTTCATTTATTGTGCTAGCCAGAAACTACAGTGGTATATAAGACAAGGTCCTCACAGTCTAAGGCAGCATTTCTCAACCAAAGATCCTCATTTGAACCACAGAACACAAAATGATTTGAGTAATAACACTTTTTCTCAATTTTCCCAAGGAAAGCAACAATTAATAGCATTCTAGATGCACAGGACGAAGTTAGTTCTTTACATACAATGGATACCTTAGCATTAGGGCTTAATTCTTTCCCTCAATACTGGTTAAGAAAGGCTGCTGTAGGTGAAAAGAAGCACTAAATAATAAATTACAAGCATAAAATGTTTTATTATTGATAGTAAAATATAATTTGAAAAAGTGAGCATAGCTTACATCAATTTAGAATTCAGAAATAGTATATAATTGACACATACAATCATGAAGGTTAAGAGTATGTTAAAGTGAGACTGAAAGCATATTCCCTGGTTCAAATACTGACTGGATGTCTATCACCATCACCTTGGCTTCTAAGCTTCATCTGTAAAATGGAGACAAAACAAACAAACAAAAAACACCTACCTTTCAGGCTTTCAAACGACCAAGTTAATTCTTAAAATATTTAAATTAGATGTTGTATAAAAAAGACTCAGAATAGCCAAGTAGCCCTCAATAAATCTTAGCTACTAGTATTATTACAATTCACACACCTACTATTTACAAAGCACTATGTTAGGCACTGAGGGAAACAACAATGAGTAAGATGGGAACTGTATCTCCAAAGAATTTCTGATGTAGCGTGAGATATGACATCCATGCCAACAGCCATGACCCAGGCAGAAAGGGAAAAGTATCATAGAGAGGTAAAAAAACAAACAATGAACGTCATACCCAATTTTCGAAGAATCCTTTTGCATTCATCCCTGCTGAGATCCAAAAGGGTTGGCCACACAACAGGCATTGCTGCTTCTGTTTGGTAGCCCCAAAGAGCTTGTCCTCCCTACCAGAACAAAATTAAAAAAAGTCAAATTACCAAAGTACCAAAGTACATTCAAGGGGCCACTCACCTGGAGATCCAGCCACAGGCTAAGAAGTAAACCAAACAGACATTAATATTTTACAATGCTTTCTCACCACCACACTTTCCAACTTCTGACAAATCAAGAATTAAACCATTTGAACTATCACAGTGGAACGAACACAGGATTTAGAGCCAGACACCTCTAGGTTTCTAGTCCCAACTTTTCAACTTACTGGTTGAGCCTAAGCTTTACACATCTATAAAACAGAGGTAATACCACCCAGTTTGTTATGCGTATTAAAGAACACTATATGTAAAGTTCTTTCATAGTGGCTGGCATTTAATTTAATAAATAGGTGGTACTACCAACCTTGGGCAAGTTGACTCCTGTCAGCTTCCTCACTTATGAATTACATGAGATAAAATTTGTGAAGCTCCTAGCAAGTTAAAGAAACGTACTAAATAACTATCTCCTCAAGTCTTAACAATGGAATATGAATCTTGATCCTGTAGTTATTGAAAACCATTTACCAAAAGTTTAGCTGCCAGGAACTTACTTAGAACTGGGAATTTTCTAGTGTAAAACACAAAACTACACGGCGCTGGGGACTCGCGCAATACCTGCTTAGCACAGAGTACAGCCGCTGTAAAGTATTTGTTAAATGGGTAAGTGAATGGTTGACGCGACTGAGTAAAACGAATGAATGAATGAGCCCACTGTCTAGCCTAGAAGTTAGACACAGAACCGAAATAACTGCTATATCCCGTCCCAGGCGCTGGGGCTGCTAACTCCAACTCTGTGTCCCGAGGTGAGCCCCCCTCCCCCTACTTCCCATAGTCCTCTCAGCTCAGAACCAACCCAAGGCAAGGAGAACTGGACTGCGCGCCCCAGCCGGCAGTATGACATAAAGAAAAGGGGTGGGGAGGAGGAAGAAGGGGCAGAGCCAAAGGAATCCGCTCCCTCCACAAGCCAGTCCCCGCCTCCCGACAGGATCTTGGAGGCGGTCGGAGGCTGCTAGAACCGAGCACCACGTCACGGCATCCCGGCGCGTCCCAGCCAGGGGACCCCACAGCGGGGACGCAACGCATCGGAAACCCGGGCAGTAGTTGCCGAAGCCCGCTCGGGGAATCGGGATCTTGTAGGATCCTTCCCCACTCAAGTGTCAAGGAGGCAAGCCCGCCCCGCCCCCTCTCCAAACACGCACTCCCTCGCAGCACCACAACAAGAGCAGCCCGCCCAGGCTCCTCACCCGGGCCTCTCGGCGCCGGTTCCAATGTCAAGCCCACGACCCAAGCCCCTCGGGGCCAGTAGCTGTTGTCAGGGGTCCCGGCTGGCACCCACGCCTCACTCCCTCCCCAGCGGAGAGGACAACGGAGAGAGAGTAAGCCAGCGGACAGCCAGCCAGACGACCTGGACTCACCGGGAGTCTCCCAGAGCTAGACCCCCGGAGTCCCAGCACCAGGCCTGCCAGAGTCCCCCTGAGTCCACCTCGGGGAGCCCCACGATCCCGTTAGGAAACAACGGAGGATGGGGCTGGGAGCCCCAAGCCGGGCTCCGAATGGTTGGCCCGGCGCTCCTCTACCCTGGCTGGTCTGCCAGCTCTTTCCAGGACCCTGCCAGAGAGTCACCCACCTGCCCGGCCTTTCGGGGCTCATCTAAAAGGCTCCTCCGCCAAGACTAGGGGACACCAGGAATTGGGTTTGTTTGCGGTGCCTCTGAAGGGGCAAGATGGCGACAGATAACAGGGCGCAGGCGCAGCCGCGCGCGGCCAGTCGGGAGGTGTAGTTCGCCTTTCCCGCCTTTCGGAGGACAAACACCAAAAGCCTTCCATTCATCTTGTCCTTTTTTTCCTCCGCGTTATGAAAGAAAAGGACAGACATCGCGGAGGGTGCTGGGAGTTGTGGTCGGAATACAAACTCCAACCTCTTTCGCTTCGGGTTTGCTGTCGTACGCGCAAGGAAGGCCGGGATTGTAGTTCTCTTGGCTTCTGCTACATACCCTCCTGTCTCTGGCTTCGCGCGCCTCTCCTGGGCTGCCTTCTCCCAGCCAATCGGCTGCCCTCTCTGCTACGTGTGGCGTCACACGTAGCGGCCAAGATGGCGCTAGCGGGTGTAGCAGGGGTTTTGCTGCGACCTTTACTGTAGCGAGGTTAGGGATGATGGGAGAGCAGCTTTGTTCCTGAAGTGCCGTCGAGGATTAGGATCGAGTTTCTTCGATAGTGAGGGCAATTATTAGCGGCCTCTAGCCCCCCAGACGGCATCTTGAGGAGAGAGAATCCACGCTACGAGAACTAACATAGTGGACATCGCAGTTGTCCGTAGCCGATTTGCGGGTTACGGAGTTGCAAGTAGAGAAGAGGAAATCCGAACGTTCTCGAGTTCGGTTTCTTCCACGTATGAAATGGGAATGGTAGTGATATCCCGTGCTATCTCTGTCAAGGGCAAGAAGGAGAAGGAATTTATTTGAGGCCCTACGACGTGGTAGGTTCACCCTCTACCTTTGTTCTTATTTTATTTGTGGAAAAGGTCTTGTTCCTATTTTACAGGTGAGAAAGGGGGCCCAACATAGAGTTATTTGCGGCCATAAAACCGAAGCCAGTTGCCTGATAGTGAAGATTCAATGAAATCTTGTGATTGACTTCCCTCTTTAAATTTTTTACTTTGGGTAACATCGGATCCGGTAGAAACTCTTCAGAAAGAGTTTTTAATATGCATTCTACAATTTCCAGACATAGTTTCCTTCTTGAAAAATTGGGTTAATACTACCCTATAGGGATCTTGTGAAGCACCACATAAACGTTGTAAGTTGTGAACCACTATACAAACGTATGAGACTCTTCATGTTCTTGAGTGGAACTGTAGGTTAGGAAGAGAAGGTAAATAACAGCATTTAAGTTTTCTACTACTATTTGCCCATTAGCTAAAAATACTCTCCGAAGTCTAGGAAAATCACTGTTGTTGAAACCCAACCTACACCTTCAGAAAATCGTAAAGTGGAACATATTAATCACCAGGCCCTTCCTCCACTGTCTCCCTGATCTTCCTATGCATCCAGCTGCTTAAGAACTCTTGGAAAGATAGTAAGTGAAATCTTCATAGAGGATTTTTGCACTTTCATTTGAGCCTCGCAACATTTCAGTGCGACATGTACGATTAAGGTGTTTCATACTATGAATGAGAAAAACAGATGTTCCAAGAACTCCCTGGATTTCACAGAGCTAGGAATTGGAAGGGAGCTAGGCTTTGTAATACCAGGTCTTCTGATCTCCAGGTGTCCTTTCCTCTACAATGAATGTCTACTCCTCTACAGTGGAGTAGAAATTGAAAGACAAGGGGCTTAAAAAACTGACCCTGACTTTAAGAAGTAGCATATGAGTGATGAATTGTTATAGTCAATCCTTGTGTTTACTAAGTGCCACATACTGGTCTAAGCATTTTACATATTAATTCAGTCCTTAGAACAACTTTACAAGGTGGAAACTTTTATTATCTCTAATTACAAAGGAGGCAACTAAGGCCTAGGAAAGAAGTAAAATAGCTTACCTAAAGTCACACATAAGTAAATGGTGGCTCACACCTGTAATCCCAGCACTTTGGGAGGCCGAGGCGAGTGGATTACTTGAGGTCAGGAGTTCAAGATCAGCCTGGCCAACATGGTGAAAGCCCACCTCTACTAAAAATACAAAAATTAGCTGGGCATGGTGGCATGTGCCTGTAATCCTAGCTACTCGGGAGACTGAGACAGGAGAATTGTTTGAACCAGGGAGGTGGAGGTTGCAGTGAGCCAAGATCACTCTACTGCATTCCAGCCTGGGCAACAGAGCAAGACTCTGTCTTAAAAAAGAAAAAAAAAGGTAAAGCTGGGATTTAAACTTGATTAGGTTGGCTCTAGAGCCTATGCTCTAGACCAGTGGTTCTAAACTTTAATGTTCAAAAGGAACCACTTGAGGATCTTGTTAAAATGCAAATGTTGGTAGTATAGATAATAGGTAAGGCCTGGATCCTATAGTCCTAACAGGCCCCCAGGTGATGTTGATGGGGCTGGTCATTACATACTACAGTTCACATCTTCCCTTTTCTCCTAACCATATTTGTTTTGCAGCCAGAAACTACCTTTCCCGTGCTGTCTGTGACTGCTTTCTAGTCCCAAATGTTCCCAACATGCTCTTCCCTAAGGATTAGACTCGAACTTTTTCCTCAAGCTTATCCCGCCCCTGTCTTTCCCTCTAGGATAAGACAGACATCCCTGCTCCCCCACTGCTTACTGTACACCTTGTTACAGAGCTCAGAACACTGAATTATGGCCATTTATTTGAAAATCTTCCTGGCTGGGAGCAGTGGCTCATGCCTGTATTCCCAGTAGTTTGGGAGGCCGAGGTGGGTGGATCACTTGAGGTCAGGAGTTCAAGACCAGCTTGGCCAACATGGAGAAATCCCATCTATACTAAAAATAGAAAAAGTAGCCAGGCATGGTGGCATGCATCTGTAGTCCTAGCTACTCGGGAGGCTGAGGCAGGAAAATCACTTGAACCTAGGAGGTGGAGGTTGCAGTGAGCCAAGATTGTGCCACTGCACTCTAGCCTGGGTGACAGAGCAAGACCCTGTCTCAAAAAAAAAAAAAGAAAAAGAAAATCTTCCTGACTGGACAACGAGCTCTTTGAGGAGAGGGACCAATCAGATCTGTGTACTATAGAGTCTAGCATATAATAAGAATAATAGCTAATATTTATATAGAGCCTTCTGTATTCCAGATCATGTTATACACATTAACTTGTTTAATCCCTGATAAAACCTTACAGATACAGTTTTATCCCCATTTTATGAATGAAGAAACTAAGGCATAGAGAGGTTAAATAGCTGGCCCAAGGTAACAAGCTTGTAAGTAACAGAGCCATGATTTTAAATAAAAGGCACTTTCACTCCAGGAAATGTGTGGTAAATAAAATGAGAGCCACTCTACACTCAACCAAAGAAGAAAAACTAAGACTTACTATCCTATTAGACATGAGTATAACTACCTGTAGTCTGGCAAAATACATAGAAATCTGTTCCCCTGGCCAGGTGCAGTGCTTCACGCCTGTAATCCCAACACTTTGGGAGGCTGAGGTGGGCGGATCACCTGAGATCGAGAGTTCGAGACCAGCCTGACCAACATGGAGAAACCCCATCTCTACTAAAAGTGCAAAATTAGCTGGGTGTGGTGGCACATGCCTGTAATCCCAGCTACTTGGGAGGCTGAGGCAGGAGAATAGCTTGAACCCAGGAGGTGGAGGTTGTGGTGAGCTGAGATCATGCCATTGCACAACCTGGGCAACAAGAGCAAAACTCCATCTCAAAAAAATAAATAAAAATTAAAAAAAAAAAAATCTGTTCCCCTTTGCTGGATTTACTTTCTTTCCTTTCTATCCTGGACCCCATTTTTATTTATTTCAAATTCAGTCTCAATCAGTACTTTCAAGTTTATTCAACCATCTCTGTCCTTCCGTCGACCCTGAAATAGTTCTCAACCTGTGATCAGTTTCCTATCTTTCCCCAAGTTTGATATAGCTGTTAGTCAACTCTTAGTGCATAAGAAGTATTATCCCAAACTTTAGTGACTTAAAACAAGAATAATTTTTTAAAGTTTTATACGTTTTTGCCGTTTGTATTGAAATCAAGAGTGGCTTAGCTGGGTGGTTCTGGCGTGGGTCTTCCAAGCAGTTGCAGCTATCTGACGGCTGACTGGGGCTGGAGGATCAGCTTCCAAGGTACCTCACATTGGTTGGAAAGTTAGCAAGGAAAGAGGCCTCAGTTTCTCACTATAGACCTCCCTATAAGGCTGCTTGAGCATCTTTGGGATATAATAACTGGCTTGCCCCAGAGCAAGTGATCCAAAAGAGTGTTACAGAAGCTGTAATGTTGCAATATGTATGCAGAGAGATTTAGATATAAAATCAGATTTTATATATTTGTATAAATGTGTATGAAACTCACATACTATGAAGGTGAATTTGTACAGCAGTAAAGCTAGAACAACTGGTGGGAATAAGTTGAAGTAATACTATGTAGCATTTATTACAGACTCATTATGAGAAGAACACCTTGCTTATCTTATTTAAACCTTATAGCATTCCTATGACTTAGTAATCATTGTTCCATTTTACAGTTGAGGAAACCAAGCCCTAGAGAAAAATCATTTGTCCAAATACAAATATCACCAGAAGACTCTTCCCCCGAACACACAGGTGTTAAGGAGGTCTGGTTATCTATGATTCCATAACCATTGCTGTGGCCTAAATTATCTGTTTTGCTCATGAATCTCCAATTTGGGTGGGACTTAGTGGGGACAGTTAATCTCTGTTCCTCTTGACATCAGCAAGGGAAATTTGAAGACTGAGGTCTGGGATCATATGAGGGCTCATTCATTCATAAGACCAGCAGTTGACATTGGCTGTTGTCTGGAATCAGTCACAGGCCCACCCAGGTTCAAGGAAAGGGGAAATAGATTTTATCTCTTGATAGAAGCATAGTAGCATCCTGGAACACCTATTACCATGCTCATTTTTAGAAATATCAACTGCCATAGTCTATCTTCTGTCCACAACAGTTCATATCCCTCCCACTTGCAAATGCACTCATTCCTACCACCCAAAGTCTTTCCATTTTGGCAACATGCTTAGGCTTGAGATCCAGGATCTTGTCACCTAAATCAAGTCCAGATATGGGTTAGGTTTCTTAGGTGCAGTTGCTTTCAATGTAAAGACTCAGGAACTAAAGAGACAAGTTATCTTTTCCCCATGCATCCAACGTACAATGGTGGGACAGGTATGGAAAAACCACTGTAGACCTTAATCAGAAAGGGGGAATAAAGGAGGCATGCCAGGACCACTGGTTCATAACAGTTCTGATGCTAGTTCCTTGATCAGGAATGATCTCTAGGAATGATTCTCCACAGCTCTTGACTCTACCCTCAAGCCTCTAGGTTCTGCTCTCAGAGGCGTTCTTTATTTTCCATAGAATATAGCCAGTGTTTGAGACCAAGTAATTATTTATTTATTGAGACAGAGTCTCACTCTGTTGCCCAGGCTGGAGTGCAGTGGCACGATCTCGGCTCACTGCAACCTCCGCCTTCCGGGTTCAAGCGATTCTGCTGCCTCAGCCTCCCGAGTACTTGGGACTACAGGTGTGCACCACCATGCTCGGCTAATTGTTGTATTTTTAGTAGAGATGGGGTTTCACCATGTTGGCCAGGCTGATCTCCAACTCCTGACCTCGTGATCTTCCCACCTCAGCCTCCCAAAGTGCTGGGAGTACAGGCATGAGTCACCACGCCTGGCCATGTCATTATATCTTTTTTAGATGGATGAATATTAATTAATTTATTTATTTATTTATTTTTATTTTCTTTGAGATAGAGTCTCGTTCTTGTCACCCAGGCTGGAGTGCAATGGCATGATCTCAGCTCACGGCAACCTCCGCCTCGCAGGTTCGAACAATTACCCTGCCTCAGCCTCCCGAGTAGCTGGGATTACAGGCTCGTGCCCCCGCATCCGGTTAATTTTTGTATTTTTACTAGAGATGGGGTTTCACCATGTCGGCCAGGCTGGTCTTGAACTCCTGACCTCAGGTGATCCACTGCCTTTGCCTCCCAAAGTACTGGGATTACAGGCGTGAGCCACTGTGCCCAGCCGTGTCATGATACCTTTTTTAGATGAATGAATATTCAAGTTAAAAAAACAAAATGATACATGTGCATAGAAGGAACTAAAGGGGAAAAAGATCAATCTGAAAACAAACTATATAGAACAGCATACCAGCTTCATACTAACATGGTAAAAGCAGAGGCTTTGGGTAACCAAAAAGTATGTTAAGCATGAGAATAATTCTAAAGGCTAGCTATATATTTTCTTCCTTCTAAAAATAATTTCAGTTAAAGAATTTACATATAAAGTTCATTTATCATCACCCACTGTGGGTGAAGCTCTGTCAGGCTCTGGAGAAACAAATTACTAAACATGATCCACTGCCCTTCACATACTCATAATCTAGTGGGGGAGACAGACACATACACAGATAATTGCCATATAATATGGTGTTCATGGTATTAGCAAGTTGTTTTTATTTTTTTAAATTTTTATTATTAATTTTTTTTTGTTTCGCTCTTGTTACCCAGGCTGGAGTAAAATGGCGCGATCTCAGATCACTGCAACCTCCGCCTCCTGGGTTCAAGCAATTCTCCTTCCTTAGCCTCCTGAGTAGCTGGGATTAGAGGCACGTGCCACCACGCCCAGCAAATTTTTGTATTTTTAGTAGAGATGGGGTTTCACCATGTTGGCCAGGCTGGTCTTCAACTCCTGACCTCAGGTGATCCACCCGCCTCCGCCTCCCAAAGTGCTGGGATTACAGGCGTGAGCCACTGCACCCAGCCAGTATTAGCAAGTTGTAGAAAAGAGTTCCTGTAATCCCAGCACTTTGGGAGGCGGAGGCAGGTGGATCACAAGGTCAGTAGATTGAAACCATCCTGGCTAACACGGTGAAACCCCGTCTCTACTAAAAATACAAAAAATTAGCCAGGCGTGGTGGTGGGCACCGGTAGTCCCAGCTACTCAGGAGGCTGAGGCAGGAGAATGGCATGAACCCGGGAGGCAGACCTTGCAGTGACTGGAGACCTTGCCACTGCACTCCAGCCTGGGCGACAGAGTGAGACTGTCTCAAAACAAAGAAAAAGAAAAGAGTTGAGGAGCCGTTAATTCTTCCTAGGAGCTAGTAAGGAAAAGTCACCAAGAAGACAACATTCAAGTAGGGCCTTAAAAGATAGAAGTTCAACAGACAAAGGAGGAAAGGCTATTCAAATCCAAGAAAGAAATAGCAATGGCCAACTTACAGGCATAAACATAAGAATTTTGAGAAATGCATACATTTCAGTTTAGCTAGGTGGGGATTTGGGGGTGGCCTCATTACCACTGGTTGGAGGTAAAAGTCCCAACTCTCCACTTGGCCTTGTCTGACCATTCCACCTGAGAAGGGAAGGGCACCTCTTTGCCACTAGGTACAGGTGAAATTCCGTGTTTTACATGTGGTGGGCTGACAAGGGTGAGAGGCAAGTATTAGAAGAGGGCCTTGTTACTGTCCATTGAGGATAAAAGTCTAAGCTTCCCCCTCTGTCTTCTCTGACATGAACCCAGAAATGGAGAAAGGCAGTTGGGTGGTCTCATTAGAACCTGGCCTTTGCTGGTGGGGTGGGGGTTGGGTTGTAGTTTTTTTCCGGTGGTACTTATCTGGAGTAGAGATGTTATCATCTAAAAATGTTCTGTCTTGCAAAGCTGCTCCTTTCCCAGTCCTTTAACTAGACAGAGCAGGCTTTTCCAAGGGCTTTAAAAAAAAAAGAAAAAATGCTGTGCCCATCAGCATTTCTGGGTTGCCAGCTTTTCCAGTACCCAATCTGGGATATGTAAGAGAAAACCCAGGGAACTCACTACTGAGTATTCCTTGGGTCCCAGGTCCTTAGGTGGTCTGCCTTCTAGTCACCTTTCAGATTCTTCTTATGTTTGTTTTATGTATAATGTTTTACATATAGTGTCCAGGGTTTTTAGCTGTACCTAAATGAAGGAATAGGGAAAAGTAAATATACTCTATCTTTCTGTAAGTGGTGGTCTGAGGTCAATTGATTTGTTACAAAGCTGCCAGGGCAATGCTCTGTGAAAGCCACCATTAAAAGAATGCAGGCCGGGCGCGGTGGCTCAAGCCTGTAATCCCAGCACTTTGGGAGGCCGAGACGGGCGGATCACGAGGTCAGGAGATCGAGACCATCCTGGCTAACACGGTGAAACCCTGTCTCTACTAAAAAATACAAAAAAACTAGCCGGGCGAGGTGGCGGGCGCCTGTAGTCCCAGCTACACAGGAGGCTGAGGCAGGAGAATGGCATAAACCCGGGAGGCGGAGCTTGCAGTGAGCTGAGATCGGGCCACTGCACTCCAGCCTGGGCTGCAGAGCGAGACTCCGTCTCAAAAAAAAAAAAAATAAAAAATAAAAGAATGCAACAGTGGGCAACAGACTGGGAGAAAAATACTTGCAGAACGCTTATCAAACATAAGACTTGTATCTAAGTAAGAAAACAACCCCATTTAAAAATAGGCAAAAGACACTTCACCGAAGAGAATATATAGATGGCAAATAAGCACAAGAAAACATGCTGAACATGATTAGCCATTAGAGAAATGCAAAGTAAAATCACAATGTCAGAGCTGGGTGCAGAGGCTGTCTCCAGGTGCTGAGACAGGAGAATCACTTAAGCCAAGGATTTCAAGGCTGTAGTGTGCCGTGCTTGTGCCTATGAATAGCCACTGCACTCCACCCTGGGCAATATGGTGAGACCCCGCCTCTTAAATTGAATAAAATCATAATACAATACCACTACCCACCTAACAGAATGGCTGAAATAAAATACACTGACAACACCAACTCCTGGTGAGGATGCAGAGCAACTGGAACTCTCATACATGACTGATAGGAATGCAAAATAGTATGGCCACTCTAGAAAGTAGTTTGGCATTTTCTTATAAACTTTCAAACAGTTACCATATGACTCAGCAATAATATTCGTACACATTTTGCCTAGAGAAATGAAAAAGTTCACATAAAAACATACATGAGTGTTTAGAACAGCTCAGTTCATGTTCACCAAAAACGAAATAACCAGATGTCTTTCAGTGGGTAAACAAGCAAACTGTGGTACATTTATGCAATGGAATACCACTGAGCAATAAAAAAAAAAAGAGGTAAGAAACACACAAGAAATTGGGTGAATCTCAAAGGCATTATTCTGAGTAAAAGAAGCCAATATCCAAAGATTACATATATATGATTCCATTTATATGACATTCTCCAAAAGGTACAAATATTGCAACAGCACACAGATAAATGACTGCCAAGGGTTTGGAGTTGGGGGAGGGTGATGGAACTGTTCTGTATTTTGATTGTAGTGGTAGTTATAAAAACTTCGTTAAAATTTATAGAACTGCCAGGCACAGCACTTTGGGATGCTGAGGTGGGCGGATCACAAAGTCAGGAGTTCGAGACCAGCCTGTCCAACATAGTGAAACCCCATCTCTACTAAAAATACAAAAAAGTAGCCAGGCGTGGTGGCAGGCACCTGTAATCCCAGCAACTCTGGAGGCTGAGGCAGGAGAATCGCTTGAACCCAGGAGGTAGAGGTTGCAGTGAGCTGAGATCATGCCATTGCACTCCAGCCCAGGCAATAGTGCGAGACTCCATCTCAAAAAAAAAAAAAAAAATTATAGAACTATGTTCCCCAAAAAAGTGTTTTTCTTACTGCATTTTAATTAAATTTTAACATATGTTAATTTAACATAACAGTGGCTCACGCTTGTAATCCCAGCACTTTGGGAGGCCAAGGCGGGCGGATCACGAGGTCAGGAGATCGAGACCATCCTGGCTAACATGGTGAAACCCCGTCTCTACTGAAAATACAAAAAATGAGCCGAGTGTGGTGGCAGGTGCCTGTAGTCCCAGCTACTCAGGAGGCTGAGGCAGGAGAATGGCGTGAACCTGGGAGGCGGAGCTTGCAGTGAGCCGAGATCGCGCCACTGCACTCCAGCCTGGGCAACAGAGCAAGACTCTGTCTCAAAAAAAAAGAAAAAATTCTATACCATAAAAAGTATGTGATGCTGTATGTAATATTTTAGAATTTATTTACTATTTTTATTTATATTGCTAAGAGTCATCCATATTATCACATGTTGCTGTGGTTCATTTATTCTAACCGTTGTTTTTCCATTGTGTGAATTTATCCATTTTTTCAGCCATTCTCCCATTGATGAACATTTTGTTGTTTTTGTTCATGTGAACAGTTTGCTCTGAATATTCTTGTTCATGCCTCCTATTGAAATTATGCATTTCTCTAAGTCATTTGAACCCAAGAGTGAAATTGTTGGGTCAACTTTTCTCCTAAAGTTAAATATTCATGTGTTCAATTTTACGAGAAAATGCCAGGCCATTTTCAAATGTTAGACATAATATTTGACACTGTGAGAATGAGAATAAGAGTGTAATAGTGGAAGTATGGCGATCAATATTTGGGATGCTCCCACTGCACTATGCCCTTTATCCAAGAGACTTTGCCCAAATTCCCTCTTTTTTAGAAGCCTCCCCTCCTCCCACACCAGCCACAGTGAGTTTTCCTCCTGTAGGTTCCCAAGGCACCTGTTTCATGCAACACTTTAGGTAACTATCAGACTGTATTGAGATAATAATTACTTCTAGCAGGTAGGGAGCTTCTAGAAGGCATAGGCCAAGAGTCTTTGTATTCTCCATGCCTAGGACCTACACGGACACAATAAATATTTCAGTAAATGAACGTTCTTCCTCAAGTCTATACCCCTACTTTCCCAGTATCAGATAATGAATGAAATTTATTCTTTCTTTAATAATATAGAATATAATTGCTTGTTTCCATGGTAGTTGCCAATGCCAAAGCTCCTTGAAGGAAGGAACTATACCCCTTTTTTATTATATCCAGCCTTTAATATAGTGCTTGGCAAATTGTAGATGCTTGAAAAGTGTATTGAATATATTTAATAAATTGAACCTTGCAGCATTTTAAGAGTGTTTATTCACAGCCTGGGCAACATAGTAAGACTCCATCTCCACAAAAACATTTTTTAAAAATTACCCAGGTATGTGGCATGTACCTGTAGTGCTAGCTACTTGGGACTGAGGCAGAAGGATTGCTTCAGCCCAGAAATTTGAGGTTACAGTGAGCCATGATCATGCCAATGCACTCCAGCCTAGGCAACAAAGTGAGACCCTGTCTTAAAAAAAAAAAAAAAGTTTATTCTGAATGTCAGTTACCATGATCTAATGCTGGAGATAAAATGTAGAAGATTTAGCTACTAATAAATATGCCCTGATGACCATAGAACGTATTCATGCATATGGCTTAAAAAACAAAAATAAAATAATTCTTGGATATCAAAGGGTGAGATTTCATTTATATTATATAAAGTTCAAAAGCAGTTGAAAATAATCTATAGTGATAGAGGTCTGAATAGTAAATACCTTTGGGGAGTTACCACTAGAGCATGTGGGAGCCCACTAGGATGCTATCAATGTTCTACATTTTGATCTGGGTAGGGGCTATATGTATAGATATTGCATATGTAAAAGTTTATTAGACTATACAAAAATGATTTATGTGCTTTATATGGATTGTATCTCAATAAAAGTAAAAAGCACTATAATGGTGGATTCATGGCATTATACATTTGTCATAACCCATAGAATGGACAACACGCAGAGTGAACCCTGGTGTAAATGATGGACTTTCAGTGAGTGATGATATGTCAGTGTAAGTTTATTGATTGTAGCAAACATACCACTTTGGTGCAGGATGTTGATAGTGAGGCAGGTTGTGCATGTATGGAGATGGGATGTATACAGCCTCCTCAATTTTGCTGTGAACTTAAAATTTCTCTAAAAAATAAAGTTTATTAATTTTTTAAAAATTAAAACAGGGCAGGCATGGTGGCTCATGCCTGTAATCTCAGCAGTTTGGGAGGCTGAGGCAGGAGGATCACCCGAGCCCAGGAATCTGAGACCAGCCTGGGCAACATGACAAAACCCTGTCTCTACAAAAAAAAAAAAAAAAAAAATCCATGTTTGTTGGCATGCACTCATGGTCCCAGCTACTTAGGAAGCTAAGGCAGAAGGATCACTTGAGCCCAGGAGGTGGAGGCTGAAATGAGACATCCGTGTTTATGCCACTGCACTCCAGCCTCAAAAAAAAAGAGAGAGAGAGAGAAAAGAAAACAAAAAGCCCATCTATACCAATAAGGCTTTGTTTTTCTTTTGGTGACAAACGATGAATGAATGAATGAAAGGGTTTAAGAAACAATGGATTAGCTGGACATGGTGATGTGCACCTCTAGTCCTAGCTACTCAGGAGGCTACAGCAGGAGGATGGCTTGAGCCCAGGAATTTGAGCTTACAGTGAGCTATGTTGTGTTTAGATGACAGAGTGAGACCCTGTCTCTTAAAAAAAAAGAAAGAAAATGTTTGTTGTTCACTAACTGAAAAGTTCTGGGATAGTTTTGGCTTCAGGCATTACTGAATCTAGGGATTCAAACAGAGCTAGTCTTAGTATCTCCTCACCTCTGAGCTCTGCCTTCTGTGTTCGCTTCATAATCAGGTTCCATCTGTTGGTTCCCAGCAGCCCCAGTTTTACATCATGCACCCTGCTTACAGCCTTAGCAGAAAAGAGCACCTACCATCTCATGAACAGTCTTACCAAAATCTCCTTGCTCTGTTGCTATGGGCTCCATCTGGGTCACATGCCCATCCCTGAACTGTAGACAGGGGCATGTAATGCCCTGATCTGCCAGATCTGAACCACATGTTACTCTGGGGAGAGAGGAAGCGATGTGGGTAAAGTCATTTATTCCCAAAGGACATGGAGTGAGTGTGAAGGTGGGCTTGGTTTCCCTTAGGAAAACTGGGGTACTGCTGTCAGAGGAAGGTGAAAGAATGCTGCAGAGCAAAATCACAGTCGCTCACTGAAATACACCATGGAAATGTATAATAAGAGTCGCTCAAATGTTCATACCCTTCTATGGGGCTCAGAACACACTACCCCAAAATATGGCATTTTGGCATATTGAATATTTAAGCTGAAGGAGCTTGAGAAAATGACTGATGCAGGAAGATCTCTCTGACCTCCTCCCACCCTTCTCCCTGAAGCAGGTCATAGGACCCTCTTAGCACTTGTGAGAGGTGCTATCCCTAACATCCTTTTCTCCAAGATGGAGGGACACCAAGAAGAATCTGAACAAACAGGCCTTGCTAAGTTTCCCCTAGTTTATTAACCTTAGTTTATATCCCTTTCGTCCTATCATACTTTTCCAGTACTTTCTACTCTTCATCAAACCTAGCATGAAAATGCTTAGGTTTAACTATTTATTTGGGTCTTTATTTCCTTATGATGATTCCTATATCATGTAAAACTTACATTAAGTAGATTTGGATGCTTTTCTTTTGTTAATCTGTTTTTTGTTACCAGGACTTCAGAGCTTAGAAGGGTAGAAGGAAAAGATATTGTCCTCTGCTGTACCTTTGCTATAGGATTCCTATTGGTGGGAATAATCCAAAAGATGGAAAGAGTTATATTTACAGGGATTTGAATTTCAATGCTATCAAAAACTTGAAGACAACCTAATTATCTTGCAATAGAAGAGTATTTACCTATCCCAAGCATCTACTCAGTATGGAGTCATTTTAAATTAACATTACAAATAATTGACATCAAGGAAAATGCTTATGATATGCATATGCATGTGAAAAGCATATGAGGGCCGTGCGCGGTGGCTCAAGCCTGTAATCCCAGCACTTTGGGAGGCCGAGACGGGTGGATCATGAGGTCAGGAGATCGAGACCATCCTGGCTAACACAGTGAAACCCCGTCTCTACTAAAAAATATTTTAAAAACTAGCCGGGCGAGGTGGCGGGCGCCTGTAGTCCCAGCTACTCGGGAGGCTGAGGCAGGAGAATGGCTGAGGCAGGAGAATGGCGGGAACCCGGGAGGCGGAGCTTGCAGTGAGCTGAGATCCGGCCACTGCACTCTAGCCTGGGCAGCTCCAGAGCAAGACTCCGTCTCAGGAAAAAAAAAAAAAAAAAAAGAAAAGCATATGAAAAGCATATGGATATGAATATAAAAACAAAATGGAAGAGGCCGGTGTAGTGACTCACACCTGTAATTCCAGCACTTTGGGAGGCCGAGGCAGGTGGATCATGAGGTCAGGAGTTCGAGACCAGCCTGACCAACATGGTGAAACCCCATCTCTACTAAAAATACAAAAAGTAGCTGGGTGTGGTGGCGTGTACCTGTAATCTCAGCTACTCAGGAGGCTGAGGCAGGAGAATCGCTTGAACCAGGGAGGCAGAGGTTACAGTGAGCTGAGATTGCGCCACTGCACTCCAGCCTTCGTGACAGAGCGAGACTGTCTCCAAAAAAAAAAAAAAAAGGAAGAAAATACGTCCAAACATTAGCATATTAGGGTAGTGGAGCTATGGATTATTCTTTTTTCTTTTCTCTATTTCCAAGTTTCCTTTTAGGTATTTATATTATCATTATAATGTCATAATGTATTTTGTGAAACTCTATCTTATTAAGAATATTTCATTCTCCTAAATATGGAGTAGAGCCAAAATAAAGAAACCGTGACATCAGCCAACTAATGATTCTGGCTAAGGATATAGAACCTCAGAGTTAGAAGAAACCTCAGAGATATTCCACTTTAACTGCCTCATCTTACATAAGAGACGTCTGAGACCTGGAAAGGTGAGGTAATTTGTTCTAAGTCATGCAGGAACCAGGAAGCAGGTCTCCTAATTTTCAGGCTAGTATTTCTTCCACTGATTGAGCCAGTCAATTAAGTTTTAGAACTTTTTGAGATTGCTTTCCTGAAAATGCATCCTCAAGTTCAAGTTGATATCCATTCTTTCATTACTAATTCAGATTAAACCAGCTATTATTGCTTTTGTTGGGAAAGTGATGTTTTAGAAATAGTATTTAAAACTAATGTCATGGCCTTTTAGGTCCTTCTCCTTCACATCCTTGCACATGTTTCTTTATAAGCAATTTACTGAATAAATGCAGAGGAAGCCCAGATCTGACTAAATTAAGTGGACCAATGTAAAGTCTCTTCACTTTTGGGGGTATCAGCTTCCTCATTTATTCAAAGAATGAGCACCAGGCCCCATTCCATGCTAGGCCCTGGAGACATGAAGATGAATAAGGAACAACCTTTAGGCCAGGCAAGGTGGCTCACACCTGTAATCCCAACACTTTGGCTGGCTGAGACAGGAGGGTTGCTTGAGCTCAAGAGTTCCAAGACCAGCCTGGGCAATATAGTGAGACCCTGTCTCTACAAAAAAATAAAAAATCGAGGCCAGGCGCAGTGGCTCACGCCTGTAATCCCAGCACTTTGCGAGGCCCAGGCAGGTGGATCACCTGAAGTCAGGAATTTGAGACCAGCCTGGCCAACATGGTGAAACCCCATCTCTACTAATAATAAAGAAAAAAAAAATAGCTGGGCATGGGGACACATGCCTGTAGTCCCAGCTACTTGGGAGGCTGAGGCAAGAGAATCACTGGAACCTGGGAGGTGGAGGTTGCGGTGAGCTGAGATCACACCACTGCACTCCAGCCTGGGCAACAAAGCAAGACGGTCTCAAAATACACACACTCACACACACATATATATATATAAAAAGTATCTAGGCATGGTGGCACACACCTGTAGTCCTAGCTACTCAGGAGGCAGAGGCAGGAGGATCACTTGAGCCTGGAAGGTCAAGGCTGCAGTGAGCTGTGATTGTACCACTGCACTCCAGCCTGGGTGCCAGAGCAAGACCCTGTGTATAAAAAATACTAAAAAGATACAACCTTTATTCTCCTGGGGCTCATAGTTGAGTGGGGAAGATGGGATGGGAAGATAGACATGCAGATAGCTGTATACATTATAGAAGAAGGTAATAACACAGGATGTTCCTAAAGGTGCTGTGCTATGAGACTAGGGGAATAAAAAGAAGGATTCTTTCTATCACAAAAGGCTTCATAGCAGAGGTGGTGGCATTTGAGCTAGACCTCATAAAGTGAACAGCATTTTACTAGGCAGAGTAGTGAGGAGAGAGTATCAAAGATAGCAAGGCAGAGGAAATAGGAAAAACAAAGGCATGAAGACATAAAAAAAAAAAGTACACATAGAATGGGGATCTCGAAAAGCAAGATAAAGGATGTTAGACTCTTAGTGGTCCTCAACTGGGAGTACTTGTCAGAATAACTTGAAGAGCTCTATTAAATTTTAGAAGATTGTGATGTACATCCTTGAATAAAAACCTTACATGGCCACTGAAATCTTATCTATGCCCTAGAACTTTTTGGATCTATGTTTACCATAGTACCACCACACTTAGTACCACAAGTTATTACCATTTAATCCATGTTGGAACCCAAGTGGCAAAAACAATGCCTGTACTCTGGATGGTGAATTGACACTGATGAATGGCTTGATCATCAGAAAACCAAAGGGGATTGCAAATGAAAATAGAAATAAAGACATAGTCTCACACACTGAGTTTTCCCCAGTTCATTTTTTGGGGAAAAAAAAAAAAGCCCTGTTTTTAAAGGTTCACCCAAGTGCTAAGATGCCTCAGGTGAGGAGTTGATGATAATCAGTAATTATCCAAGGTGAAATTCAAGATATTTTATAAAGATGGAAATAATAACCCTGTCAGAAATGGAAATCAGCTATCATGGGGTATGGGGCTATAAATCCAAATATAATATCCAACTTGTCTTCACCTCAGAGAGTTTCCAGCTGTTGATGATGTTCTGCTGTGATTTGCCAGAGATGAAGTGCATTTTTAATAAAACTCTGCTCCAGCCAGCTAAATGAAAGGCTTGGAGCCATACTCTCTTTCAAGAAGTGTTGAGCACTTGTGAAGTCTGCAGAGAAATGGTAGAAGGTGTCCACTTTCTTGTCAGTTCCAATTAAGATCTTTTCTTTGCAACCCCAGAGTTGAGCATTATTTTCTAAGCGAGCTAATGGAAGATCAAGTCAGGTCTTTCTTGGGTTGAAAGGACACTTGTTGAGATGCTATGGGCTTTAAACTTACCGCTCCAAGTCCAGTAGTTCAAATTCAAGCCTTGCTGAAGGCAGAGGTAATAAAGGAACACACGCTTATGGAGAGCCCAGGGAGTATATATGTGTCAAGAAATAATTATGGGAAGGAAATGGTCCAAATAATGCTTGAATATGTGCATAAACACGCACACACACACACACCCCTTGTGCTGAAACATACAAGGCAACCAGTAGTAATGGCAGTTATCTCACCAGATCATAATTAGATTGGAGACTCCTTGGGAGCAAGGACTGAGGCTTTTTGAGCTCTGAATTCCCCAGCAGTGTTGAGTTGATGATTGGCCTGCTGAATTTGAGAAGACAGTGGTATGGGCATGTGGCAGTGTCTTCCCACAGTCCCACTAGACTGCCTACAATGCTTCAAATAAGCCTTGCCACCTTCACACCCTGCCCTGTGGCTGTACCCCTCTGATTACTCCTCTGCCAAGCACCTTCTTGCACCTCTGTGGCTTTCAAAGTCTGTCAAATTTCTTCTTGTTCTTCATAATCCATCTCACTGTCTTTTGAAAATAATTCTCCAAGCACAAGGGGGAGCAGAAAATGTTCTTGGAAGTCAGAGAAATCTAGATTTGAATCCCAATTCTACCTCTTTCAAATTCTTAAACAAATTACATTACCTCTTTGTGCCTCAGTTTCTTCCAGGTGGGTTATGGGGAAAATTTATTTATTTATTTATGAGATGGGGTTTTGCTGTATTGCCTAGGCTGGTCTCAAACGCCTGAGCTCAAGCAATCCACCCACCTCGGCCTCCCAAAGTGCTGGGATTACAGGTGTGAGTCACTGCACCTGGCCAGTTTTAGGGAAGATTTAATGTGATAAAATATGTAAACTACCTAGCTCAGTGACTGGCACAGGATAGATTATCAGTGCATGATTGTTAGGCTTATTCACCTTCCTCTGTGAAACCTCAGTGCTTAATAACTGTTAGTTTCCCCTGCCTATACATCCTTTAACATCTCTCTTAGGTTTCTTCCCCTACTCTACCACCCCTGTATCAGCTGTTGCCCCCTCCTTTTTTCCATAATCCCTTGTTTATGCCTCTTTTCTAGCACTATATGCTGACTTGTGCTGTAACTCATTGTGTTACCCTCCTGGGTAGCTGAAAACACCTCAAGGCACTATCTCCAGCAACTAGCAGAGGGACTAGTTTAGGACAGACATTCCATAAATGGTTTTCTAATTGAAATATAACATTTAATCCAGCTTTCCAGAAGATAAAGTGAGCATGTAACATGTCTTCTCCCAGCAAGTGCTGAATGGTCTAAGTAGCAAAGAGAAAGTTTCCCTGCAATTAAGTGTTTCAGAGTTGATTGCTGTCTATCCAGCCCAAGTAAGCAGAGCCTCAATTTCCAGATGTTTTTGTTTCTCCCACTTCCAGCCTAGCCAGGCCAGAGGAGCATTCCCATAAGGGTAACCCAATATGTGCTTTTTGATGATCTGATTAGAGTGTGAAATACTTTCTTTGGAGTAAATGCACAAGAGTGAGGTTTTTCTCTGTTTTTGTAACAGACTAAAGGTGACGGAGTGGGAAAAATCGAAGCCAGAGGAAAATCTATCATACCCCAAGAGATGAAGAGCACATAAAGCCAACACAACAGATATTGTCCTGGGTCAAAACTTCAAAGCCTGGGCCACAAATGACTATACACCTTTGAAGTGACCATAGGAAAAGAAACAGAAGCAAAAGCAAAAGTTTCCTAGAAGCTGTTCTTTGCAGTGATACCTGTACCACTAAAGAACCTAAAGCAACCTGAACGTCAATCAACTGAACAAATATTTTCTGAACTACTAAATGCAGGGCACTGGAGTTACAGATATGTTGGTGAAGCTAGACTTCTGACCTTAGTCCATTGTTCTAGCTATTCGATTACCTTCTTTTTTGTTTTCTTTCTTCTTTTCCTTTCCTTTTCTTTCTTTCTTTCCTTTTCTCTCCTTTGTTTCTTTCTTTCTTTTTCTTTTCTTTCTTTCTTTCCTTCCTTCCTTCGTTTTCTTTCTTTCTTCCTTTCTTTCTTTCCCTCCTTCCTTCCCTTCCTCCCTCCCTCTCTCCCTCCCTCCCTCCCTCCCTTCCGTCCTTCCTTCCTTCCTTCCTTCCTTCCTTCCTTCCTTCCTTCCTTCCTTCCTTCCTTCCTTCCTTCTCTTTCTTTCTTTCTTTCTTTCTTTCTTTCTTTCTTTCTTTCTTTCTTTCTTTCTTTCTTTCTTTCTTTCTTTCTTTCTTTCTTTCTTTCTTTCTTTCTTTCTTTCTTTCTTTCTTTCTTTCTTTCTTTCTTTCTTGACAGGGTCTTGCTGTGTCACCTAGGCTAGAGTGCAGTGGCAACATCTCAGCTCACTACAGCCTTCACCTCCTAGGCCAAGCGATCCTCCCACCTTAGCCTCCCCAGTAGCAGGATTACAGGTGCACACCACCATGACTGGCTAATTTTTGTATTTTTTGTAGAGGCAGGATTTCATCATGTTGCCCAGGCTGGTCTTGAACTTCTGTACTCAAGTGATCTGCCCACCTCAACCTCCCAAAGTGTTGGGATTACAGGTGTGGGCCACCACATCCAGGCTTCAATTACTTGTTTCACTCAGTGTTCATCTAAGGAAACAGAACTACTATGAAGTAATGCATAAGGAATTTGTTATACGAATTAAAACTAATACAGTTGTGGGTGCAGCTGGGAAAGTGCCACTCTGAACTTGGAGGGAGGCAGGGATCGATGGAGTCACTGAAGAAGTCAATCCTAGCAGCCAAACACACTCAAAGGTTGTAAAGGGGCTGCAGAGGAGGAGCTGATGGAGACATCTACAGAAGGCTGTGGGTCCACTGCAAATGTCTGGTGCTAGGTTTGGAGCTACGATTGGTCAACAGGGTCAGCAGTCAGGAAAAGCTGGATATGGAGTGGAGGAGAGTGAACTTGCTCGTGCCTCCTCGCCTCTTGTTGTAATGAATCCCCATGATCTTCAGAGAGCAGTGGCTGCTGATTCACTTTTGCCTCCCAGATCTCGAGCAACCATCACTGTTTTGTTTTATTTTGTTTTGTTTTTTTAGACGGAGTCTTGCTCTGTCGCCCACGCTGGAGTGCAATGGCATGATCTTGACTCACTGCAACCTCCACCTCCCGGGTTCAAGCAATTATTCTGCCTCAGCCTCCCAAGTAGCTGGGATTACAGGCACCCATCACCATGCCCAGCTACTTTTTGTATTTTTTTTTTTTTTTTTTTTTTTTTTTGAGATGGAGTCTTGCTCCATCACCCAGGCTGGAGTGCAGTGGTGCGATCTCGGCTCACTGCAAGCTCCGCCTCCCAGGTTCACGCCATTCTCCTGTCTCAGCCTCCCGAGTAGCTGGGACTACAGGCGCCCGCCACCACACCCGGCTAGTTTTTTTTTTTTTTTTTTTGTATTTTAGTAGAGATGGGGTTTCACCATGTTAGCCAGGATGGTCTCGATCTCCTGACCTCATGATCCGCCCGTCTCGGCCTCCCAAAGTGCTGGGATTACAGGCGTGAGCCACCGCGCCCAGCTACTTTTTGTATTTTTAATAGAGATGGGGTTTCACCATGTTGGCTAGGCTGGTCTTGAACTCCTGACCTTGTGATCCGCCCACCTCAGCCTCCTAAAGTGCTGGGATTATAGGAGTGAGTCACCACGCCCAGCTGCAACTATCACTCTTAACCTACTTTAACCTAGAACCATACAGTTGCATTTTAACCAATCTGACACATATAAATTTTCTCCATAACCATAAAGTGATTTCTGTCTTCTCCCAGTTTCCTACAGTGGGAAAAAATTGGACTTATAAGTCTAACAGTGCTAGGCTCTAATTCTGGGCCTGCACTTCTGTAGCTGTCTGACCTCAGGGAAATGACCATTTCTGTGCCTTAATGAATCTGGAGCCCTTCCTCTGTGCTATCATAGTACCCATGTGCTGCTTTCTGTTGTGTATATATTTCATTTTATTCTCATTATCTATTTATGTGTCCATTTCCTCCATTAGACCTTAAGCTCAAGCACATGGGTCATATCTGATTCCTCTCTATATTTATGATGCCTGACAGTGTCTGGCACAGAGTAGATGCCCAGTATATGTTTGCTGAGAAAATTAGTCCTTGAAACAGAGAAACTCATCAAACTATCAAGCTGGTAGCAGAACCCAGTACTAACATATTAAGGCAGTGAGACCCACCTCTGTGTCTGTCACACTCTCAGCACCCTGAAAAATCAGGCCCCAGACACCCTCACCTCATCCACAGCTTATATCTTAAACCATTCACCGCATTTCACTTTCAAACCTGTTTTAATTATCCTGATTCCTGAATCCTGAGCTTGACCTCTGTTTATGACCTGCTATCACCTCTTAGACCTTCCGATGTTCAGGCTTCTGGCTATCTTATTTGAATTTTCATTTTTCCCATCTGATTAAATACTTTCACTTTCTTGGCATATTTCTCACCCTAAACCCTAGGTTCTCAGGTCAGAGACTATGAAAGTCCCTGCCCTCAGGGAGTACTCAGACTGGTGAACAACAGACAAGGTGACCAGCAATTCCAGGATGGTATGGTAAGAGATCTGGATGAAATAAGTTTAGGGTACTATGGAAGCATAGAAAGAATGAAGAGCACCTAAACTTAGAAAGAGAAGGGTAGTTGTCAAAAGAAAGTGTGGATTGATCTGAGTAATGAGAAACTGCATAGGAGATTCCCAGGCAGAGAAAGGGAGAATATGCATTGCAGACAGAGACCAGCAATGCAGAGGTATGAAGACAGGAGAGATCAGGATGTGGCACCACAGGTGGGTTGGTGTGGCGAGAAGAGTGTGAACGTGCAGTCGAGAAGTGGAGGGAGATGAATAAATGACAGGCGACGGATGGCTTGAGTTCTAAGCTAATGAACTTAGACCTGACCCTGTAGGACAGAGATGGTAAATTATCAGGATTTGGCCCAGAGATCCTCCTTTGTTCGCCCCACATACTTTTTTTACATTTGCTTTCCCAGTATTTTAAAACTGGAAAATTTTACATAAAATTCTGGGTTTCCAGCTTCTGTGGAAAAATCAGGTGATCCGGCCACACTAGGCTGTCATTCGTTGTTTGTCCTTCTTAGGTGCTATATGTGTTTTGTAACTCGCTAGTCTGTACCACACCTCTTTGTCCTCATACTCCTGCACTCTTGTTTTTCTTTAGGGGGAGAAATATTTCTCACTACCAGTATCTCTGTGAAAAGTAAGGAGTTGAAGGTTAGAGTCAGGCATTTCAGAAAATGGGGAACAGCATGTTTCTTTGTAGAAATAAAGAAACAAAGTATATCCATTAAAACACTGCAACCTTCTCTTAAACCACTTCTTTTCACTTGTTTATGTTACCTACAGGATTTGCTGTATAAAGAATGATGACTTCACCAGGCCACCTTACTTCCATAAAAGCTTGTGATGCTCACAGACTGTCAAGCAGGAATGTGCTGGGTATTCTAGTCTTAAAGAAGGTGTAGGAGACATGTACATGTCTGGCCAGAGATTGTCAAAGACTCTCAGAGTCTTTGGCCAACACTGACTCTGAGAGCCTCAAATAAGTGATGAATCAAGTAGAAAGAAATTGGGAGGACACAAGAAAGAGCTCGTCGGGGGCCACAGGCAGCTAATGCAGCCAGTGACAGAATAGAGGAAATGCAGCATAACCCCCAACTCCAGGATCTAGGGCCTAAAGGCCAGAGCCACTCCCTGTAATCATGCAGAACTCGCCCACCTTCTCTGTAAGAGGGTTGCTGGGTCCTTCAGACTCGCCCCTGCTTCCGCCTGCCCCACCCTCACATCCTGGGACTGCACCGCACTTCCACTAATCCGAACCCTCCTGCCCTCCCAGAGTCTTGAACCGCTGCTTCTGAGCTCCATGTAGCTGGTGAAAGGAGGCTGCCTTGGGCTCTTTGGGGGCCTCCTGTCTTCAGTGATGATTCTCTGCAGCTCAGCTCCTCTCCCCATGTAACTGATCCCAGTCCTCTGGTTCTGTCAGCACCTCTGCTGTGTACACTATGACATGTGTGAGTTCCCAGCTGGGTGGGAACCCTGAGTGAGGTGTGAGTTTCCTCCCAAGCCACTGAAGTTGGCTTTCTGCAGTAAGCCAGACACTTGGGCTCTGCTGGTCTTAGAAACAGTGTTTTCACTACATGGTCAGGGAGAAGGGATCCCCTAAGTCTTCAAATTGATCTCTCTGCTCCCCCATCTTTTCCCACCTCAATTCTGCTTGTACCCATGGAATTACTATACATTAAAACATAATGCTAAATATGTCATGTTTCTAATCAAAAACCTTGAGCAGCTCCTCATTTCCTACCAAATTCAAACCAAGTTATCTGCCCTGGCATGTTGGACCTGTCCCAGGCTGACCCCAAATGCTATTTTCTAGGCTTGTCTCCCACTATAAATAACAAATGCTGACAGGCACAGTGGCTTATTCCTGTAATTCCAGTATTTTGGGAAGTCGAGGCAGGTGGATCAACTGAGGTCAGGAGTTCGAGACCAGCCCGGTCAACATGGTGAAACTCCGTCTCTACTAAAAATACAAAAATCAGCTGGGTGTGGTGACACAGGCCTGTAATCCCAGCTACTTGGGAGGCTGAGGCAGGAGAATCACTTGAACCCAAGAGGCGGAAGTTGCAGTGAGCCGAGATTGCACCACTGCATTCCAACCTGGGCAACAGAGTGAGGCTCCGTCTCAGACAAACAAATAACAACAAAAAAATGCTCTAGCCAAAATTTCACTTGGCCTTCTCTGCAAGCAAGGAGATTTCTTGCCTTGGTTCTTTTCTTCCTTTGTGCCCAGCTGTCCAAAGCCTACCCATTCTACAAACTTCATCTCAAGTCACCTCTCAAAACTCCTAATGGTTCTAGTCGCATGTCGCTCTTGCTCAAGGTACCTGCCATATATTGTTCTCCTTGTTTAACCCTGGGTATAGTCTATTTCTTTTTTTAATTATGGCCACACACCTTAGCCTTTTTGCAAGGCTGAGCTTAGACAAAAGTGGTTATGTATTCACCTGTATCACCATTCCTTGGACAGGGCCTGGTGAATGCAAGATGCTCAGAAATATTTCCTTGAATTGTGTTCATTCTTCCTGCCATATTTTTTGGTGGATTCAAAAAAATCTACCTTCCTACCTCTCCATAATCCTCAACTCTTCACAAAGGAATGGCTCTTAACTGTCATTGTGTCCAGTCTTGCATTTGATGATAGGTATCTCTTCCTGACATCCCTGCCAAGAGAGGATGCCAAGTAATTTCCCACTAGAGCACATGGAAAAGTAGTGAGACCCATCCAGGTGAGACTAAATACCTGGGCAAGAGAGAAATTTCACACACAAAGTCATCAGAGTTAGTCTAATTGTGTCTCACTGGGGCCTGGATGTCCTTTTTTTTTTTTTTTTTTTTTTTTTGGAGACAAAGACTGGCTCTGTCACCCAGGCTGGAGTGCAATGGCGCCATCTCGGTTCACTGCAACCTCTGCCTTCTGGATTCAAGTGATCCTCCTGCCTCAGCTTCCCAAGTAGCTGGAATTACAGGCGCCCACCACCATGCCTGGCTAACTTCTGTATTTTTAGTAGAGACGGAGTTTAGCCATGTTTACCAGGCTGGTCTTGAACTCCTGGCCTCAAGTGATCCACCCACCTTGGCCTCCCAAAGTGCTAGGATTACAGGCATAAGCCACCGTGCCTAACCCAGGCTATCCGTTTTGCCAGATGTTCTCAAGCCACAGTAGTAAGAAAGGCCCAGTCCACTGGTAACAGAGGACCAAGACCAAGCCAACTCAGGCGTCATTTGCAATCATCCTCCCCTGCATTGTGTAGCTAGCCTACCTCATCCCATGGGGAGTGATGGGACATAATATTTTAAGTACCATACATCATAGATTCAAGTTTATTGGAATTTCATCCCATAAATTAGGAGGCAATAAAACACGAAGGAAGGAGCATGGCCTTTGGAGCCAGCCAGACCAGGTTTAATTTTCATTGTTTTGCTTAGTATGATGTGGTTAAGAACTCCAGAATTAAGCAGAACCAGGTTGAAATGCTATTATGCCATTTCTTATCTCTATAACTTTGGGAAAATTACCCACCTTCTCTGAGCCTTCATTTTCTAATATGTAAAACAGGGACAATAACACTATCCTCATGGATTTTTGGTGAAAATTAAATGAGAAAATACATGTGTGTCAGCTAGGATGTCTTTAGCTCCAAGTAACAAACCAAAACTCGAAATGGCTGAAACATGGCAGAATACACAAGGAAAATGTATCATCTCATATAACAGGAAGTCTAGAAGTAAGGAAGTTTCAGGATTGGTTAATTCATCAAAAACTCTTCTTTTCATCTTAATGCTTTTCCAACCTTGGTATATAGCCTTTTCTAGGCTGGCTTCCCTCATGGTCATAAGATGGGTGCCACGGTTCCCAAATTTATATCCAGATGCTACAATATACAACGCAGAAAAGGGTCATCTCTTCCTTTTGTGTCTTTCTAAAAATAAGAAAACCTTTCCCAGAAACATCTCACTGATACTCTCTCCCACATCTTTGGCCAGAGCTGGGTAATAAGCCTGCCTTTAATCCAATCGCTGACAAAGGGGGAATGGGATCACCATGATTGGCTTGGCCAATTATACTGGAGATAGAGCCCCTTTTCCTGCCAGATGAATTGCTGGGTAAAATTAGAATTCTGTTAGCAGAGAAGAGGCAGGATAGCTACTGGGTAGGCAAGCAACAAGGTCTGTTACAGCATGGAATCTGGCACATGGTAAGCATTTAAGCATTTAACTCTTGTTATTAACTCTTACTAGCTGTATGAACTTATTCAAGTCACAAATCTCATAGATTCCCAATTTCTTAATCTGAAAATGGGAGTAGGATTATCAGCTTTGTTGGATAGTTAAAAAGTTAAACAAGATGACACATGTGAAATCTTCAGAGCTTAGTAAATGATAGCTACTTATAGTTGTATATAATTATTGCTAGAGCACTTGGGCAGCAGGCTGACATCTTCAGCAAAGGTTCCTGGGGTTAGCACCAGGCTGAAAAGCTCAAAAACATGAGCACTAGAAACTGTACATACTCAATTTTCTATAATTGTGATTCTGTGTGTTAATTTGCCAGACCTTAATCCAGTTGCCCGTGCCCATTAGTTCTCCCTTCATGTAAGGAGATCCAGTAAGAAAATGATTTTTGCTAGGTGGTCCTCTGCCCTTGCCCCTAGAGGGCACTAAAGGCAATCCGGCCTCTCCTACTGGATTTGATGGCCCAACACCAACATCAACTGATCCAAGATCCCTCTTCTTGGGCTTTGAGCCCTCAACTCAGGATGGGAGCTTGATTCTTCATAGCACCCAGGGCTATAACTGTGTCAGACCCTGATTCCCATCCCAGCTCTGCCACTTATGAGCAGTGTGACCTAAGGCAAAGCACTTAACCTCTGTTTGTTTGTTTGTTTGTTTGTTTGACAGAGTCTTGCTCTGTTGCCCAGGCTGGAGTGCAGTGGCCCAATCAAGGCTCACTGCAACCTCCACCACCCAGGTTCAAGCGTTTCTCCCACCTCAGCTTCCTGGGCAGCTGGGAGTACAAGTATGCACCACAATGCCCGGCTAATTTTTGTATTTTTAGTAGAGACTGGGTTTCGCCATGTTGGCCAGGCTTCTCTTGAACTCCTGACCTCAAGTGATTCTCCCACCTCAGCCTCCCAAAGTACAGGGGTGAGCCACCATGCCCAGCTGCTTTACCTCTCTTTGAATATCATCTGCCAGACCTGTAAAATGGGGTGCAACCTCATGTTTGCTACCTTTCCCTCAAACTCAGGCCTCTGGTCACTTGAAATGATCTGACATTACTGAACAGATCACAGTATCTCCCCCTCCAAGCCTTTATAGATTACTTTCCCTTCCGGAATCAATGCCAACCCCATTTCATCCTCACCAATCAGGATGGGGTTTAGGAAAGCATTTCCTCTTTCTCCACCTCCTGCCCACAGCTCAAATGATCCTAAAGCACCTTGGACTTACTTCTTTTGTTCTTTTAATGGTTTATCAGTATTGTTTTCAATATTTTTATTGATACATAATAGATGTATATATTTTGGGGGTACATGTGATAATTTAATACATTCATATAATTTGTAAAGATTGAATCAGTATAATTGGGATATCTGTCACATTAAATATTTGTCTTTTCTTTATGCTATAAATATTCAAATTATTTTCTTCTGTTTTGAAATATATAATACATTATTGTAAACTATAGTCACCCTACTGATCTATCTAACACTAGGTTTTATTTCTTCCATCAAACTGTGTGTTTGTACCCATTAATCAAGCTCTCTTCATCTCCCTTCCCTCCTACTCTTCCTGTCCTCTGGTAACCACCAATCTGCTCTCTATCTTCATGAGATCCAGTTTTTAAGCTCCCACATACGATATTTTTCTTTCTGTGCTTGGCTTATTTCACTTAACACAATGACCTCCAGTTCCATACATTTTGCTGCAAATGACAGAATTTGATTCTTTTTTATGGCTGAATAATATTCCATTGTGTATATGTACCACATATTCTTTATCCATTCATCTGTTAATGGATACTTAAATGGATTCTGTATTTTGACTGCTGTGAATAGTGTTGCAATAAACATGGGAATGCAGGTATCTCTTTGATGTATTGGTTTCCTTTTGGATAAGTACCCAGTCCTGGAATTGCTGGATCATATGGTGGTTCTATTTTTAGTTTTTTATGGAACCTCCATAAAGTTTTCCATAGTGGCTGTACTAATTTACATTTTCACTAACAGTGTATAAAGGTTCCCCTTTGTCCACATTCTTTCCGGCATTCATTATTCCCTATCTTTTTGATAAAGACCTTTTTAAAAATATTTATTTATTTATTTATTTATTTTATTTTATTTTTTTTTTTGAGACAGAGTCTTACTCTGTTGCCCATGCTGGAGTGCAGTGGCACAATCATGGCTCACTGAAGCCTTGACTTCCCAGGCTCAAGCAATTCTCCTATCTAAGCGTCCTGAGTAGCTGGGACTACAGGCATCCACCACCATGCCCAGCTAAGGTTTTGTGTATATTTTGTAGAGACAGAGTTTCACCATATTGCCCATGCTGGTCTCAAACTTCTGGACTCAAGTGATCCACCTGCCTTGGCTTCCCAAAGTTCTCGGACTATAGGCAGGAGCCACCACACCCAGCCTATAAAAGCCATTTTAACTGGGATACCTTGCACGTATTGCTATAATTGCATTGCTCTCCCAGGATGGGAACTTTTACTTGTCTTTCTTAACCACTAGGTTGTGAGACCACAAATTAAGAGGAAGGTCCCTGGACTTACTCATTGCTTTATCCTCAGAAAAATAAAGAGTGTTGAAATGTCATCACTGCAGTGAAGTGTTGTCAGTGAAGGGGAGCTCTAGTTTCCAATGAAGTTCCATGGGTGTTGCCTGGAGCCCCAGTTAGCACCATGGAATCATTCACCTCCCTCCCTTCTCACCCCTGGAATCCCAACTTCAACAAATAGCAAGATGATTTCCTTCCTTGGGAGCTATCCCAGCAAGTGGAGCATTTCAATAAACAAATAATAAGTGTGGAACAAATGGAAGAGGGAAATGTGAGACCCCAAGAGGAGGATTGGAATGAGACTTGGCAAGAGGCTGTGAATACATCCAAGGCTGATAGATTTATTATTGAGAAGTTTGTTTTTCCTCATGGATCTTTCCTACCTCCAGTATAATAGCACGCAGGGCGGGACATAAAGCCAAAGTGATCTGGAGGAAGCAGGACACCTAAATTCATTTGACTTGGAAAGAGCTTTAAATTTTTACATTCTGTCTTCAAACACAGAGTTTCCCAATGGTCTTAGGGGGATGCGTGTACATTTATGCACATGTTCATCCTAGATTTTTGTTTCTTTCTCACAACATGCACACACATACATGCACACACACTTGGATACGCAGAGATTGATTTTTTAAAAACAATCACATTCCCATGCTTCTCCAAGAAATTAGGTAGAAAAGAGACCCTTAAACTTCTTTTTTAAATTTTTTCTGGAGCTCAGGAGGATTTAGGCATTCCAGATTCTCATATTTCTCCAAGGTGAACCAAATGTTTCACTTCCATATTTCAGGGTCCCATTTCTTCCCATTTAATGCTCTAACTTTCCTGTAAGAAACTTGAGGCACCTGTGATTTCTACGAACATTGTAATTCTGCACCCACAGGATTAAAATTTGGGTTTGACTTTCAATGATCTTAGTCCCATAGCTATAATAGATTATATATTATATAATTAATGTCAATATTAATATAATTAACCTATTTATATATAGTTTTGTATATTAGTTATAAATACATATATATTTTAAAGCTATAATGGAAGCTCTCTGGTTCTCTGAACACGCCTAGAACTGAGAGTTTAGAATGCTGAGCTTGAATTTTTTTTTTTATAAGAACTTTGGCACCGTCAGAAGCAACTGATTCATCTTAAAATCCTTGGTCACAATTCTCACCTTAGTAGTGCATTTCAGCAGCCATTTGGTCTTCCAAAGACTTGCCTTTGAAGGCATTTCATCCCAGTTATTCACAAGGCGCTAGTTTAAGTAACTTTTGCTATTGCGTGCCATGGACTGCCGTGGACAGTTGTTGGGAAATACAGTTTGCCGACCTCCAAATATCCTTGTATATTCTTGTTTGTCCCAAACAGCAAGGACTAACCATTTTCTGACCCTGAATAGTTTATATAATTAGTCACAAAAGCAGTTAGGTAGGTAGGTCAAGGTGACCACAATGTGCAGCAATTCGCTCTCCAGGGAAAGGAGACTGGCTTGTGAACTGCTTGCTGTAAAAGGTTCTGCCCTTAGCCCACGATTCCTTGGTGACATGACAGCCCCAAGGCACGCATAGCTGCCATCTGGGCCATTGTATTGACTCGTGGGATTTGAGGGCAAGGAAACTCGCTCTACCATGCTCTTGGCCCTTTTGTTTGCTATACTATCTTTTTCTGATCCACTGGGTCTTGCCTACTTTCAGCTCCCATAGAGTTGTGGCAAGCCAATTTGGAGTCCTGTTACTCCTTGTCATCTTCCATGAGGTTGGAACTCTTCCCTGATACAGTATCCCATTTTCTACTGGCAATGAAGTCATCATTGAATTCAAGCCCACTCAGGTCATATTACAATCCCAGATTCCTATCATGGAGGGTCAGTTTCCCATGACCACTTTCATATCAAGTATTATATCAGCAGCTTCCTGTCAGGAAAACACATCATTCTAGATCTGTGCTGTCCAACACGGTAGCCATTAACCACGTGTGGCTATTAACATTTAAGTATTAAAATTAAGCAAAATTATATGTTACAAATTATATATCTTGAACAGGGTTCTGGGGCCCCTGGCTATATGCCAGGTACTGTCTTTTTAGTAACTGGATCTGATGGATCCTGGGAAGTTCCAGGGAATTCTAAGAGGCGGGGGGAGGGGGTGGGCGGGATGGCTGGTGCAGTGGCAACAGGGTACCCAGGGAGCTTGGGGGTGGTTACTATTTACTAGCCAGTATAGAAATATTTCAACACTTTAATAACCAATACAGTCGAACGTACCTAATGCAGTCCTGTTGGCCGGGGTTATGACTATGTAAATGTTATTCATAATTAAGCCATATAGGGGTCTGTGAGTATATTTCCATTCTTGTTAAGATTTCAGTTTCTCCTACATTAATAATTGCCTTTTTGTTTTCTTTTGCTTAGTTTCTGTATCTCCATCACTAAGTCTTCTCTCAAACTCTTTGAAAGAACAGTATGATGACCAAATCTGTCAGGTCCAGCTATATCCCAGGCATTATGATGGCTTAACTATGGCTATCCATCAGATCCAGCTACTAAAAAGACAGTACCTGGCATATAGCCAGGGGCCCCAGAACCCTGTTCAAGAGGCCAGCGTTTGTTCAGATCAGTCAGTTTCTGTGCCAGTCAGCAGCCTCCAGTCCCTCCTGGGCACTGCCTTTGGCTCCCCCAAAAGGCTGACCTGAGCCTTGCTTGCTACACCTACCTGGCCCAGGGAGCCCCGCATGAGAACCATCCTGAGACTGTTCTGGTGCCACCTGGCTGCCAGGTAATAGCCAGCTACCCTCACTTCCCACATATCAGCCCCTGTCCCTGCGTGTTCCACCTGCCCCCAGGAGGCTCAAACCTCACCAGGAGAGACAGCAGCCCCGGAAGAGATGTTGGTATCTCAGAGGACAAATATATTTTAATGACTTCTGTGGTCATAATGTATAAACACTGCAAAATGATTAACCAAAAATTGTTAAATAATTGTAGATACAATTATATTAGATAATGGAGGAGGGAAGCGCTATTAGAGAAACCTTCCATTGTTCAAAGTCAGTAGATAATGTCTGAACCTTGGTGTTTCAGGAATACCCTTAAAAAAAAAAAAAAAAAAAAAGACTAGGTCTATAATAAAAAGTGACGAACTCTGCTTGGGGGGATTGGAACTGGTTCACAGAGAAAGGGGTGTTTGAGCTGGGTCTTGAAGAGAGTATAGAAGTTCTCAGTTCCACAAAGGTTGAACTCTAAGGTGAGTGGGTATCTTAAAGGAAGAAAATTCTTGGGCAAGGGTGGTGAAGAATAATAGGAAGTACAAAGGCACAAAAGCATGGGAGCATCATTTTGGGGACAAACAATGAACTGTCCCATGGAGTGAGAAGTTCAGGAGCCATGTTAGGAGAAGACAATGGTAGAAATAAAGCAGAGACAGAAGTTTGTGACCAGAGCCCAGCAGCCTCCAATGTAGCCCAAGTGGTCCCCTTCCTCAAATTGGTGGCAGCATAACAGGTACAAATCCGAAAAGCAATTTGGAAATACACATCAGAAACCTTGAAAATGTTTCTATCCTCTATCCCAGTGATCCTACTCCTGGGGATTGTTCCTGAGAAAATACAATTTTTAAACCATAGAGTGAGCAGCACACACTGGTATTTTTTTTTTTTTTTTTGCATCATTATGGGAAATAGTGAAAAACTGCACAAAAACAAGTTTCATCAGAGGAGAATACTTAAGTAAAAGATAGCAAATTCACCCAGTGAATAATAAATATGCAGACTGGTATGCCTGTCATAATTTAGGTGGGCTCACCCAGCGGGCCTGCTGGGCCCAGTACCATAGGATGGTACTAATGCCATCCCCATCTTACAGATGCGGCTCAAAGAGATAGAATGATCTGCTCAGGGCTAGCTGGCTTCAAAGTAGAGGAGCTGAGATTCCAACCCACATCAACATGATGGCAGAGCAGTCGGTGCTTTTCCTCTGCCACATGATGCCAGTTGTCGATGATGATCATGTTACCTGTGGAAAGTCCCTTTACATGACCCCTGGCATATTTCTTCAGTCTTGGGAGAACAATGCTAAGCCAGTGTGGACACGAGGGGCTGGCAATAAGTAGCAAAAGAGAAAAAAACTGTATGATACAAGGCTAAGCAATAAAAACAGAATACGTAGTTGTATCAGAAATAAAAGCGGTCAGAAAAATTATGCTCATGGACAACAGCAGGAAGGGGTAAGGAGAAATGGAAACAGATAATGTGTGAGTGGGTGCTCTCTTTCCTCTTTCTCTTATTGAAGTTTCCGTTCTTAACACTGTATTATTTGCACAATAAAAAAACAATTCACAATGAAAGATAGAAAGACAGAAAATACGAGTCCCTGGGGTGGCCCACGGCCATGCCTTGAGTCCAGCTGCAGCTCTAGGATTTCCAAAGCCATTCTGACAGCAGCACTCATAAAGAAGAAGCTAGTTCCTTTTGGATGAAGGGGGGAAGGAGAAAAATGTAGCGTGTGACCCATGCCAAGAGGCTTAAGTTCCTTGCCATCATGCTCCAGGGTTGGTGTCATTGCCACATCTGATCAAGCTCTTACCCTGGCTGGGGAGGTGTGCCTGTGACCTGGCACTTCCCAGTTCAAGAATTTTTGCATCTAATGGTATTGTTGATCCCTGTTCATTTGTTTCACCTCTGCTGGCTGGGGCTTGGGTTTGGCTTTGCTGGAGGAAGGGCCAATGTGGGATTCTCTCTAACTGAGGAACAGAGGCCAAGATGACTTTAGCCAGCAAAGAGAACAGTGAAACAGCAACATTTATGCCTGGGGTGCAGTGATTTTTCTTTGGTTCATGCTCACACCCCATACCTCATTTGATTTTATTCTACCCTTTAGATCACCATTCCTTTCCAGATTTCATACATTTGCCTATGCTGGTCTCTCTGTCTGGAATGCCCTGTCTCATTCTTCCTGACAGAGCTAAGCCCTGCCCATCCTTCAATACCACTTCATTGATGAACATTTTTCCAATCTCCTTTTGGGGAATGAATCATTCTATCCTCTGGCTCCCAAAACACTTGATTTGTATCTTTCCTATGGCAATTGCATTTGTCTACAGTACATGATAATTATTTATGCCCATGTCTGTTTCTCCTACTAAATGGTGAGCTTCTCAAGGTGGCCAAGAAATATGTCTTATCCAACTCTGATCCCTCACACAATGTCTGGCATGTGGTAGGTGCTCAATCAATGTATGGAATGACATTAATTTACAATGGTTGAATTCTTCCTCTTTCTATGCATGGGCTCTCTGGGAAAGCTGTTGAGATTATAGGCAGATGACCAATTGGTTTTTATGTCCATTTGAAAGAGGCAGGAAGAGGAAGAGAGTTAAAGCTATCTGTGGATCCATATTCCAGAGATTTCAGCCAGTGCTCCTTAGGGGGATGATAACTGGAATAATAACTAACATGTGCAGAGGCTCTTACTTACACTTTCACACCTATTAACTCAGTTGAGTCACACAAGGGCTCATGGAGGTAGGTTGGTTGGGCAGTATTTGGCCTGTTCCAGTGTTACAGCTGAGGAAACCAAGGCTCAGAAAAATGAAGTGATTTGCAAGATTACATCAACTCAAAGTAGGGCTGGGACTCAAACCCAGATCTGTTGACTCCAAATTCCATGCTCTTGGAAATGCTGAGGTGACAAGGGCACAAGCAACTCTTCTCCTTGATAAAGGTTTGCAGAAGGAAGAAAGGAAGCCTATGGTTAACCTTGATGAAGTATACTTGCACCAGGCCCCAGTTGTTACCCTCATACATATTTACCTCTCATCCAGGGCAGAGACCATGCCTTCTCCATCATTTCTCTCTCCAAAGTTCAGGTCTTTGGCAAGCCTCACACTTTTGCTGGGTCTTGATTTTCAGGTCTAAAATGAGGAGGCTGAGCTAGAAGTTTAAATTGGGTCACATTCACACTGGCACCCAACACAAAGCCTGGCGCACAGTTTCCATCACCCTCTCCATGGATGACTCCCAGTTCCAACACTAGAGGCCTCCAGGACTCCAGCTGACATGATGCAGTGTGTACCCTGCACGTTGCAGCCTCTTCCCAGGCTGGCTGTGGAAACTGAGCCTCCTCCAGACAGCAGGGCTGCTCCGCTCACGCGGATCAAGTCCGGAGCCTCATTAGTCATGTCAGATGACATAGTTAACACTTGGGGCCGGTACAGCCAGTTCATCAAAAGCTCCTATGTGCCTGGCTCCATCACCGCAGCTGAGGAACTACTGTATGTGGAGTAGGCAGTACATCAGAGGAACAGCGCCAGAGTGCTTCCAAATTGGTTTTGATTAATTGCATAGACCTGTCTTTAATTGGTGCCAGTGCAGCAGCCAGAGAACTTATGGGAAAGCAGGATGTTATGCTTTCATTCCCTGAAGTCCCATAAAGCAATGAAAGATGAGGAACAGAATCACTGCTCGTTGAAAATTCATAGACCGTGCAGACCTAGAAAACACAAATAAGTATCTGAATTGAAACCTAACCTCATTTTCCCAACTCATTGGAAGCCATGCATGTTCCCCTCTGCCCTGCCTGCCTGCCGAGATATGCAGCTGAGCAAAAGGTGTGATTTCTAAGAAACAAGTGCTTTAGCACAGAGACAGCATCCTCACCGCTCCCTCCTGGAATCGACGCCTGGAGGTATTTGGGAAGGTGCCTCCCCTCAGAAACGCCTCTCTTCAGCCCATCTCAATCCTATGAACTGTTACCAGAGACTGATTCACTTTGGGTGAAGCATTCATTCACACATTCATTCTTTCTTTTCTACCTCTTGGAGATTTAAGACATACGTATTGACCACGTACTAAATACAAAGCACTGTTCTGGTGTCATAAGGAATATAGTAGAATGAAAAAAACAAAACAAAACAAAAAGACGCTTTTCCCAGGAAAATTATTATATAGGAGAAAAGAGAGGACAGATGAACTGATGCATGATGAGTGACATCACATAAAAGAGGAACCATTGGGATTTGGCATCAAGAAGACTTGCGTTCAAATCTCAGTTCTGTTTCTTCTTACTGAGCCACCTCAGATAATCACTTTAATTCTCTAAGTTCCTCTCTTTTTGGGAGGCTGGAGTGCAGTGGTGCAATCACAGCTTACTGCAGCCTCCAACTCCTGGGCTCAAGTGATCCTCCCATCTCAGCCTCCCGAGTAGCTAGGGCTACAGACATGCACTACCACACCCAACTTTTTCTTATTTTTTTTTTTTTTTTAGAGATAGGGGTCTTACTCTGTTGCCCAGGCTGGTCTTGAACTCCTGGGTTCAAGTGATCCTCCTGCCTCAGCCTCCCAAAGTGCTGGGATTACAGGCATGAGCCACTGAGTCTGGCCTGAGTTTTAATTATAGAATAAAATAATGATACTTACTGCACATGTCGACTGTGAGACTTGTAAGAATGAGCAGGGTGGAAAGTACCCAGCACAGGGCCTGGCACTGATCAATAAATTGTTGCCAATTCCAAATAAGCATCACTAGTGAGGCTCTGATAGGGTGCTGGGTGACAGTTCAGTATTCAAGGAACAAACTATTACTGATCACAGACTCTATGCCAGGTTCTATCCTGGACATTAGGGATTTAGATAGGAAGCTCAGTCCTGCCCTTGAATGAGACTGAGGTCCACTAGGGAGTCACAGTGATTTAAGGTGGTAAGAATGGCAAAGTGTCACAGGTGTGTTCACAGAAGTCTACTCAGGGAGCAGTGAGGAGAAAAGGAGATACGGGTCACCTCTACCTGGGAAATCAGGATAGATTCGCCTAAAGAGGCAATGCTGGAACTACGTCCTGACACATAGGAGGATTTTCATTTATAGATAAAGAAGGAAGCATTTTCCATGAACAAGGCCACAGTTTCCTTCCTTTTGTTCCTAGAGCAAACAGGGGTTACCCCCATAGAATCTTGGAATTAGCTGTTCTCTTTGTATAGAAAGTTCTTCCCCTAAATTTTCCCAAAGCTGGCTCCTTGACATTTATAACCTGATATTTTATTTTTTCGTTTGTTTATTGTATATCTCTCCTACTAGAATGACAGGTCCGTGAGAGCCTGAGATCCTGGCTATATTTTCCTCCACTCTGTTACCACATCTAGAACATTGCCTGGCATATAGTAGGCATTCAGTATACATTTGTTGCATAAATAAACAACAGGAGGCACAGGAGGGCATACTGAAATTGAGGACCTATTCTAAGCACACTGCCTGGCACGTAGCGGACACTGAATTTTCTTTCGTAAAATTAAATAATGGGAAATGCCTGAAGCATAGGCCAGAGGAACTGAAGTGGAAGGTAATAGAAGAGGTGGCCTCTGAGCTGCACCTGGGAAGAATGACAATGTGATAGGGATGCTAGGAAGGGGATCGGGAGGATTAAATCATAGAACTTTTAAGTCCCTTCCAATCTTGAGCTTCTGAGAATTTCTCCCGAACAAATAATCTCTTGTCACCCTTCCTGATCCCCTCACTCACACCCCTCCTTTCCACTCCACCCTGTCTGGAGGCTGTAAGGACATCTGACGCACCATTTCCTGCCAATGTAAATCATAGACTGCTGTGTGATACTCATTCGCAGGTTTTACCATCCCCAGATGGAGATGGCCCCAAATCTCAGGGTGGAGGCCTCAAGCAAAGCCAGCCTTACCACAGGGTGGCAAATAAGGGGGAACTGTTTACCCACCAGCACCTTCCTGGCCCTGCTCCCAGATAATTTTATTTCCTCTGGTCCTGGATCTGCTCCTTAGTTGGATGCACCTCAGTTCACTTGCTGGAGCACTGATGTGTGACTGTTTAACTGCTGCTGCTTCCTGTCCCAGGGATCCTGGGCTTCAGGGAGCATGGGAAAGAGACAAGAAAGAGAGCTTTATATGAGGTAAGCCTTGACAGTAATCATAAAAGTCAAAGACTAACTTACACTTAGATAGTGCTTCACAGTTTACAAAGCCCTAGAGGACCCCTATTCATCCTTCAAGGCCCGAACAAATGTTACCTCTTTTCACTAACCTTCAACTCTCTCAGGCAGAGCTAATCCTTTCCTCCACACTTGATAAAACCTCCATGATAGCCCTTACTGCTTTGTAATAAACGTATCTGTGTACGTGTCTCGTTTCCTCCACTAAACCATCAGAACCCTGGGGACAGATCTCTTTTCTCCCAGTAAAACACATTTCTTTCTTTCTTAAAAAGTAATTTTAATGTTCATTATACATATTTTCTAACTATAAAAATAATATTTACAGTTATAATAATAAAATTATATCTATAAAAGCATAATGAAGCAAATTGAAAATCACTTATAATTTCATCACCCAGATCAAACCACTGGTAACGTTTTGGATATATCTTGAGGGCTTTTTTTTAGCATACAGAAAGTAAAAATGGGACCATATAATGCACGTGGTTTTATAGTCTGATTTTATCACCTATCTTATTGTGAACATCTTCAAACATCATTGACAGTTCTTTAAAAACATCATCTTAAATAGCTGCATCATTTCTTTTTCTTTTTTCTTTTTTTTTTTTTTTGAGACGGAGTCTGGCTCTGTCGCCCGGGCTGGAGTGCAGTGGCCGGATCTCGGCTCACTGCAAGCTCCGCCTCCCGGGTTCACGCCATTCTCCTGCCTCAGCCTCCTGAGTAGCTGGGACTACAGGCGCCAGCCACCTCGCCCGGCTAGTTTTTCGTATTTTTTAGTAGAGATGGGGTTTCACCGTATTAGCCAGGATGGTCTTGATCTCCTGACCTCGTGATCCGCCCATCTCGGCCTCCCAAAGTGCTGGGATTATAGGCTTGAGCCACTGCGCCCGGCCAGCTGCATTATTTCTCTTAATGAGTATGCCATAATTTTCTTAACAATTTCTCCATTGTGGGGTATTTGGGTTATTTCCTTCTTTTTACTATTTTCACAAATAAGTCTGCAATGAATAGCTGTTACATAAATCTTTGTCTGCATCTCTGTTTTCCTAAGAAAGATTCCTAAGAAATCTTCCTAGAAGATTCATTCCTAGGTCAACTGGTTTAAATTTTTTTTTTTTTTTTGAGAGGGAGTCTTGCTCTGTCGCCCAGGCTGGAGTGCAGTGGCACGATCTCAGCTCACTGCAACCTCCACCTCCCGGGTTCAAGCGAGGCTTCTGCCTCAGCCTCCTGGGTAGCTGGGATTACAGGCATGCACCACCATACCCAGCTAATTTTTGTATTTTTAGTAGCGACGGAGTTTTACCATGTTGACCAGGCTGGTCTCGAACTCCTGACTTGTGATCTGCTCACCTTGGCCTCCCAAAGTTGGGATTACAGGTGTGAGCCACTGCGCCCAGCCCGCTTTAAACTCTTTAAAGCTTCGTGATGCTCATTGCCAAATTGCTCTGAGAAAAAAATATCAATTTATAAATTTCACCAACGCAACAACATGTCTCACCTGACCAACATTATAATCCCATTTGTATCTTTACCAAGTCCAGTGTCCTTTTCACAATGTCTCACAAGTTAAGTAATTTTTCTTAAACACAGCAGAAATTATACAACCAAACTTAGAGGTATCCTCTTCCAAGATGTCAACCTGGGTGGGCATATTTATTTATTTATTAATTCATTTTTTTTTTTGAGACAGAGTCTCACTCTGTAGCCCAGGCTGGAGTGCAGTGGCACTATCTCGGCTCACTGCAAGCTCCGCCTCCGAGGTTCACGCCATTCTCCTGCCTCAGCCTCCCAAGTAGCTGGGACTACAGGCGCGCACCTCCACGCCCGGCTAATTTCTTGTATTTTTAGTAGAAACGGGGTTTCACTGTGTTAGCCAGGATGGTCTCAATCTCCTGACCTTGTGATCCACCCACCTCAGCCTCCTAAAGTGCTGGGATTACAGGCGTGAGCCACCGCGCCTGGCCCGGCATATTTATTTAAACAGTGCTTCCACTGCTTTAAACATTTCTTTTTTATTTGAAAATTGGCTGCAAAGCAGACAACACATTTTTTTGCATCTAAATTACAATACACTCTGTCTTCAGGGAATGATTTTTGATTTTTGGCAATAGTCAAAAGTCACTTGAAGTTCGTAAGATGAGAAGCTACAGCTGGGTTTGGGGTCAGAAATGAAGTGCAGTATTACAGTAATGAGATTGAGGTCTTTTGCAACTTGTAAAGCAAGTCCCAGAGGAGTTCTGGGCAGTAGTGGCAACATCAGAATAAAGGCTGAGCCTTTTAGCATGACCATTCCAAAGCGGCTGCACTCAGGTGGAGGAATGACTCTAGCACACAGTTATGGAACCTCCTCTCATGACTTCATCGTTACTCTGTGGATAGCCCCAGGACCAGGTGTCAACTTATTTCAGAACTGAACTCCAGGCCAGGTGTGGTGGCTCACACCTATAGTCCCGGCATTTTGGGAGGCCTAGGTGGGTGGATTGCTTGAGCCCAGGAGTTTGAGGCCAGAGTGGGCAACATGGTGAAACCCTGACTCTATAAAAAATGCAAAAATTAGCGGGCATGGTGATACATGCCTATAGGCCCAGCTACTCAGGAGGCTGAGGTGGGAGGATCACCTGAGCCCAGGAGGTAGAGCTGTGATTGAACCACTGCATTGTAGCCTCAGTGACATAGGGAGAGCCTGTCTCAAAAAAAGTAAAAAAGAACTGATCTCCAGACCAGGCATGGTGGCTAATGCCTGTAATTCTAGCACTTTGGGAGACTGAAGGAGGAGGATCACTGGAGCCTAGGAGTTCAAGACCAGCCAGGGCAACATAGTGAGACCCTGTCTCTACAAAAAAAAATTTTTTTTTAATTAATTAGCCAGGCATGGTAGCATGCACCTGTTGTCCTAGCTACTTGGAAGGCTGAGGCAGGAGGATCACTGGAGGCTGCAGCGAGCTACAATCCACTGCACTACAGCCTGGACAACAGTACTGATCTGATCTCCTTCCCTCTTCTTTCTTCCTCAAGTCCACTCGGACCTGATGTGACTCCAAGACAATATTTTAGAGGGGCAGTTTAAGGGGAGGGCGGAACATGGCATGGCAATGGAAAGAGCCTTCAGACTTCAGTCAGAAAGAAATGAGTCTGTTGTGTGGCTCAGCCTGTGCCTTTTGCCAGCTGTGTGATAGGTCCCATTAGTAAAGGAGGATGCTACCTACTTCCAAGGACTGTTTGGGAAAATGGAGAATATACATATAACCACACGTAGACACACAAACACGCACAGGCATACCAAATAGCTAATGCTTATTGAGTACCGACTCCATGCCAAATACATACTGTGCTTCCTATGCACATGGCAGACCCTGTTGACTGGCTAGCCAAAAGTCATTTGCTCCTTGTTACCTACCACTGCAGCTCCCTTGGGCCAATGAGATTTAATAGAACTCTGCTGGGAGTTACTGGGAGAGCTTTTGCTTTCCTGATGAAACAGGACTGCTGAGTCTGAACTGTCTGTGCCTCCCAACCCCTGCTTGCCTTGAACTTGGAGGTGAGGGCTGGGTGTCACAGTCATCTTGTAACCAAGATGGAAAGACCAAAGTAGCACCTTTGGAATTCTTGTTATGCTAGAAAATAACTACCTATTTAAGTCACTGTTAGTTATCATTACTTGCAGCTAAAAATATTGCAATATACATGCATAAAAAGTGTCCACACATAATCAATGCTCAATAAAGGGTAGCTATTTGTACTCATTAAAGTTCCCATCCTGTAGAGACTTGAAATGCCTTCTTTTTCTTCAGTTAGACCTCAGTCATCCCCATTGATCCCCTGCACCTTTGCAGGGCACCTACTCAGGACCAGGCTTTGTGCAAGATGCACAGGGTAAGAGGTGCCCCCAATCTAAGGAAGGAAGTGAAAAGCCTGAGAGTATGCCAGTCTCTGCTAAGACATGGCCCAAACCCAGAAGGACTCAACAGGTAAGTCCTACCGTGGCCTGGGCTTCCTCCTTCTGCCTGAGGCAGACCAAAGATTATGCGCGGGATGCTTGGTACGTCCCCTTCACTGCCCACCTCCTGCAGAAGCTTGGAGATGCTTCTGGGTGGTGGAGGAAATGCTTATTGACTTCCACATCTTTCCAGCCAAATGCTCCTACCAGGGGCTCCCAGTCTCAAGACAGCCTGGCTTCACCTGCTTGCTGTTTACGCCCATAGGAAACAGGAGGAATCTTTTTCAGAATATTTGCTCCAGCAAAAATTGTCCATAAAAGCTAACAATGGAGAGAAGGCAGACGTACTGAGCTACCTTTTAGATGCCTGGATGTCCCACATGGGATTTTATAGAGAAACAGATTGAACACAAAACCTATTTCCGCACTTAAAGTTGTATGGCTTTAAGCAGTTTAGACAACCTTTCTGAGCTTCAGTTTTCTTATTTGTAAAATGGAGATGGCTGGTCCAAAGGTAGTGAGTTATCTCAATCGATTGTTCACAGTCAATCACAGATTGAACTCCTCGTTCTACTCCTTCCCTCTTTCTCACTACTAAACTTAACTAGCCTAAAATAAATAAATAAATAAACAAACAAAATGGAGATGTGACAGCCAATTTTGTGTGTTCACTTGACTGAGTCCTGGGGTACTCAGATAGATTGGAAAACATTATTTCTGGGTGTGTCTGTGGGGATGTTTCTGGAAGAGATTAGCATTTGAATTGGTAGACTGAGTAACGAAGAGGTACCCCTTCATTAGGATGTGCATGGACATCATCCAATTCATTGAGGACCTGAATAGAACAAAAAGATAGGAGAAGGGCAAATCTGTTCTTGCTTCTTGAGCTGTGACATCTATCTTCTCCTGCCCTTGTGCACCAGCACTCCTGGCTCTTCGGCCTTTGGACTCAGACTGGAGTTTACACCTGGTTTTGGCTGGGCATGGTGGCTCATGCTGATAATCCCAGAGCTTTGGGAGGCCAAGGCAGGAGGATCCCTTGAGACAAGGAGTTCAAGACCAGCCTGGGCAACATAGTGAGGTTCCGTCTCTACAAAAAATAAAAATAAAAAATTATTTGGGCATGGTGGCACATGCCTGTAGTCCCACTTACTCAGGAGGCTGAGGCGGGAGGACTGCTTGAGCCCAGGAATGCAAGGCTGCAGTGAGCTAAAATCGTGCCACTATACTCCAGCCTGGGTGCCAGAACAATATCCTGTTTCTAAACAAACAAACAAACAACAAAACCCACTAAACTCTAGTTCTCAGGTCTTCGTCTTTGGGCTTGGACTAGAACACCACCATTGGCTTTCCTGGGCTCCAGCTTGCAAATGGCAGTTCAAAGGACTTCTCAGCCTCCATAATCACAATAAATCATATGACAGAATAAATCTATTTACATATATCTCCTAATGGTCCTGTTTCTCTGGAGAACCCTAATACAGGAGATTATGTCTACCTCCAAGGCCGGGAGTGGTGACTCATGCCTGTAATCCCAGCACTTTGGGAAACCCAGGCAGGCAGATCATGAGGTCAGGGTTCCAGACCAGCTTGACCAACATGGTGAAACCCTGTCTCTACTAAAAATACAAAAATTAGCCGGGTGTGGTGGCACACGCCTGTCTCCTTTTCATGGAAGAAAAGCAGACTGCCCTTTCTAATAGTGCGATGTATTTTATCCCATGTATTTTATATATCTATATATATATAAATAAAATAGAAGGCATAATAAAGGATAATAAAGGAACAGAATAGTATGGAGGAGAAAGAGTTGGGAAATTTGAAAAAGAACCATATAGAACTTCCAGAAATAAAAACATAATTACTAAAATTAAAGACTCAAAGATGAGTTAATCTACATATTCGAGCTAGCTGAAGAGGGAATCTGAAGAGACATTTTGAGGACATGACCCAAAATGGAGTAAAGAGAGATAAACAGAGAAAACCTGAACAAGAATTTAAGAGAAATGAAGAATAAAAAGAGAGAGCCAAACAGATGTCTCATAGGAGTTCCAGAAAGATTTAACAGAGGGACCGGGTGCAGTGGCTCATGCCTGTAATCCCAGCACTTTGGGAGGCTGAGGTGGGCAGATCACCTGAGGTCAGGAGTTCGAGACCAATCTGGTTAAATGGTGAAACCCTGGCTCTACTAAAAATACAAAAATTAGCCAGGCATGGTGGCGTGCACCTGTAATCCCAGCTGCTCGGGAGGCTGAGCCAAGAGAATCACTTGAACCCAGGAGGCGGAGGTTGCAGTGAGCTGACATTGCGCCATTGCACTCCAGCATCGGCGACAAGGGTGTGAGACTCCATCTCAAAAAAAAAAAAAAAAAAGGGCTAAGTGCAGTGGCTCACGCCTGCAATCCCAGCACTTTGGGAGGCTGAGGCAGGAGGATTATCTGAGGTCAGGAGTTCAGGACCAACCTGGCCAACATGGTGAAACCCTGTCTCTACTGAAAAATACAAAAATTAGCTGGGCGTGGTGGCAGCTGCCTGTAATCCCAGCTAATCGGGAGGCTAAGATGGGAATTGCTTGAACCTGGGAGGCGGAGGTGGCAGTGAGCAGAGATCACGCCAATGCACTCCAGCCTGGGTGACCAGAGCGAAACTCCATCTCAAAAAAAACCAAAGATTTAACAGAGGGAATGGTGGAAAATCATTATTTAAAATATTATGGGGTTCTTCAGAGAAACAGGAAACAGAACCAACAAGATATGTGCGTGTGTGTGTGTGTGTGTGTGTGTGTGTGTGTGTGTACAGAGAGAGACAGAGATTTATTATAAGGAATTGGCTCACGCAATTATGGAGGCTGAGAAGTTCCAAGATCTGTACCTGGCAAGCTGTAGACCCAGGAGAGCCAACAGTGACTTTCCAGCCTGTGTCCAGAGGCCTGAGGAAAAGGAGAGCCAGTGGTGTAAGTTCCAGTTCAAAATCCTGCAGTCTTGAGACCCAAAAAAAGAGCTGATGTTTCAGTTTGAGTCTGGAGGCAGGAAAAGACTGATGTCCTATTTCGAGCAGCCAGGTAGGAGGAGTTTCCTCTTACTTGCAGGAGAGTCAGCCTTTTTGTTCCATTCAGGCCTTCAACAATTGAATGAGGCCCCTTCGCATTATTAGAAAGGGCAGTCTGCTTTACTCAGCCTATTGATTCAAATGTTAACGCATCCAGAAACACCCTCCCAGACACACCCAGAATAATTGTGTGACCAAATATCTGGGCACCCCGTGGCCCAGTCAAATTGACAAATACAATTAACCATCATGAATTATTGATAATTTTCCAAAACTGGAGAAACATACCAAGACAGTAAATAAACAGTCCAGGCACGGTGGCTCATGCCGGTAATCCCAGCACTTTGGGAGGCCAAGGTGGGTGGATCATTTGAGGTCAGGAGTTCGAGATCAGCCTGGCCAACATGGTGAAACCCCATCTCTACTAAAAATACAAAAATTAGCCAGGCAGTGGTGGTGCATGCCTGTAATCCCAGTTACTCAGGAGGCTGAGGCAGGAGAATCACTTGAACCTGGGAGGTAGAGGTTGCAGTGAGCTGAGATTGTGCCACTGCACTGCAGCCTGGGTGACAGAGTGAGACCCTGTCTCAAGTAAAATAAAATAAAATAAAATAAAATAATAAATAATTACATGACTAGTCACATACTGATGAAACTGCAGAACCACAAGGCAAATACAAAAGTCTGCAGTGACAAGGGTCAGATTATCAAAAGGAATGTTAACTACAATGAAATCAGCTTTCTCATCAGCAACAATGGGAACCAGGAGACAGTAGGATAATATCTTCAAAGTGTGCACAAAAAACAGATCTCAAACCAGAATCCTATACACAGTCAAATTAACAAGTGAGAGCCAAACTTACAGACATTTTCTGATGAACAAAGACAGTTTACCTCACAGAAACTTGCTGGAAGTATTTTAACACATTAACAGATACACTTCTATAAGAAAATTGAGGCCGGGTGCGGTGGCTCAAGCCTGTAATTCCAGCACTTTGGGAGGCCGAGACGGGTGGATCATGAGGTCAGGAGATCGAGACCATCCTGGCTAACACGGTGAAACCCCGTCTCTACTAAAAAATACAAAAAACTAGCCGGGCGAGGTGGTGGGTGCCTGTAGTCCCAGCTACTTGGGAGGCTGAGGCAGGAGAATGATGTAAACCCGGGAGGCAGAGCTCGCAGTGAGTTGAGATCTGGCCACTGCACTCCAGCCTGGGCGACAGAGCGAGACTCCATCTCAAAAAAAAAAAAAAAGAAAAGAAAAGAAAATTGAATTCAGGCTGGGCATGGTGGCTCATGCCTATAATCCTAGCACTTTAGGAGGCTGAGGGGGGAGGATCGCTTGAGGTCAGGCGTTCAAGACCAACCTGGCCAGCATAGCAAGACCAACTCCATTAAAAAAAATTTTTTTTAAAGAAAATTGAGGCCAGGCACAGTGGCTCACACCTGTAATCCCAGCACTTTGGGAGGCCGAGGCAGGCAGATCACCTGAGCTCAGGAGTTCGAGACCACCCTGGGCAACATGGTGAAACCCCGTCTCTACTAGAAATACAAAAAATTAGCTGGGCGTGGTGGTGTGCACCTGTAGTCCCAGATACTCGGGAAGCTGAGGCATGAAAATCACTTAAGCCCTGGAGGCAGAGCTGCAGTGAGCTGAGATTGTACCACGGCACTCTAGCTTGGCAGCTTGGGTTACAAAGTGAGACTCTGTCTCGAAAGAAAAAAAAAAAAAAAAAGAACAAAGAAAATATAATGCAGAAAGAAGTAGTAGCATGTAAGGTGTGGGATACAAGTGAGGCACTGAAGCTAGATCTCATCAGCCCAGATAGCAGACTGTTAAAACTTTCAGGAATTTTGAGAATTGGTTGTTACACAGTCATCTTCTTTCTTTTCTTTTCTTTCTTTCTTTTTTTTTTTTTTTTTTTTTTTTTGAGACGGAGTCTTGCTCTGTCACCCAGGCTGGAGTGCAGTGGCCGGATCTCAGCTCACTGCAAGCTCCGCCTCCCGGGTTTACGCCATTCTCCTGCCTCAGCCTCCCGAGTAGCTGGGACTACAGGCGCCCGCCACCTCGCCCGGCTATTTTTTTGTATTTTTTAGTAGAGACGGGGTTTCACCGTGTTAGCCGGGATCGTCTCTCGATCTCCTGACCTCGTGATCCGCCCGTCTCGGCCTCCCAAAGTGCTGGGATTACAGGCTTGAGCCACCGCGCCCGGCTTTTTTTTTTTTTTTTGAGACAGAGTCTCACTCTATGACCCAGGCTAGAGTGCAGTGGTGCCATCTTGGCTCACTACAACTTCTGCCTCCTGGGTTCAAGGGATTCTCCTACCTCAGCCTCCCAAGTAGCTGGGACTACAGGCACAAGTCACCACGCCAGGCTACTTTTCATACTTTTGTAGAGATGGGGTTTCACCATGTTGGCCAGGCTGGTCTCAAAACTCCTGACCTCAGATGATCCACCTGCCTCAGCCTCCCAAAGTGCTGGGATTACGGGCATAAGCCACCTCATCCAGCCCATTTTCAAAAATTAAATTATGTAAACTTACAGTTAAATGAATCACTTTAAATATAAAGGTCAAAAATCCTTACAATACATGTCTTAATTATTTTACCACATTATGCTATTATCCATGCAACTTTTATTTGTATCTCCTGTGTTTATACAGTAGACATACTATGGAATGGTGTACTGCTCTGCATCTCTTCCCAACTCTACATTCAATGTGCCACATTGGTAATTTGAATATTTACACTCTAGAAATTAACAAATGTTACAAATCAGAGATCCCCAACCCTACCAAATGAAAACTGGTGTTAAATATTTACCAGCATACCACTGAATACAAGAAATAATGAATTATTTATGAATACCACTCCTAGGTGTATACCCAAGGGAATTAAAAATATATGTTCACAAAAAACTTGTACATGAACATTCATAGCAGTATTCTGCATAATAGCCAAAAGGTGAAAACAACCTAAATGTCCATCAACTGATAAATAAATAGAATGTGGTAGATCCACACAATGGAATGTTATTCAGCCATAAAAAGGAATGAAGGGGCTGAGTGTGGTGGCTCACTCCTGTAATCCTAGCACTTTGGGAGGCCGAGGTGGGCGGATCACGAGGTCAAGAGACCGAGACCATCCTGGCCAACATGGTGAAACCCCGTCTCTACTAAAAATGCAAAAATTAGCTGGGCATGGTGACACGCACCTGTAGCCCCAGCTACTCAGGAGGCTAAGGCAGGAGAATCGCTTGAACCCTGGAGGTGGAGGTTGTGGTGAGCTGAGATCGCCATTGTACTCCAGCCTGGGCAACAAGAGCGAAACTCCGTCTCAAAAAAAAAAAAAAAAAAAAAAAAAGGAATGAAGGACTGACCCATGCTCCAACATGGATGAACCTTAAACACATTCGGCTAAGTGAAAGAAGCCAGACATAAAAGGCTACATATTACGATTTCATTTATATGAAATCTCCAAAATAGGCAAATCCATGGAGACAAAAAGTATATGAGTGGTTGCCAGGGGATTAAAGAAAATGAGGAGACTGCTAATGGGTAGGGGGTTTCCTTTTGGAATGCTGTAACTGTTCTAAAATTAGTGGTGATGGTTCTACAATTTTGTAAATATACTAATGATTTTATTGGATATGAATTATATTTCAGTAAAAAGAGAGAAAGATAGGCAACAAAACTGGTAGGCAGGTTTATAAATCTAAATAAACACTGGCTGTTAAAACACCTAATTTGAGCCCAGGCATGGTGGTTCATGCTTGTAATCTCAGCACTTTAGGAGGCCAAGGTGGGATGACTGCTTGACCCCAGGAGTTCGAGACCAGCCTGGGCAATGTGATGAAACTCTATCCCTACAAAAAAGTACAAAATTAGCTGGGTGTGGTGGCATGCATGTGCAGTCTCAGCTACCTGGGGAGCTGTGGTGGGAGGATCCCTTGAGTCCGGGAAGCATAGTTTGCAGTGAGCCAAGATCATGCCACTGTACTCCGGCCTGGGCAACAGGAGTAAGACCCTGTCTCAAAAAAAATAAATAAATAAATAAAATAATAATAATAATAGCACAGAAACATTAAAAGGATGGGAAAATATACTAGGCAAATGCTAAGCAAAATAATGCAATATTGACAGATTTTAAGTTGAAAATAATTACTAGGGAAAAAGAATCATAAGATAATGATAATGACAAAAGGAAAAGTTGACCAGGAAGATATATCCCAGAACCTCTGAGTACCACCTGGCAACACTGCTTCCAAATATACAAAGCCCCCTCAAGTCTTCAGCATGCATGTAAGGAAACTACCAGAGGCCAGAGAAAGAACTACCTAAAAGGATTAGAAGGAACTATTTTTGGAGATCACACAGGTCCACTTCCTATTCCTAACATCTAGAGTGGCAAGACATATTTCATAAGGTTTCAGGTGCCCTCAACACTGGGGCAGAATTAGCCCTAGACTAATATTACTCTGGTCTCATCTAACAAAGCTTAAAAGTAGTAGCCAAAAACTGTTTCCAAAAGTCAGTCAACTGAAACTGAGGGAGATAGGTAAAATTGGTAGATAAAGTCATTAAAACCATTATAACTGTATTCCATGTGATCAATAACCTAGAGAAAAAAATTGAGCGTGTTAAGTAGAGACATGGAAGATATCAAAAAAACCCAAATTCTGGTAGCAATACACTCATTGCCCATATCTTCTAAACACCATTCTCCAATAAAATGAACCAGGGCTAGAGAGAAATCGAGAATAGAGAAATGGCTGGTCACAGGTGTGGAGAGGCAAAAAACAAGATAATCTTGGAGTATATTGTAGTACCAGAAGGTAAGGACCTGCTAAGAAAAAACAAAAGGTCACGAGCACATCAAAGGGACACAGAAGCCAACCTGAAAAAACATCCAATGGCCAAAGCTGGAACAACTTGAGCAACAAAATAAATAACACAGTGTGGGATTATTACTCAAAATATAAAACAGACATACATGAGTCCAAACATATCCATAGAGATAGAAAGTTGATTAATGGTTGCTGGGGCCAAGGATAAGAAAGAATGGAGAATGACTGCTTAATGAGTATAGGGTTTCCTTCTAGTGTGATGAAAATGTTCTGAACTAGATAGTGGTGATGGTTGCACAGCACTGTGAATGCACTAAATGCAACTGAGATGTACACTTTAAAGTGGTTAAAATGGTGAATTTTGTCATATGAATTTTACCACAATAAAAAAATTACCAGAAAAATCCCTTCTTTCATTCATCTATCAAACATTTATTGAGCAGTTCCAGGCAAGGTTTATTCTGGGTGCAGGGAACACGGAAGAATCAGATGTGGGCTTGGCTTTTAGGAGGTCCTGGGCTGGTAGGGAAGAAAAACATCCTGCAAACAACTAAGTTCAGTTAAGTGTTACAGTTTTCTTGACGTCAGAATGTGCATTGCTACAATCAGATATCATCTCACCCCAGTTAAAATTGCTTTTATTCAAAAGACAGGCAATAATGAATGTTGGCAAGGATGCGGAGAAAAGGGAACCCTCATACACTGCTGATGGGAATGTAAATGAGTACATCCACTACAGAGAACAGTTTGAAGGTTCTGCAAAAAACTAAAAATAGAGCTACCATATAATCTAGCAATCCCATTGCTTGGTATATACCCAAAAGAAAGCAAATCGGTATATCAAACAGATACCTGCACTCCCATGTTTTTTTGCAGCACTATTCACAATAGCCAAGATTTGGAAGCAGCCCAAGTGTCCGTCAACAGACAAATAGATAAAGAGAATGTGGCATATGTACACAATGGAGTGCTATTCAGTCATTAAAAAGAATGAGATTCTGTCATTTGCAACAACATGGATGGAACTGGAGGTCATTATGTTAAGTGAAATAAGCCAAGCACAGAAAGACAAACCTCTCACTTACTTATAGGAGCTAAAATTAAAATAAATGAACTTATGGATATAGAGAGTAGAATGATGGTTACCAGAGGCTGGGAAGGATAGTGGAGGGTGGGGTGGGGGGAAGAAGGGATGGTAAATGGGTACCAAAAAATAATTAGAAAGAATGAATAAGATCTAATATTTGATAGCACAGCAGGGTGACTATAGTCATAATAATGTAATTGTACATTTAAAAATAACTAAAGGAAGCCTGGGCGTGGTGGCTCACGCCTGTAATCCCAGCACTTTGGGAGGCCAAGGCAGGCAGATCACCTGAGGTCAGGAGTTCAAGACCAGCCTGGTCAACATGGTGAAACCTTGTCTCTACTAAAACACAAAAATTAGCCAGGTGTGGTGGCGTGCACCTGTAATGCCAGCTACTCGGGAGGCTGAAGCACGAAAATTGCTTGAACCCAGGAGGTGGAGGCTGCAGTGAGCCGAGATGGCACCATTGCACTCCAGCCTAGGTGACAGAGCAAGACTCCTCTCAAATGATAATAATAATAATAACTAAGAATATAATTGGATTGTTTGTAACACAAAGGATGAATGCTTGAGGTGATGGATACCCCATTTACCCTGATGTGATTATTATACATTGTATGCCTGAATCAAAATATCCAATGTACTCCATAAATATATACACCTACTATGTATCCACAAAAGCTAAAGCTAAAAAAATAAAATAAAGAATGTGCATTGTACATGATGGTGGGGGAGGGCAGCTGCTTCACTGAGTGGGTTGGTGGGTGGTGGGGGAGAACAGCAATGGTGAGACTGAGGCTTGAGTCCAAAAGGGGAGTTTGCCAGGTGGATGGCAGCAGAGAGGGATTCCAGGCACAAAGTGGGGCATGATTGAGCAAGCTCAAAAAGTTGGTGTCCAAAGCCTCCAGTTTTCAGCAAACTCCAAGCCAAATAGCATAGGAGCAGTGTAGGGGATGGTCTTCAGACGGTGAGGTGAGAGGTGGGTGGCCACCCCTGTCCAGTTGCAGTAGGTGACAGTATGAGATGTTGGGGAAACCACATGGACCTGCTCAGGGTCAAAGAAAGCATGATTCCAAGATTGGGTCACTGGGTGGGTGGTAGGTACTGCCCATCCTTAAGGTGAGCCTGCAGGAACATTCTGTTCAGGAGGTCAAAGTAGAATAAAATACACAGTCCCCTAATTGTATCCCCTCATACTACACCCATCACCTCATTTTATGTATTCTACAATTTTTAATTTTTTTATTTATGCATTGGAAACCAACTTCCCTTTTCCTTGGGCTTCCTGTTTTCATGTTTGAAATATATGTTACTATGGAAATGTCATGGCACAGTATAGTGGCATTTATAAGTGAAGTGTAAAGAATTTTCAGAACATCTAGAAACATAAGACTGGGGTTTAGGGATATAAGTCCTAATTATGTGATAGCATTCATGACTTCAGACACTGTGTCATGAATATAAGCATACTCAGAAATCTGAGACAGCACAGAGGAGATAGTTGAGAGCTTTATTAGGATTTATGTGCCCAGATTTTTAAAAACATATATGAGACATATTAAAAACACAAAACATAACACACTACTTGGGAAGAACATCTGGAAAAAATGGATGACAGAATGCCAACATTTACTTACGAATACACACCTCTGGAAGGACCAGGGGACCTGGACACCCTAGAGAAATTTGGTAAAACCCTCTGCACCACTTTCTATGCTATAAATATGTTCCTTAAACATTGTATGTAAACCAACTGTTGGTAAATCATTTGTTAAATGCGAGGGTGAGCATGATTTTAAAGATACTGTAAGAATGTACATTTTAGTAAAGGAAATAATTACTGATGGAGTAATAGAAAAAACTCACGGATTGAGTGAAGTTCAAGGTCGTTCATTATTATCCTGGCTCTGCCACCAACTAAATGTGTGATTCAAGAAAATCATTCAACCTCCCTGGGCCAATTCCCTCATCGAGTTTGGGTTGTAATCCTGAATTTTCACTTATTAGGTTCTTAATGCAAGGTACAGGGGCACTGGCCCACAGCCTCAAGTCCAGTTTCTTCTGAGAGGTAATATTACACACTAAATCCTTGCAGACAGAGCTCCAGGCTCTCTCACATAAGAAGAGCTACAGTTACCATCGTTCTGTGTTTTGCTCCTTTACAGTCCACTGTCTCATTTTCACAATCACCCTCAGTTGATGATTACAACTTTTTGTTCCAATTCTTTACAAAAGTTTGTTCCTCAGCTCTGTCCTCTAAGAAAAATTGACAGTCTAAGGTAGAAATCCTTTCTTGGTGCTCCTCTCAACCTCTGGCCCCTTCCCTAACCCACAATGCTGGGCACTGCCCAAGGACAAGGGCTGTACTCTGTGCCTAGTGCAGGCCCAGGCTCAAAGAAGGAATTCAGCAAATGACCGCTGTTTTTTGTTTTTGTTTTTGTTTTTGTTTTGAGACAGAGTCTCACTCTCTCGCCCAGGCTGGAGTGCAGTGGTGTGATCTCAGCTCACTGCAACCTCCACCGCCCAGGTCCAAGCAATTCTCCTGCATCAGCCTTCTGAGTAGCTGGGATTACAGGCGTGCACCACCACGCCCAGCTAATTTTTGTATTTTTAGTAGAGACGGGGTTTTACCATGATGGCCAGGTTGGTCTCGAACTCCTTACCTCAAGTGATCTGCCCGCCTCAGCCTCCCAAATGGCTGGGATTACAGGCGTGAGCCACCGTGCCCGGCCTGGCTGGCTGTTTTTGAAGGAGGAAGCTGAGGCAAGGAGATGGGTCTGATGAAAGACCCGAACCCTAGGAGTGGACTCCTGAATGCTTCTTTAAACATTTCTAAACTTTCCAAATTTTCTACAATGGACAAAAATATCAAAACCGCAAAGCATTAAACTCTCCTTTTCCTGGCTTTCTGTCAATGCCCTTGTCTCCCATAAATAATGCAGTAGGCAGTTTCCTTCTAATACTGCTAACTTTGCTCAGTGCTCCAGCGTTTGGCCCAGGAAATAGGGCACACATCTTTTCTTTAAGAGAAACAGCCATTTTGGTCTTCTGGTCTGTTTTGCTTAAATAGCTATGACACTATGCATTTGTCTTTGTGGACTTAACACCTGCCATCCTGCCCCAGGCAAAGACTCCTGCCAACTGGCTCCAGAAAAGGTCATTTATCAATAGTGTTTAGGCACCACCTTGATTAATCTGCCATACAGGAAGTACAAAACACCACTGTAAGAATTCTTTTGTCTTCTTAAGCAAAAACAGGTTTAGGCCTTAACTGGCAAGAGATAGAAAGCTATGAGTCAGGCTTCTTACCGACTACCACCACGTTGTAGAGTAATTCCGGAGCTGTTAGGACGCCTCAAGAAACAGAAGAAATTATTCTCTATTGAGCACTTACTCCATGCCAGGTGTTGTGCTGTGTGCCTCATATACACTGTTTAATGTAAGCCTCACATCTAATAATCACTATCTAACATAGATATTTTTACTAATTTATCTTATTTCTTGTCTGTCTCCCTCACTGAAACGTGTGCTCATGAGGAGGAACATTTCTTGGGGTCTTGTTTATTGTGTCTACAATGGCATCATACACAGATAAGCACTCAATATTGTTGAAATGAACAAAATGAACAACTCCATGAGACAGATGGTATTATTTCCCTTTTACAGATGAATTAACTGAAGACTTTAGATGGTACAAATGAACTGCTCAAAGTCACATAGCTAGTTAAGAAGCCAGAACTGAAACCCAAGCCTCACTCGCTCATTCTATAGACCAGAGGACTTATACTTAGATCTTAAAGAACTCTTTCAGCTTGGCAATTATATGAGCTATAGGCCTATAAAATATGTATTTACCTTGTGTACTCATTTGGAGGTTTAAAATTTCACTAAGGAGACATTTAACATTTTTATAACAATCATTTTACTAAAGCAAAGATTAAGTACACATTTTCCCAACATAACAATTTCACCTATGGATAGGCATTAGCTACATGATTTTTCATTTTAAAACCCCACAATGATTATTTTTCAGACATAAATAAAAAATACACTGGTTCTGGATGCTAACAAAATCACATTTGCAAACCTTAAGAGTTTGGTAACTTACAACATTAAGATGACTAATGATATGTGTGCGTTATTCTCAGTATAGAATACCCAAAATTTCAGTGTACATCTGTGTTGCTTGAGTGTCCCAGTATGGGAGGAGGTAGACTTGGCACATCGAAAGTCACTGCTATACTAAAGAATCATATGAAATCTCAGGGATTCTTCAGAGAATCAGCTATTATAAAATCCATCTCAAGAATTCATTTTGTGTGAGAACGTGAGAATGAAATGCAAAGGAGGTTAATTTTACCCAGGAGAGCATTCATATCCTTTTCTACTTGTCAGAATATATTTGATTCATAAATGGTCTTTTACCTACCTAGGACTACATCACAAGAGCATGCCACACATGGTGTCTTCCCTTAACACTTTGTGTTTTTTTGTAGGGATTATGGTCACATGGTCACATGGTCTCTTCTCCTCCTGGGCAGGTCCTTTTCCCTTCTGGCCCAGCCTTGCTGCCAATACAAGATCATACAGCCTCTGTGTCCACCCAGCCAAGTTAATTGTTCAGGGACCAAACTAGTGATCTGGCCTCAATCTCTCCACTGCCAGCTCTAGATGCTATTGATTTTTACTGATAATACAAGTAATAACATACTGGAGAAATTTTTTTAAAGCATAAAACCAGGAAAACCCATAATCTAACTACCCAGAGTTTGCCTATCCTTTCCATCTTTTTAAAAGACATTTTCTGGATTTATACATACAATTTTGTATATCACTCTTTTCACTTAACACTACAAGTACTTTGCCATGCTGTCAAATACTCTTCAGAAACATAAATTATAATGATGGCACAACAGTCTACTGGATAGTCATACTGAATTTATTTAACCGATTTTCTACTGGTGGACTTTAAGATTGTTAAGCATTGATTTTGCCCACATTTTAGACTATTTCTTAGGACAGATTCCCAGAAGTGGAATTAGAGGATCAGAGGATCTAAACATTTTTAAAGCTCTTGATAGATACTGCCAAATTGCTTTTCAGAAAACCATTGCCAGTCTACACTTCCAACATTGCCAGTGTGTTTTTCTACCAATATAGATCTGTCTAAAGGATAATAAAATTTAAATGAAACACGCAGTCCTCAAATTATTAATGCAGCTGGAAAGGCATCAAGACCAGAGCACAAAGGCATGTGGCAATGGTCATACCTATTTCCAGGTATGCAGTTAACAATGGGTTAGTGTGCACACATGGAATAGAAATTTTGCAAGAGTGAAGAGTAATATAATTAGATTTCAGACCATCTAATCCAAGGCCTGTGTCTATTTTGTCCACTGCTGTATCCCGGCACACAAGATAGCATCTGGCACATACAACCACTCAATAAAAGTTTGTTGAATGAATTAACACAGAATCTTCTTTCAGATGCAATCTTTCAGCAGCTGTAGGGTTTAGTTACTCCTGAACTCACAGGAAACATGACTGGCTGGATCAGACACTCTTGTAATGGTCTGTTCAATACTGAGATTCTATTACAACTTTGGAAAATCAGTTTAAATAAAGGTGACACAATAAAGAGATCTCTAGGGGAAAAACAAATACACTTACCTAAAAGGACACATCTCAGTACCAGTTGCAAGGTGCAAATACACATATGTATCTGTAATACTTATGTATATTTGCAAGCATGCAAAAAATACATTTCAGTGAGTTTTGTCATCTCCATAGTACACACTTTAATAGGTGATAACATAAGCTTATTCAAATGCTGCCCATGGTCAAATCATTTTTGGGACTACCTTCAGTTCATTCTATTATTGTTGGTTGCAGCTTGGCATCAGTTTCAGTGTTGCCAACACTGGTTTTGATATTTTACATGGGAATAATATAGGTGGTTTTATAATATCATTTTTAGTCAAAAACAGCACAAAATTTATTTTGTGAACCAGAATATTTCAAGGTAAAATAGCCAATCATTCAGCTATAGTTTACTCTCCTGGCTCCACGGATTCTCTCCAATATTCCACAATTTCCTTTTTTTTGTTTGAGACAGCGTCTCACTCTGTCGCCCAGGCTGTAGTGCAGTAGCACAATCATGGCTCACTGGAGCCTGGACCTCCTGGGCTCAAGTGATCCTCCTACCTCAGCCCTGCAAGTAGCTGGGACTACAGCCATGTGCCACCATGCCAGGCTAATTTTTGTATTTTTTTGTAGGGACAGGGTTTCACCATGTTGGCCCAGGTTGGTCTCGAACTTCTGGCCCCAAGCAATCTGCCCACCTCAGCCTCCCAAAGTGCTAGGATTACAGACGTGAGCCATCGTGGCTGGCCCACAATTTCTACATAATAAATTGCCAGATCAATGTGGCATTAATAATGTTATTGACGGAAAATAATCATCTGTCATTTTTATATACACACTATATACACTAGACTGGGGGTTATGTCAAACTACAGTCCATGGGCCAAATCTATCCTGCCATTTGTTTTTCTATGGCCTAAAAGCTAAGAACGTCTTTTTTTTCTTTTTGAGATGGAGTCTTGCTTTGTTGCCCAGGCTAAAGTACAGTGGTAAGATCTTGGATCACTGCAGCCTCTGCCTCCCGGGTTCAAGCGATTCTCCTGCCTCAGCCTCTCGGGTAGCTGGGATTACAGACACACACCACCACGCCTGGCTAATTTTTATATTTTTAGTAGAGACGAGGTTTCACCATGTTAGCCACGCTGGTCTCGAACTCCTGACCTCAGGTGATCCACCCACCTCGGCCTCCCAAAGTGCTGGAATTACAGGTCTGAGCCACCGTGTCCGGCCTCTTTTTAACATTTTTCAATGGTTTAAAAAAATCAAAATAGTATTTTGTAAAAACTATATAACATTCAAATTCCAGTATCTACTTATAAAGTTTTATTGGAACACAGCTGTCCTCATCTGTTTCTGTATTAACTATGTCTGCTTTTGCACTAAAATGTTTAGTGGCAAAAGAGACCATATGGCCCATAAAGACTCCTTTACACAAGTCTGTTGACCACTGGACTATGCCCAAGTGAGTCCTTGGAGGGGACCCACTGGAGTTCCCCACTATAGATTTTTTGTTTCCAGATATTCATACTGGGAAAGGGGTGATACACTAGGACAGTATTGGCAAGGATCTGATAAGGGAGACACTCTAGAACATAAATACATGATGGTTACCTCAGAAAAGATATAAATGCCTAGTAAAATCTGGGTGGGCTGATTGAAGAAGAAGCAATTGGAGAATGCAGGGTAACATACACAGTTTAGCAGCAAAGGTAGGCTCTTATTGAGTCACATGGGACCCTGCTGAGACCCAATCCCAAAGAGCCCAGCGAAACTCGCTGGTGATGATGTCTGCAAATAGCAGGGAGGCTGAGCAACATTTGTAATGCAATGACAGACAATTTCCCAATAGTACCCCATTCCTTTATCAGGTGTCCTCAAGTCATTTAGCATCCAGATTTATCCAGGCATTTCCAAAGGCAAGTCTAGACTTTGACGAAAAATTGATCTGGAAAAAAGGTTCTGGGAAGGAAGCCCCAGGTAAACATTCTTCCCCAAATGATAACACTTCAATGAGGACTCAGTGAGGATCAGAATTCAGAAGATAGCAGAACCCTCCACACGTTTTTCTAAGTCACAGATTTGGTGAACATTTTATTCTTTCTCTTTTTGATCATTACTAGTGGGGCAAATGAAGCAAGGTAGGGTGGGGTGATGGAAGGGGAGAATTGCATAAAATCAGTGTTAGGATGATCTGCCCCGGAAGGCATGTATTCCTCTTAGACTCTCAACTGTGGCATAAAACATTCCATGTGGACTTTGAATTAGAATGAGCGTGGGGGCGGGGATAAAGATCAACCTGAAAGCCGAAAAGAGTCATTGACCGACGGTGTTAAGCTTCAGAAAGCTTGCAGATGGCCAGCTCTCCTACTGACATCCCACAGAAAGCCAGGCTTGATCTCCTGTGGTTAGGTGGAGCTTCTCCTGCCAGGGAAAATACAGCTGCTAGGAGAATGGGCTTTGGATGTTATAGCTCTGAAAAAGTTTCATGACTCTTGCTACTTTAGAGGTAACCATATTGCCTCCTTGAGAAACTGGTGACACTGGATGCCTCTGGGGAGTGCAACTGAGGGTGGCTAAGGTGCCCATGTCCCTTAGAAAAAACAAAATAAATAAATAATTCCCCCATGTCACCCCACCCTGCTTCTTGAAGACAGGAAGGCAACCCAGGGCCAGGGCTGGAGCAGACAAATTTCCTTACTCAGCAGCTGACACAGGGAGCTGAAAGAAGGATCCAAAAAACCAGAGAGAAGAGTTGTAAGTTAAGTGGAAAACCATGACCCAAAAGTCAATTCAAGGATCAGCACACCAAAGTGACCAAAAGCAGCTACTGAAGATGTGACCCAGGACCAGAAAACAAAGCAACAAGGAAAGAGAGGAGTAAGAGCAAAATGGTGGAGAATAAACTGAGAGGTGTCTGAAAACAGCCAAGGACAAGAGTCTGGGGTGTGACAGACACATAGCTGGATGTGTGAGACTACCGGACCAGGAGCTCAAGAGGCCTAGGCAGCAAGGTGCAGGCCAGGGCAAAATGTGGATCAGTAATAAAATAGATTTGGTGGGTGGGCACATTAGAAGTACTCATATAAGAACTTTCCTATTTGGGGATGCCTAGATCATGCTCTACCCTTGGGTTTAGAGATTCTGAGCAGCCAAATGTGAATGTTTTGCTCTGGATAAGTCCTTTTCATTATAGCCAACTGGAACCATTTGAATTCACACTCCTAATTACCTGCTTCTGGCTGCTGTGTCTAAACCATAGCTTCTGGTACTCTACACTCCACCATAGGTCTTGGTCCAGCATCACTGGCACGGTCACACCAGCCGTGTGCATAGGACTGGAATAAAATCCAGAAGTAAGTTGTCTCAGGACCTCTGTTTTATAACGGGTTAGAAACAACTCCTGTAGGTATGGTTGTAGGATCCTGGCCTGGGTCCAGGAGCATATAAATCTGTAACAATTACCACTGGGTGGGCCTCAGCAAGGATTAATATGAGGTTCAGCAACAAAGCTGCAAGAACTAGTGGTGGGGACTTTGTTCCTAAAGTGCAGTGTCCCTGGTGCCAAGTGCTTGTGGGCAACCTAGAGCTGCATCTGATGTAGGAAGACTTAATGGTCCTGAAATGGAACGTCTAGAAACTGTTAAGGAGCTGGAGATCTATAAGCTGTTGCTTGGTTTAAGAGTTTTCTTACACAGTATCTCGTCTTCATGGGACAAGGTCTAGCTTTCAAAGTGCCTCAAAACTAACAGGTGTTGATCCAGCGCAGTAGCTCACGCCTGTAATCCTAGCACTTTGGGAGGCCGAGGCAGGTGGATCACCTGAGGTCAGAAGTTCGAGACCAGCCTGGCCAACATGGTGAAACTCCGCCTCTACTAAAAATACAAAAAAATAGCCGGGTGTAGCAGCGTGCACCTGTAATCCCAGCTACTCGGGAGGCTGAGGCAGGAGAAACACTTGAACCCGGGACGCAGAGGTTGTAGTGAGCCAAGATCGTGCCACTGCACTCCAGCCTGGGCAGCAGAGCAAGACTCCGTCTCAAAAAACAAAACAAAACAAAACAAAAACAGGTGTTAATGAGGAACTTGTAATTTTTGGAGGTGAGTAGAGAAAGTGAAAGAACAGCACTAAAAGTAACTGTGATGAATGAGTGTTGTGCCTCTACTATCAAGCAATATTGTCTAAGAGGAGCTGTTATATGTAAAAATCCTTTAGTAAAACAGAGACTGGCCAATTCTCTGAAACGCTATTACCAAACCCCTGCCCCCTGAATGTTTCTAGTCTATGTGGTATTACTTGGAACCCACTTGGGAAAAGTTGCATTCCATAAATCTGGCAGAGGCAGGAAGAGAAGACACAGAGTTTGAATTTGCAGAAACTGCTTGTCGGAGTCCAAATGGAAAATCACATATCAAATTAGTTGTTACAAACCTATTCACAGACTCAGGGGAAGCAATTTAATAACAACCGGCATAGAGTTGGAGGTATAGGAGAGGAAGCAAATTATCCCAAATTGTTCATCCGCTGCAACACCATTATCTTCCTCTTTGAACTTTGTTATTTTAGCCAATAGTGTCATCATTTTTCCTTTTTTTTTTTTTTTTTTGAGACAGTCTAGCTATGTCACCAGGTTGGAGTGCAGTGGCACAATCTTGGCTCACTGCAACCTCTGCCTTTTGGGTTCAAGCGATTCTCCTGCCTCAGCCTCCCGAGTAGGTGGGACTACAGGCACGCACCACCACACCCATCTAATTTTTATATTTTTAGTAGAGACGGGGTTTCACCATGTTGGCCAGGATGGCCTCGATCTCTTGACCTTGTGATCTGCCTGCCTCAGCCTCCCAAAGTGCTGGGATTACAGGCGTGATTCACTGCATCTGGCCAGTGTCATTTTCTACCGATGCAGGTTGGAAGCCTCATGCTGTTCCACCTGCCCTGGAAGCTTTCCATAATGTCACAGCCCCGTCTCACCCATCCTCATGGGTCCAGTTCAAGAACCATCTCATCCATGAAGCTCATCAGCCCTTGGAGATCTTGTTCATAACTTTCACATTGTCAATGCCCAGCAGTGTTCTAAAAACAGCAAGTTCTCAAAACTATAGGCATTAGTTACTAAAAACAGGCTGCTGTGTGGGAATCCACACGTAGGCAGCAGATTCCCTTAATTCAGGGACTAGACAGCCACCTGGTCTTCCTCCCCACACATCACGGCCTAGGGCTGGGTCCCTGGGTTTCTATTTTCTAGGACCAGATACTCGTCTTCCAACAGAGGAGATACCCAAATGAGTGGAGATCCAAAGAATAGGACTAGAATGAAACAAACCCAGCTCTTCCGTGAGATGTAGGCCTGTGAGAAGATCAGTATTGGTGGCCAACCCCTGATTCCTAAGGGGCGCCCACTGAGTCATCCGGACCAGATCAGCCCCTAGGCCCAGCACTGTTCAGTAACACCAGCATGCCACTGCATTATGTACCATACCTCAGGCCCTGACTGCGAAGCAGGCTGAAACTGTAAGCCTTCTTTTGGGGTCCTCCCAGAAGAGCATGCCTCCCTGGGCACAGAGATACAGATTCCAGGAGCTCCTGTTCCTCTCTTCTCACTGGCATGATCCTCTGAGGCAGAATGTTGAGAACAAAGGAACAGGACAGCCACAACAAGCTAAGGTCTGGGCAGAGAAGAAATCCAAACTTGTTGAGCAAAAGAAATCAAGAACAAGCAAATACCAGAAGGGAACAGCCAGAAGTTTTTCAGTTATGAAGAACAGCAAGGAAAATGGTCCAATAGTCCAGCAAAGAGTAATGAGGAGGGCCATGGTACATAGGGAGGAGTAGTGAAGACTGAAAAATAGGTGAGCAGCCAAAGAAGGTGCCTAACAGTGAGGCAGCACCCTAGTTCTGGTTCAGCTAACTCACATTCCTCTCACCATGGGGTGAACCAATCCTCAGCTACCCTGGGGGGAAGGCTTGTTGAAGATGAGGCCTGCAGAAGCTGGCTGGCAGGGTAGTGGACTCTGGGATGGGATACGGACAGGGGCATTTCCCCATCAGCCTCACCCTGGAGATAACTCCATGTTTCAGAACCTGTTACCTTTTTCCTCAAACATGAGCTTTTTTTCCTAGTTTCCTTTGAAAGATTGGACTGAAAGTCAAGTTTTCGTGGTTTAGGCTCACCCTTCAAAACACCCGAAATAACTTTTGCAGAAACCTTCCTCATGTTCAAGTTTTCTTTCAAAATGAGCCTAACAGTTTCTTTGTCTAAATTTAACTCTTCGGCCATCATCCTCACGGTTAACTGCCTGTTTGAACAAACCAAGTCCTTGACCTTCTGGATATTGTCATCTGTTCGGTGGGTGACCGGACGCCCACTTCTGGCATCATCTCGAACATCTTCCCGTCCTTCTTTAAACCTTTTGTGCCAGTCAAAAACTCTGGCCCTTGACATGACTTCTTCCCCATAAGCTTCTTTTAAAAGATGGTGGGTCTCACTTGCAGACTTGTTCAATTTCACGCAAAATTTGATACTGATCCTTTGTTCTAAATAGCGGTCACTCATTCTGGCACTGAAAAACACAGGAACGCTAACAGGCCACGACTGTAAGGAAAAAACGGACAGATCAATCTTTATAGGCCTGCAGGTGTAATTATATCGCTGTTCTTGCTCTTCTAGAAGCCTCGCCGGGAAAGAGTAATTGCTTTTATGAATTTTTGTCCCTCAGCTTCCAGTCGAGGCTGGGGAGATCCGTTCTGGGAAGCTAACAGGGCCAACAGTCGCTGCAAAGCTGGGAAAAATTAAATCGCCTACAACCACTGCATCCAACCAGCGCACGCACATCTGCCGAGAGTTTGCCAATCAGTCAACAAGGTTGCTCCGATTCCGCGGCCCTTAAGGAGTATATGGCGAATTCTGCAAGAAAGGCCTAAGTGTTGGCAAATTAAGCAAGCAAGAAGAGATGCATCGGTGATGTAACGTGCAAGCTCGCCCTAGATCTGCAGAAACCCGCGCACGCCAAACCTACCGGAGCAGCCAGGGTATCCCCTGCTCTAGCGTCCCGGGAGACAGGCGCGCATGCGCAATTCTCTTCCCTCCGCGGATTAGACTGTGCGCAGTCGCACTGCGGCAGCGCGCGCCAGGTCCCGCCTCCGCCTTGCCACACCCCGGCAGGCGCGCTTCTTTGCGCGTGCCCGCCTGCGGAGAAGGCGGAAAGGAGGGGCGGGGGAGGAAGGCTGAGGGAAGAGAGGGCACCCCCGGGCGTCAGGGTGCATTGTGGGAAGGAGGCGGCAGCGTCTCGGGCGGGCGGGAGGTGCACCAGCGGCGGCGGCGGCGGTAAATCCTCCCGGCCGCTCACAGCACTGTGGAGCCGCGTCCCCAGCCCGGCCTCGGACCGCGGCACCCCTCCTGGCCCTCGCGGCTTCTCGCCCGCCCGCCCCTCCCCCGCGCGTCGGCCCTGCCGAGCCGGCCGGCCGGCCTGGCTCCCCTCCTCGGCCCCGACGGGCGGGCGGACTGCCCTGAGGAGGCGGGGAGGGGAGGGCTGGGCCGGCCGGCGGGCGGGCGACGATGCCGAACTTCTGCGCTGCCCCCAACTGCACGCGGAAGAGCACGCAGTCCGACTTGGCCTTCTTCAGGTTCCCGCGGGACCCGGCCAGGTAAGCGGCGGGCATGGAGCGGACGGCCCAGGCCCACCTCCGCGGTGAACGCTGCCAGCCGCCGGCCGCGGGCGGGCTCCTGGGCTGGCTGAGAGGGGTGCAGGAGGGGGGCGCAGCGCACTGCCATCGACCCCAGCGTTGGACCGAGATGGGGAGCCGGCCCCAAGCCATGGGCGGACGGGCGTCCGGGGACCTCGGAACACGTGCGCTGGTGGGGGCTCTGCGCGCAGGGCACCACCCCAAACACGAGGGAGCTGGGGCGGCGCGCGGACGCGGGATGCTGTGGGTTCTCGCCGTGGCTCACTTGCTGTGTGACCTCGGGCGAGTCGCTTTCCTCTCTGGGCGTTAGTTTCCTTAGCTGTCAAAAGAGAGCAGGACTCTGTGGTTGTGGCCATTGGGGCCCTTCCGTCTCCTTGCCACCACCCCCGGGACAGTGTTTCTGTTTTGAGTCCCGCTACCTTCTTTTATCTTGTCATAACTGCTCTCTCCTTCGGACTTGTCATTGCACGGTTCAGGGTTCATTTTATGGCTGTCACCGTTACTCATTTTCTTACTTGGTTATTGTAGGGATAACAGAGGGTGTACGCGTGAGGGCGTGGGAATTGGTATTGGAACCTCTTCTTTCGGATAACCCCCACACACTGACTTATATTTAGGGAATGATAGCATAGGGACTGTTTGAAAGGCTGACATAGTTCATAGGCCTGTCTTGTTGGTTCATTCATTTAAAATCAATGCCTATGTGCCGAGCGCAAATGTTAGGTGCTGGGAGTTCACAGGTGAATAAGGGTGTCACTGCTTGCAGAAAGCTCTCAGTCCATTAAGGGAACAGGTACAGCAACGGGCGATTATAATGTGTATTATTTATTAATTAGTTCAATTAATTATTGAAGGTCTACTTGTGAGCGGTGGGGGTTACAGATGAACAAATCGAAGTCCTTGCTCTCATGAAGATTACATTCTAATGGGGGGGGAATAAACAAGTGAAATCATAGTGTGTCGGATGATGATAAATACTGTGGAGAAAAATAAAGGTTAGAGGGTAGGGGAATAAGTAGTATCAAGGGATGCACAATTGCTATTTTTAATACAGTGATTAGAGAAGGCCTCACTATGAAGGTGAATTTGAGCAAAGACCAGGTGAAGGGGCCAGCTATGGAGATACCTTGGGCAGCAGCATTCCAAAGAAGGCAAAGACAGGGCAGCCAGGAGTCCAGGGAGAGGGACTGAGAGAGAAGTGAGATGAGACCAGAAAGGTGTGTGTATGATAGGGGCAAATTCTTTAGGTAGGACCTTGTAGGTCTTGGAAGGCACTATGGTTTTTATTCTGAGTGAAATAGGAAGTCATTGAAGGGTTTAGAGCAGAGACTTAAATTTTAACAGGATCAGTGGCTGCTCGTTAGATTGTGGGGTGAAAGGTGAAAGCCGGAAGACCAGTTAAAAGGCTGTTGGAATAATCCAGATTAGTAGAGGAGGAGGTGGTAAATTTGAGATATGGTTTGAAGGTGAAGCCCACAGGATTTGCTAATGGTTTGGAGGTAGATTGTAAAAGAAAAAGAGAACTCAAGGCGACTTCAAGATTTTAAAAACCTATGTTGATCAGGTTGGTCTTGAACTCCTGGCTTCAAGCAATCCTCCTGTCTCAGTCTCCCAAAGTGCTAGAACAGGCTCTGAGCCACCACACCCAGCCGACTTCAAGATTTTTAACGCGAGCATTTGCTGAGATAGGGAACACTGGAAAGAGCAGGTTTGGTAGGGGAATACTAAAAGTTTGGGTTTGAGAGGCCTGATAGACATTCAAGAATAGATGTCTAGGCCGGGCACGGTGGCTCACACCTGTAATCCCAGCACTTTGGGAGGCCGAAGCAGGCGGATCACTTGAGGTCAGGAGTTCGAGACCAGCATGGCCAACATAGCGAAATCCTGTCTCTATTAAAAAATACAAAAATTTGCTAAGCATGGTGATACATGCCTGTCCAGCTAGCTACTCAGGAGGCTAAGACATGAGAATTGCTTGAACCCGGGAGGCAGAGGTTGCAGTGAGCCGAAATCGTGGCACTGCGCTCCCATCTGGGTGACAGAGCAAGACCCGTCTCAAGAAAAAAAGAATAGATGTCTTTCTTCATACCATATACAGAAATGAACTCCAAGTGGCCTATACTTTTATTTAGATCAAAGGCCTGAATATAAGAGCTGTATCATTAAACTTTTAGAAAAAATACAGCTAAATCTTCATGACTTTAGATTTGGCAGTACATTCTTGTTTGTTTTTTGTTTTTTTTTGAGACAGAGTCTTACTCTGTTGCCCAGGCTGGAGTGCAGTGGCACGGTCTCAGCTCACTGCAACCTCCGCCAGCGGGGTTCAAGCAATTCTACTCACTCAGCCTCCCAAGTAGCTGGAATTACAGGCGCCCATCACCATGCCTGGCTAATTTTTAAATTTTTTTTAGTAGAGACGGGGTTTTGCCATGTTGGCCAGGCTGGTCTCGAACTCCTGACCTCAGGTGATCCGCCCACCTTGGCCTCCCAAAGTGCTGGGATTACAGGCATGAGCCACCATGCCTGGTTGGCGCCACATTCTTAGATATGACACCAAAATACATGCAGTAAAAACAAAAATAGACTAATTGGACTTCATCAAATTTAAACTTTTGTGTATCAAAGGACGTTACCAAGAAAGTGAAAAGAATGGAAGAAGGTACTTGCAAATTATACGTTTGGGGTCTAGTATCCAGAATATATAATGAACTCTTTCAATTCAGCAACAAAAAGACAACCCAATTTTAAAATAAGCAAAGGACTTCTTTTTTTAAACAAAAGATACAAATGGCCAAAAAGCACATGAAAAGATGCTGAACATCACTCATTATTAGAGAAGTTCAAATCAAAACCACAAGTGGCAGTTAGACGTAGAATTACCGTGTGTCCCAGCAATTCCATTCCTAGGCGTATATCCAAAAGAATTGCAAACTGGTATTCAAAAAAACCAAATGTACACACATTCATAGCAGCACTATTCACAATAGTCAAAAGGTAGAAACAAGCCATGTTTATCAGTGCATGAATGGATAAACAAAATGTATATCAATACAATGAAATATTAGCCATGAAAAGGAATGAAGTGCCAGTACATGCTACGGTATGGGTGAACCTCAGAAACATTATGCTAAGTGAAAGAAGCCAGATACAAAAGCTTGTATGTTGTATGATTCTATTATATGAAATATCCAGAATAAGTAAATCCAGAGAGACAGAAAGCGTTATCAGTGGTTGCCTGGGGCTGGGAGAAAGGGTATGGTTTTGATTTGAACTTCTCTAATAACGAGCGATGTTCAGCATCTTTTCATGTGCTTTTTAGCCATTCATATCTTTTATATAAAGAAAGAAGTCCTTTGCCTATTTTAAATTTGAGTTGTCTTTTTGTTGCTGAATTGTAAGAGTATTTTATATATTCTGGATACTAGACATACAGGGTTTCCTTTTGAGGTGATGAAAATGTTTTAGAATTAGGTGGTGGTGATGGTTGCAGAACATGATGAATGTATTAATTGCCATTCAGTTTTTTACTTTAAAATGGTTAATTTTATGTTATGAGAATTTCACCTCAAAGAAAATAGATGTCTTGAAGAGAGAGTAGGATATACAAGTCTGAAATTCAGAGACTTTCAGACTGGAAATTGTAAATATGGGTGTTCTCAGTTGATAGAGGGTATTTAAAGCCATGGTACGGGTTAAGGTTATCTAAGGAGTGAGCAAAGAGTGGATCTGAGGATTGAGTTGTGGGGCATTCCCAGTGTTTTAAGTTCTCAGGCATGGGAAAGAACTCGCTCAGTAGAGTGAGGAGTAGCCGTTGGGTTCCATGGAAACAGAGGAGAGGAGCATCTTAGTCTGACTTGGCCTTGCCCCATTATGCATTATCTTCCTTTTTCCCAAATTTTAGTCCAAAGACATTCTTACAGATTTATTTCACTTCCATAATGAGGGCACCCCTAGTCAGTTCGGGACCACAGGTAATTTGTGTTAATATGTTGTGAATCCTGTTTTTACTACACTCCTTAAGGGGAATATGGTCTATAGGGGGCTACAGTTTCAGATTTGAAAGAAGTTTTTAGATCTAGTGAAATCTCACTTGAAATACTGGAATTTTCTCAATAATAGTGACTTTTAGTCATTTTTAGGGTTATTATCCTTTTGAGAATCTAACATAAGGACTCTTACCTGAAAAAACAAAAACAAACATAGACACAATTTAGCATTCGAAGACAAAGGTGTTTATGGACCTTTATAGGCCCTGTGCGTTCCTGACAGATGGGCATCTCTGCCCTGGCTAAAACACCTCTAATGACAGTCCTCCCCTTTGTGAGAAGACACCTGATGATCCTGGACAACTTTGGCTGTTGTTTCTTCCCTGTATTGAGTGGACATCTGCCTCCTGTAATTGAGGCCTTGGAGGTCCTGGTTTTGTCCCCAGGATCATGCTAAGTCTGTGCCCTTTTCAGTGTTAGACTCCTTTGAATGCTTCAAGACCAAATCATGAATTTCTTTTTAAAAAGATGTTTATTGAGATACAATTCACATATAGTTCACCCATGTAAAGTGTACGACTTGGGATATGTACATTAATTTTTAAAATTTTGGTAAAATACATGCAACAAAATTTGCTATTTTAATCTTTAAATGTGCAATTCAGTGGCATTAATTACATTCACAGTGTTGTGCAGTCTTCTCCACTATTTCCAAAACTTTTTCATTATCCCAAACAAAAACTGTAACCATCAGGCAATAACCTCCCATTCCCCTGCCCTTCCAGCCTTTGGTAACCTCAAATCCACTTTCAGTCTTTATAAATTTGACTGTTCTAGGTTCCTCCTATAGGTGGAATAATACAATATTTCTCCTTTTATGTCTGGCTTAACATAATATGTTCAAGGTCTTTTTATCCAAATGAGACCTCCTTGTACTACATGATTTCAAGTTCTACTGTATTTGATAGTTTCCTTTTCACTGTGCCCAGAATTATTTATAACAAAGAAGTAGTTTCCAGAGATGTTATTGAATTATAACAGTGTTTTTAGGGTTATTAGTTCTAAACCCCACCCACATCTTTTCTTCCGTAAACAGGTTGTAGGGAAGGTTGATAAAAGGTGACACTGCCAATCTAGTCTTCAAATGTTAGCATTGTTAACTAACAATAAAGATGAATATATTTAATGCTATTAAAACAGTACATTTCTCAGTCATCAGTTATAAATCCCATGCATGCTTTTAGAAAAAGCTATTTAGAAATAATTTAAACTTCAAGAGTAATTAATAAAGTGTATGGTGTGGAATTTACATACCATAATAGTTCTTACTGTTTTAGAAAAAGTGGCATTAATATGCTTCTTTTTTTAAAAAGTGAAATAATATAATCAACCCAGCTTAGGTCAGTGACAGGGTTTAAGTAAAAACAAACAAACAAACAAAAAACAACTGCCTAAATCTTGATTGCTCCAGCAGGGTGGCTTGCCTAATGCCAAGGCTTGCCACTTTGAGGCAGCTCACAGTGGAGCTTTTCCTAAACCAGGAGAAGGTGCAGGTAGAGCTAATGAATTGCTTTGATTAGAGTGAGTTGGGTGTTGAAGCTCTCTTCTTCCTCTTCAGGCAGCTAGTACTAACTCACCCAAGATGGGTGAGGGCTTCCAAGGTTCTTCTGGCAGTTTAATCAAGGCTTATTGAGAGTTGATGTACTCTACTTTGTGAAATGTAAAATCAGTGGTTTTCTGGGGACTCAGGAGGGTGCCTATTTGGGCTGCTATAGCAAAATACCTTAGACTGGGTGATTTTTAAACAACAGAAATTTGTTTCTTATAGTTCTGGAAGCTGGGAAGTCCAAGATGAAGTCACCAGCAGATTTGACATCTGGTGAGGGCTCGCTCTCGGCTTCTTAGATGGTACCTTCTTGTTGTGTTCTCACATGGCGGAAGGGGCAAATAAGGCTTCCCCTTCATGACCTAAGTCACCTCCCAGATGCGCCACCTCCCAACACCACTGCACTGGGGATTGTTTCAATATGAATTTTGAGGGGACGCAGACATTCAGACCATAGCAGCCCCCAAGACCCTTTCAGGGAGTCCACAATGTCAAAACTATTTTCATAATAACACTGATACTATTTCCATTTTTCATATTCGGTCTCTCAGGAGTGGACAGTGGAATATTTGGAGTGCTACATAACATGATGGCATCATTATTTTGATAAATTGTGTATTGTGTCTTCTAGAATTTTCTAAATATGATTATTCAGATCTGGGTGTTTGATAGACATTTTCTCAGAAATAAACAAGCCTGCCACTTCAAGGAGAACAACTGATAATTTGAGCATTCAAGTTGAAAATTAGAATTTTGGAAAATTTATTGCCACTGTGAGCTTGGCAGCTCTCTAATACTTGAAGACTTTTCTGGTGAGATCACTGATGATACTGATGTGGGTTTTTTCTACATATTGTATAATTAATTGCGTTAACATTTATATGGTATGTATAACTCACTGAACTAATATTTTCCAAATGACCAATTTATGGTTTTACAGAGACATACATGGATAAAAGATCTATTTGAAGTGCAAGATAGACTGGGATTTTTTATGTACTAGGGCATGAAAAAGCTCATTGGTCTGGTCTCAGATTTCACATTTCAACTAATCTTGAAGAAACTACCACTTGTGGAGAATTCACAATTATATGGAAAAAAGAGGAGTATTGTAATAACCTTTTTAACTGCATATCATTATGAGGCTAGCTTTTCTTCATATATTTCAACCAAAACAACATATAGTAATAGATTAAATACAGAAGCAGATGTGAAAATCTAGCTGTGTTCTGTTAAGCTGGACGGAAGAGATTTGCAAAAATGAAGCAGTGTAATTTTTCTCACTAGATGTTTTTGTTTTGGAAAACGTAATTTTTTATTAAAACATTATTTATGTTAACATATTATAAGGTTGGTATTTTAATGAATTAATGAATATTTTAAAAATTTCTCTGATAAATGTTGTTAGGTAAAATCCACATAAACAAAAGGTCTTTGGAGTCCTCAATAATGTAATAGTGCAGAGGAATCTGGGGACTATGAAGTTTGAGAATTGCTGCTCTAAAACGTGAGCAGCAAATTTCAAACTTTTTTTTTTTGAGGGGTCTTGCTCTGTCACTCAGGCTGGAGTGCAGTGGCAGGAGCATGGCTCATGGCTCACTGCAGCCCTAACCTCCTGGGCTCAAGTGATCTTCCAGCCTCAGCCACCCAAGTACCTGGGACTATAGGTGCCCGTCACAACCCCCGGCTAATTTTGTTTTTAAATTTTTTGTAGAGACAGGGTCTCACCACGTTGCCCAGGCTGGTCTTGGACTCCTGAGCTGAAGCAATCCCCCCTTGTTCAGCCTTCCAAAGTGGTAGGATAACAGCCCATGCCCAGTGGTAGGAGACACCATGCCCAGCCTGAAGTACTTTCATATCAACTTATTTAATCTTTCAAGCAATGCTGTGAGTTGTAATAATAGTACTTCTTTTTTTTTCCTTTTTTTTTTTTTTGAGACAGTTTCTCACTGTCACCCAGGCTAAAGTGCAATGACACGATCTCCACTCATTGCAACCTCTGCCTCCTGCGCTCAAGCAATTCTCCTGCCTTATGCTCCCAAGTAGCTGGGACTGCAGGTACATACCACCATGCTTGGCTAATTTTTGTATTTTTTGTAGAAACAGGATTTCGCCATGTTGCCCAGGCTGGAACAGTATTTATATACTGTATTCTTTGTGACAGACACTGCTCTGTTATATTTCTCTGTTATATATACATTATTTCATGTTACCCTTGCAGTAAATTTTGAGGTAGTCCTTGCTTTACAGATGACCAAAGTAGGTACAGAGAGGTTAGCTAACTTTTTAAAAGGCCCTATAGGAATGTCTAAAACCTTAAGAGTAGGACGGGATAAAATATGTATTATCCAAACTTATTTGACCATGGAAACTTGTTTTTTGTTTGTTTGTTTGTTGTTTTGTTTGTTTTGTGTTTTTTTTTTTTTTTTTTTGGAGACAGGTTCTTACTTTGTCGCCCAGGCTGGAGTGCAGGGGCACAATCATTGCTCACTGCAGTCTCCATCTCCCAGGCTGAAACAGTCCTCCCGTCTGGGCCTCCCAAGTAGCTGGGGACCATAGGTGCACGCCACCACACTTGACTAATTTTTTAATTTTTTGTAGAAACAAGGTCTCCCTATATTGTCCAGGCTGGTCTTGAACTCCTAGGCTCAAGTGATCTGCTTGCCTTGACCTCTCAAAGTGCTGGTACTATGAGCCACCATGCCCAGTCCTTTTTTTTCTTAATGGAACAGTTCTGACTGGGCATGGTCACTCATGCCTGTAATCCCAGCACTTTGAGAGGCCGAGGCAAGAGGATGACTTAAACCTAGGAGTTTGAATTACAATGAGCTATGATTGCACCGGTGTGCTACAGCCTGGGTAACAGATTGAGGCCCTCTTTTTTTTTTTTTTATTTTTTTTTTAAAAGGAACAATTCTTTGACCAGGATTCCTTGGAATACGCTTTTAGAAGTGCTGCATTAGTAGGAAACCATTGAGGGAAAAACATTAAAAACAAAACAAAGAAGTGGTCAGTGATGGTTGACTAGTGCTGAACGTGTTTAAGGTGTGTACAGAAAGTGGCTGCGTGCAGTGGCTCACACCTGTAATCCCAGCGCTTTGGGAGGTTGAGGTGGGAAGATGGCTTGAGCCTGGGAGTTTGAGACCCACCTGGGCAACATAATGACACCTTCTCTCATTACTTTAAAAATGAAATAAAAGATAGGCCAGGCACGGTGGCTCACGCCTATAATCCCAACACTTTGGGAGGCTGAAGCGGGTGGACCACCTGAGGTCAGGGGTTCAAGACCAGCCTGGCCAACATGGTGAAACCCTGACTCTACTAAAAGTACAAAAATTAGCCGGGCATGGTGGCGGGTGCCTGTAATCCCAGCTTCTCAGGAGGCTGACGCAAGAGAATAGCTTTAACCCAGGAGGCAGAGGTTGCAGTGAGCCGAGATTATGCCACTGCACTCCAGCCTGAGCAACAAGAGCAAGACCACCTAAAAAAAAAAGAAAAGTTAAAAGTGAAATAAAATCTGTACAGAAAAGTGACCATTGGATTTGGCAGAATGGGGTCATTAGTAATTGTCTTGAGCAGTTTCAGTGGAAAAGGGATAGAGCACGAGCCTCCTTGGCATTGATTTAGGAGACAGTACAGCAAGATAATTGGATGCAGTCCAAATGGATGCTTTAACAAGTTTTGCTATAAAGAGGGTCAGGGTTAAGAGAGTTTTAAAGATTGGAGACATTAGGGCATGTTTACACTGTGGGAATCATATAGTAAGATAAATGTAGGGAATTCAGATATTATATATGGAGAGGCGGAAAGTCTTAAATACCTAGAATTTTCTGGGTGCATACGTTTTCATACACATATACCCACATACGTGTACACTTGGGAGTCAGGAAAAGCTTCCCTCAAGAAATGACATTTGAGCTAAGATCTGAAGGCTGAGTCATAGTTAACTGTGCATAGGAAGTGTATAAAAAGCAGCAAGAAGAATGTAGTAGGCTGAGTAAACAGCACTGGGAAGGCCCCAGGATAGAAGTGAACACAACTGTTTATCCTGAGAGTATTGAGAAGCCACTAAAAGCTTAAGCACGGAAGAGACATTCTCAAATTGGCTTTAAAAAATACTCTGCATCATGGAGAAGGGGTTAGAGAAGGGCAGATGACCAGTTTGGAAGAGATACTAGTAGACCAGGTAAAAAATTGTGGTAGCTTGAACCAGGGTGTTATTAATGGAGAGAAGCAAATGGATTTGGGGAGTCATTCCACTGTGCTAAGGGAAAGTCTACAGAATCTGGAGTATAGGGAACAGAACAGTGACAGGGAGAGCTGGGAAAGGGGAGGCATTGGTAAAAATTTGAGACAATTATGTAAGTGGGTATATATGTATATAAATATATATACATGTTCATAATACACATATGTGAAAAGACTTATTGTGGTTTTATATATATATATATATATATATATATATATTTTTTTTTTTTTTTTTTTAGACGGAATCTCGCTCTCTTGCCAGGCTGGAGTGCGGTGGCGCGATCTTGGCTTACTGCAACCTCTGCTTCTTGGGTTCAAGCGATTCTTCTGCCTCAGCCTCCCGGTCATATATAATTTTTATAATATTATTCGTGTAAAAACGTATACACAGAAGAGCTACGTGCGGTGACTCATGCCTGTAATTCTAGCACTTTGGGAGGCCGAGGCAGGACGATCACTTCACCCAGGAGTTTGAGCCTAGCCTGGGCAACATGGTGAAACCCCATCTCTACAAATAATACAAAAACTTAGCTGGGCGTGGTGGTGCATGCCTGTAGTCCCAGCTACTTGGGAGACTGAGGTGGGAGAATCGCTTGAACCCAGGAGGTGGAGGCTGTAGTGAGCCGAGATTGCACCATTGTATTCCAGCCTGGGCAACGGAGTGAGCTTCTCTCTCTCTTTCTCTCTCTCTCAAAAGAAAAAAAAAACCCGAAAAACATATGCACGGAAGATCACAGATGGTAACTGTACATCATGTTGGATTTTTAGAGTAACATAGCCATGAAAATTTCACCAGGATTTAAAAAAAATACAGTATTACTAGCATCCCAAACTTCCTCTGCTCCAAGGTCCTCCCAGCCATTATCCCATTCTCCCCAGTGGTAGCCACTGTGACTTCACATGCCTTGAATTAGTTAGGTTTTGGGGGAAAGAGGGAGAATGAGTGGAAGCTTTATTGTTGTTTGAGATATAGAACATAAACAGCACCTCAGTAGCCTCTTTTGTGCCCACTACCAGTTGTTACCCTCCCCAAATGTGTCTACTATTCCATCACTGTGTTGAGGCAGGGCCAGACCACCCCATATTCAAAGATTCACTAGAAGGTCTTACAGGACTCAGTATATGGTTGTACTCACAGTGAAGATTTATTGCAGCATTGTAGTAAGGATACACATCTGGATCATAAGGGAAAAAGACACAGGCACAGTCTGAAGGAATTCATGTATAGGCTTTCCTATGCTCTCTCCTTCCCATGAGGGGTCACCCAGAGTCCATTTTTCCCCAGTGGTGGAAATGTAGCAACACATGTGCCGTGTTTCTGTGGAGAGAAGACCGTTAGAGACCTAGTGTCCAAGGTTTTCACTGGGGCCTGATCACATAGGCAGCCTCTGCCTGGCATGTAATAAAATTCCAGATTCCTAGAAGGGATGACAGGTGTTCAGCATAAATCATGTTGTTTGCACAAATAGTCTAGGCACATTGAGCTGATTATCAGTTAGGAAAAGTTTTATTTCCATTTACCAACCGAGTTCCCGGATACCAGCCCAAGGTCCTTAACAAACAGGCCTTTCTAAGGACAGCAGCCTCAGGCCTGCTGTGTTAACTCTTTTTCTGAACAATCACTATAAATGAGTTTTGCCTATTCTTGAATTTCATATCAAAGGAATCCTGTAGTATGTACTCCTGGCTGCTTCTGCTTAACATTACATTTGTGAGATTGTAGATAGTTTGTTCATTTCATAGCCAAGTAGTATTCCATTGAATGACTATACCACAATTTATCCATTCTACTGTTGATGGGCAAAGTTATTTCACCTTCTCCCCGATATTTGGTATTACCTCTTTTACATTGCAGTCATTCTTGTGGGTATGTAGTAATTTGTCATGGTTTGTTTTTTTTTTTTTTTTTTTTGAGACGGAGTCTTGCTCTGTCTCCCAGGCTGGAGTGCAGTGGCGGGATCTCAGCTCACTGCAAGCTCTGCCTCCCAGGTTTATGCCATTCTCCTGCCTCAGCCTCCCGAGTAGCTGGGACTACAGGCGCCAGCCACCTCGCCCGGCTAGTTTTTTGTATTTTTTAGTAGAGATGGGGTTTCACCGTGTTAACCAAGATGGTCTAGATCTCCTGACCTCGTGATCCGCCTGTCTCGGCCTCCCAAAGTGCTGGGATTACAGGCTTGAGCCACTGCGCCTGGCCTGTTAATGGTTTTAATTAGCATTTCCCTGATGGCAAATGAGATTGAGCATTTTTTTCATCTATGTATTGCCATTTTTATTACCTTTTTATTATAAAGTGCCTGTTCAAGACCCTTTGCCAGTTTTTATGTTGGGTTATTTATTTGTAGTTCTTCATATATATTTTGAATGCGAGTCCGCTGTTAGATATATGTATTGCAAATATCTGACATTTTGTGGTCTACCATTTCACTCTTAAATGGCTTCTTTTAATGAAGAAAAGTTACTAACTTTAAAGTAACCTAATTTATAAATCTTTTCCTCTAGTGTTTGTGCTCTCTGTTGCCTTAAGAGATCTTTATTCCAAGGTCATGAAGATAATCTCCTGTGTTACCTTTTAGTGGCTTTATTGTTTTACCTTTCATATTTGATCTACAATCACTTGGAATTTATTTTCGTGTATGGTGTACAAATGGGAGTTAAGATTTGTTTTTTTAATGTGGATATTCAACTAACTCAACCCTATTTATTGAAAAAGAAAACTCCGTATTTGCTGCTGTTCAAAGCTCCCTTTAAGTATCTGTAGTGCCCTGTTTTGTTTCATTGTTCTGTCCTTCTGCCAGGAAGTAATAAACTTTACAGTAAGTCTTAATATCTGGTAGTGTAATTCTTTCAACCTCCTTTTTTTTCTCTCTCTCTCAAGATTGTCTTGGTTATCCTGGGTTCTTTAAATTTGTGTATAAAAAGTTTTAGAATAATTAGTCATTTCTTTCTCTTGCTCTCTCTCACAAACTTATTGGGCTTGTGATTATATTGAATTAGTAAATGGGTTTGGGGAAAATTGACATCTTTATAATTTAGTGTGCCAGTTCATAAACTTATGTATTTATTTAAGTTTGCTTTAAAAAGATTATTAGAGGTCTTGCGCATCTTTCACTAGATCTATTCTTAAGTAGTTCATATAGAAAGACAGGTGTATTTAATTAGGCTGTCTGCCTGATGCCCATTCTGTTCTTGATTGTCTGAATAAGAGTTGCTGTTGATATCAGAAAGCTGCTTCAACTTAGTTCAGAGGTAATATGTACAGTATTGCTCTGTGTGGAAGGTCTCCAGAGATTTAAGAATTTAAAAAACAACTGTAGCAGTATGGCAGATTATTTTATAGTGAAATAGTTTTTATACTTAATATTTGGATTTTGAAACATGAAATGTTTATAATCATAATGTACAACTGTGTACAAGTGTGATGAAATTGTGAACATCTTAGGCGTCATTACTGTGAGCAGTGTAATACTTGTTGGTCAAATGAAATGCTGTACAATTTAGCTGTAGTTTTTTAAAAATCATAGCATTTTACCATGATTTTACATTTTTAGAATAGAATTAAGTGTCAGGGGCAGGTGTGTTGGGGAAAGGTGGACAATAGTGTTAAAACATTAAAAAAATATATATTGTGATGTAATTATAAAGGAATATGTTGGGCCGGGCGCGGTGGCTCATGACTGTAATCCCAGCACTTTGGGAGGCCAAGGCGGGCGGATCACCTGAGATCCGGAGTTCGAGACCAGGTTGGCCAACATGGTGAAACCCTATCTCTACTATAAATACAAAAATTAGTTGGGTATGGTGTTGCACACCTATAATCTCAGCTCCTCGGGGAGCTGAGGCAGGAGAATCGCTTGAACCTGGGAGGCAGAGGTTGCATTGAGCTGTGATCATGCCACTACACTCCACCCTGGGCGACAGAGTGAGACACCATCTCAAAAAAATAATTTGTGACACTGTTTATCCACGGCAGGACTTTTATTCTCAGAAATTTGAGGGATGGGCCGGGCACGGTGGCTCACATCTGTAATCCCAGCACTTTGGGAGGCCGAGGTGGGTGGATCACCTGAGGTCGGGAGTTCGAGACCAGCCTGACCAACATGGAGAAACCCCATCTCTCCTAAAAATACAAGATTAGCCAGGTGTGGTAACACACACCTGTGATGCAAGCTACATGGGAGGCTAAGGCAGGAGAATCGCTTGAACTCGGGAGGCAGAGGTTGCAGTGAGCCAGGATCATGGCATTGCACTGCAGCCTGGGCAACAAGAGCAAAACTCTGTCTCAAAAAAAAAAAAAAAAAAAAGAAATTCGAGGAAAGATCCGGTTGTGACTTTAGCAGGTTACTTAATATTTCTGTGCCTTGGTTTCTTCATCTGCACAAGGGAGATAATAATAGTACCCATCTTTGGAAAGGACTTAGAACAGTGTCTGGCTCATAATAAGTGCTTATTATTAGTTTTTCTGAAAATATTTAAGCACTGAGAGGGCATGGACTTTGTCTTGTTCCCTGTCTTCAGTACTTTTTGTGTACTGGATTGTGTAGACACAGTCCCTGCGTTCATGGAGCTTGCAATCTAGTCAACACATATTACTATAGATAATAATTTGTGTTCATAGGAAGATAAACGAATACAGCCTTTATGCTTCCCTTAGAAACTAGTTATTTAAAGAACATCTAATTACTGATTTTCAACAGTGACAGTGTTGTTTCGTTTGCTTGTTGAAGTTGAAATCCTGAAGGGAATGTTAGGCTGTTAGCCTTGTGGCTATGCAGCTTTCTGCTTGTTCTACTGATGGTTGGATCTTCTCTGATGTCTGGAGTTGGAAGATGCCGGTTTCAGTTCTAATTCTGCTGCTGATTTTGTACTTGCCTCCAAGCAAGTTACTTCTTAACCTTGTCTGTAATTGAAGTGTTGTTACTAAATGATTTCTAAGGTTTTTTCCAACTGTTATTTTGTTATTAATAAAATTCTCCAAATTATGTTCTCAGGGAGGGGAGCAGGAATCCGTTGTTATTAATATATGTTTGCCTTAAAACTGCAGGCTGAAATTTAAATGCTGAGCTCATTTTCATAATTGTGTTTTGGTTTTATTTATAGATGCCAGAAGTGGGTGGAGAACTGTAGGAGAGCAGACTTAGAAGATAAAACACCTGATCAGCTAAATAAACATTATCGATTATGTGCCAAACATTTTGAGACCTCTATGATCTGTAGAACTGTGAGTAATAGAAGAGCTTGGTGTCTCTCTGTTTGTCTTGATTTCTCTCTCTGTCACTCTGTCTGGTTGGAAATGTAAGTATTTGCCAATGTTGGAAAGTATTCCTATATCCTGCCACTTTAAGATGAAGACAGATTTGGAGCTGAATAGTATCTGTTTTGTTCTTAAAATCTGATTTTGCCAGTCACCTATAATCCCAGCACTTTGGGAGGCCGAGGCAGGAAGACCACTTGAGCTCAAGAGTTTTGAGACCAGCCTGGGCAACATGGCCAGACGCCATATCTACAGAAAATACCAAAAAAACTAGCCAGGTGTGGTGACGTATGCCTGTAGTCCCAGCTACTTGGGAAGCTGAGATGGGAGGATCACTTGAGCTTAGGAAGTCAGGGCTGCAGTGAGTTGTGTTCATGCCACTACACTCCACTCTGGGTAACAGAATGAGAGCTTGTCTGGAAAAAAACCCAAAATGATGAAAAAAGAAAAAAAGAAAGAAAGAAAAACTCCTCTGTGTCTGATGCCCCATTTCTATTCACCCGAGGTAACTACTTTTTTTTTTTAAAGACAGTCTCGCTTTGTCACCCAGGCTGGAGTGCAGTGGTGCTCTCTCAGCTCACTGCAACCTCTGCCACCTCCCCCACCTCCTGGGCTCAAGCGATTTTCTCTCCTCAGCCTCTCAAGTAGCTGGGATTACAGGCACGTGCCACCACACCCAGCTAATTTTTGTATTTTTAGTAGAGATGGGGTTTCACCATGTTGGCCAGGCTAGTCTCAAACTCCTGACCTCAAGTGACCCGCCCACCTCGGCCTCCCAAAGTGCTGGGATTGCATGTATGAGCCACCACACCCGGCTGAGGTAACCACTTTTAAATATTATTTAGTTTTCAGAAAAATTTTAGATGATTATAAAAGTATATATTTAAGGTAAAGTTGGTGTTTTTATTTCGAGCTGTTTAGAGCTTTTTTATGAGTAAAATTTTCATCTTGGAATGGAGCTCTTGTTTTCATGTTTTTGTATGTACTATTAGAACCAACTCTTAATTTTTATGTGCTAGATGTAATAGTAAACAAATTATCCAGGTAATGTGGAAAAACATTTCCATCAATAGTATGTAATTTCATATCAAGACCAGTTAATTGTGTGAGCTTGGCCAAGTCACTTCCCCTCTCTGGGCCCCAGTTCCTAATAAGGAGATTAGACCAGGTAATTCCTGAGTTCTAAGATTTTTAACCCTCTGTGATTCTCTTGCTGTGATTTATGAAAGGCACAAATAAGGCAAATTTGATTGAAATGAAGCAGAATTGTTTCAGTGTAACTAATGTAACACCTCAGATATTGGGATAGACATAAACTTGATTCGAAGGTACACTATATGTTGTTATGCAGCAATTTATTTTGATATTTTTTTCAGATACATTTTGCAGAGGCATCAGAAAACTAAAGAATGATTGGGTTATTTTATTTCTCAAAATTAATTGAAGCAGATACTTGTGAAGTCATTGGGAGGTGAGCCAGTTCCGGTTCAACAGTTTAATCACAAATATTTGAGGAATATTTTTGCCTTAATTTGTTAAGAGGGTAATAATGATCAACCGAAATAAAAGGTTTCATATGTTTAAAAGGCAAACTACTTTTATGTTCTTGACATTAAGTAAAAATATCCCAAATTATTTTAAATACATTTGCCATATGCATTTTTGCATTTTTATTTTAGTAATAAATATGGTCTCTTAATTAGATAATTCTAACCAGATTGTGAGAAATTTAAAGCATAGTTCATTCTTACATTCTTTAGAGAATAGAACAGAAAGATGAGCCAGGTTTGCTTTTTTAATTTCTAAATGATTCTTCAATCCTGAATAAATGAATCCGAATGTGAGAAAATGTTCTTTCTATACATCTAGGAGATGTTATTAAAAACTGGATTTCTGGGCTGGGTATGGTAGCTCACGCCTGTAATCCCAGCACTTTGGGAGGCTGAGGTGGGCGGATCATTTGCGGTCAGGAGTTCGAGACCAGCCTGGCCAACAGGGGGAAACCCCTTCTCTACTAAAAATACAAAAAAAAAAAGAAAAATTTGCTGGGCATGGTGGTGCACGCCTGTAATCACAGCTGCTCAGGAGGCTGAAATAGAAGAATCGCTTGAACCCAGGAGGCTGAGGTTGCAGTGAGCCAAGATTGTGCCACCGTATTTCAGTCTTGGTGACAGAGTGAGACTGTGTTTCAAAAACGAACAAGCAAACAAAAACCCCTGGATTTTCTGATATCCATATCTAAATGTTTAAGAGTTTTGGCTTTATTAGTTTGACATTGAAGATCTCATCAGTGGCAAGGCACAGTGGCACGTGTCTGTAGTCCCAGCTACTTAGGAGTCTAAGGCTGAAGGATTGCTTGAGCCTAGGAGTTCAGAGCCAGCCTGGGCAACATGATGATGAGACCCTGTCTTTAAACAAACAGACAAAAAAAAAAAAATCTCATCAGTAAACATTCATGACTACTGAATTTGGCCTGAGCCAAATATTTTATTATTTTGATGCTAGAGTAAGATTATTGTTTCATGCTCAAACCTTAATTCAGCAGTTAAAAATTAAATCTTGATACTGCGATACTTGATATCATAAGCAGTAATTGAATATTGTCTTCTTTGGCATGTGTCCTTGTAAATATTTATATTTTTCTTATTTTTATTATTATTTTTTGAGACAGGGTCTCGCTCTGTTGCCTAAGCTGGGGTGCAGTGGTGCAATCATGGCTCACTACAGCCTCGACCTCCCAGGCTCAAGCAATCCTTCCCGTTCAGCCTCCCAAGCAGCTGGGACTACAGGCATGTGCCACCATACCTGGCTAATTTTTGTATTTTTTGTAGAGATGGAGTTTTGCCATGTTACCTAAGCTGGTCTTGAACTCCTGGGGTCAAGCTGTCTACCAGGCCATGGCTTCCCAAAGTGTTGGAATTACAGGTGTGAGCCAACATTCTTGGCCAAAATAAATATTTATAAAATGTCATTTTTTTCTTTCACATATTCTGTTTTCCGATCTATAATGTCTTTGCTTTATTTGCAAATAGAAAATCATTTGATTTGACTTAAAAATTTGTTAAAATGTTTTTTTCCTCCCCTCCTTATTTAATAATTGGTAAGATATCGAAAGTTGATTGTGTATTTGTATTTGCTTATTTTGGGGACATTTGCTCAGTGTGAAAGATGGGGGAGCTTTGAGTATAATAACTTGTACCCCCTTCAGTGATTGTGTCCCTAACCAATTCCTCATTCAGCCTCCCTGGTAGATTCAGGATCACGAGCCCAGAACTAGAAGTTGAGGGTTACTAGGAAGTCAGAGAATCATCTTTGTGCTTTCTGTTATGGCATGGAATTGAACTAGAAAATATTGACTCTGAATAGAAATTCATCCCAAATGTGTTTAACAACTCTTTGGGTACAACCCAAGATAGTGTGTTCCATTTAGATACATGTTTTCCCTTCATGTCTTCCTGACCTCCCTTCTTTGGGTGAACAAATTTAGAAGTTGTTATTTTTGTTTGGCATGTTCTTTGAACATGCTTAGATATTTTGAAATAATCACTGCTTCCAAGAAAGCTTGTTTAAATGAAGTATGTTTTATCTTTATCATTGCAAATTGAGGAAGAAATTAAAGGCACTATTTCTTTGGACTGTCTGAGAGGAGTGTAATAGCAGTTATTTATTACTCTCCCTCTTAATAAGCTTCTTGTCTCTTACCCAGCCTCCTCAGGGCTGGCAGTAGGGCTGTTACCATCTAAGTATATATCCAGCTTCTAGCCAAGTTGGATGAAATTAACAGGAAGTAGGGTAAAGTATGATCATTCTTTCATAAGATCATTAGGACTTGAAAGAAATATAGAAATACCTAGATTATCATTTGCAAAAATGTGATTATGTATATCAGTATCACTTGTGGTGTGAGAGTTGGTTTCATGTGGCACATGAATCAATTTTTATTTTAGAAGTTTTGTAGTATGTGTTAAAAACATAAAATTTTTAAAAACGTAAGATAAAAACATCAGATCATTCTGCCTACAGTTTTTATTACTTAAGACAGTGTGAGTAGATTGTGTAAAAATACAGATGGTAATATAACTGAAATGGCAAGCATTATGATCGTTAAGTATGTGAATAATTTCATTTTGGGAAATGTTGAAATAGTTCCATACCAGAATTTTATTCAGAAGAAGAAACTGGGGCCCAAAAAGGGAAAGTAATTTAGCCAAGGTGTCTTAGTGAGTCGTTCACTGGTAGAGTTTGGACTAGTTCCTAGGTCTCCTGGGTCCCAGTCCAATATTTTCACTGTACCTTGATACTTCTCAGTAATATTAGCAAAAGTGGAACATTAGGTAAAATAGGGATGCATTATTATGGAACATACAAGAGTGCAGATTATTTTGGGAGACTTGTACCTCCTGTAGATTGTGGGCTCTTGGAAGGACAGGAAGATAAAGTAGCTGGGATGCTGAATTAGAAACAGATACGCAAAATGCAAGCACATTTTATGTTTTATGCCTACCTTCAATTCAGTTTCTTAATTTATAATAAGATTGCCAGAAGGGCAAATGCAGGTACAGTTGGAAATAGTAGACTGACCTGAACTGACATCAAGTTCTATAAGCCTCTATACTTTAGAGCTGGAGTTGAAGGAATATTGTGGAGGTCATTAACATAGAATTTTATTGATATGTAATATATTTATAAGGATCATATCTGAATTAACACATTTTTCTTTTTCAGAGTCCTTATAGGACAGTTCTTCGAGATAATGCAATACCAACAATATTTGATCTTACCAGTCATTTGAACAACCCACATAGTAGACACAGAAAACGAATAAAAGAACTGGTATGTCTGTGTACTTTCAGCTTTCCCACCTTCCCCCATAATACTATGAAATCAAATATGGATGCATTTATGTTAAATTAATCCAAGTTACTCTCTATTTCAGAAGTAATGTAATGGGAAATAAATGTTATGGTAAATAGTAGCCTGGATGTGAGATGATGAGTTTTAGTATTTAAATTGGAAAATCTCCCTCAAATTTAGCCAGTTGATACTGTTGAGTTGGTCCAGAGTGTGCTATTAATTATAGGCCACTAGCTCATTCCCTTCTGGGGAAGAAGGAGAAAGCTACCTTTTCTTTTGTAGTAAGGAAAATAGAGCTGAGGTGTTTCCAGAGTTCAGCACAAAGGAATAAAGAAAGGGAAAGTGTAAAAGTGGAGACATGGAATGTTTTAAAGATAAGGCTTCTGTCACTATTAAATATGGACAGAGTTTAGAAAAAAAACATCGAAATCTCTGTTTATGGCATAATTTACACAATTCTTATATTCCTTAGATATCCTTCAGTTCTGAGGATTGACACCTATCTGTATTTTGTTGACCTTAGGTGAACGGAAGTATAGTAACTCCTTAGTCCATGGCTTTCTGTCATCATTGCCACTAGCAAGGCCCTTATTTTGCTTTATTATTTTTCCTTCTTCACCCACTATTACCATTACCATTCCTTCCCCTGCCAGTTGGTGTCCATGCTAGTGTATTTAATGTATGTCCTATCAGTTCACCTACTGTGTGCTTTTTAAAGATAGCATTTATCTAATTTTCCTTATTCTATGCTTACCATATTTAGATATTTTATCCATTTGGAGTTTGTATGACATACAGTAGGGATCTATAATAACTTTTTCTCCTTGTAGAGAAACTGTTTTCCCAACATGGTCTGTTAATCCTTCCTTTCCTCTACTGGTGTAAAATGCCACCTCTGTTATATAACAAGTTTACATAAGGCTGTTTTGGGGAGTTCTGTTCCATTTCACTGTATTATTTGTTTGCAGCTATACCGCACTGTTTCATTACCATGGCTTTGTAATATATCTAACTTTCAAATAAGGTGATTGTTTAACTCTTCTTTTTCTTAACTATTTGTGGACCTTTATTCCTCCATATGAATTTTTTTTTTTTCCCTAGACAGGGTCTCACTCTGTCACCCAGGCTGGAGTGCAGTGGCATAATCTTGGCTAACTGCAACCTCCACCTGCCGGTTTCCAGCAATTCTTCCTGCCTCAGCCTCCAGAGTAGCTGAGACTACAGGCCCTCACCACTATGCCTGACTAATTTTGTGTTTTTGGTGGAGACACAGTTTTACCATGTCAGCCAGGCTGGTCTCGAACTCCTGACCTCAAGTGATCTGCCCGCCTCGGTCTCCCAAAGTGCTGGGATTATAGACATGAGCCACTGTGCCTGGGCTTTTGAATTTGAAAGTCCTTTTGTCAAGTTCTCCTAGAAATGATTTTGGGATTTTCATTATAATTGCTTTGAATTGACATCTTTACAATATTAGCAATTATAAATTTATTACTAGTTTATTACTAGTTTAGTATTACTAATGTTAGTAAATGAATATTACTAGTTTACTATTACAGTATAAACTATTGTAAAGTATTAACTAGTTCCATCCATGAATAGAAAAAAAATCCCATAAAATACCTATCAAGTAACAGCAATCATTGACAAAACTAAATACTAGTTTTTTGAAAAGAATATTAGAATACTTTTAGGAGTACAGAAAATGAAAAATTTTGAGGGCTTTCGTTACAGTTCTTTAAATGACAATGTATACATGCTTCCTTAGATCACTTCTTAAATACATTACGGTTCTTACTGGTATAGGTGATATATTCTGGTTGAAATTGTTTCCAGCACTTTTGAAGAACTTCTTTTTAAATTAATCCTAATAAGTCTTCTGAGTTTTTCCTCTGTTACTGATTGTATCATCTGTAAATAAGGAGAAATTTGTCACTTTCAGTTCTTACTATTTTAATTTTTTCTGTTGCCTGCCTTGTTTAGTCAAGATCCCTGGTACTATGTTGAACAATTCTAGTAATGTCATACTTGCCTTGCCCCATTAAGTATAATGTTTGCTCTTGGTATTGTTAGATAGTTTTTATCAAGTTAAGAAAATTCCCTTCTACTCCCATATTCAGAGTTTTCTTGTTTGTTTTTTGTTTGTTTTCTTAAGACAGGGTCTCACTCTGTCACCCAGGCCAGAGTGCAGTGGGGCAGACACTGTTCATTGCAGCCTCTGCCTTCTGGGCTGAAGCAGTCCTCTTACCTCAGCCTCCCAAATAGCTGGGACCATAGGTGTGTGCCATCATGCCTGGCTTATTTTTTGTATTTTTTATTTTTTATAGATGCGATCATGCCATGTTGCCCACTTTGGTCTCAAACTCCTGGGCTCAAGCAGTCCTCCTACCGCAGCCTCCCAAAATGCTGCCATTACAGTAGTGAGCCACCACACCTGACCTATATTCCGTTTTTGTATTTGACTTGTCACATGCTTTCATTGCATGTATTTAATAGAAAAGTTCATTTTTTTCATTCTTTAATGCAGTGAGTACTAATGGATTTTCTGTGAACCATCTGCATTTCTGTAATGAATTCTAGTTGATTGCAATATGTCTGTTTACTTTTATATACCATTGGATTCAATTGGTCAGTATTTTATTTAGGATTTTACATTTGTGAATCTTGGCCTGTAACTTTCTTTTCATGTACTGTCATTATCCAATTACAATATCAAGGTTCTATTAGCATCATAAAATAAGTTGGATATCTTTTTTTTTTTCTCCTAGAAAAATTTGTATAGGTAGATGTTAACTGCTCTTGAAAGTAAGGTAGAATTTGGTAAAACCATTAGAGGGCTTGGGGTGGGTGAGGGAAAGTTTTGATTGCCATTCTGATATCTTTATTGGTTTTCTCTTTCTTCTTGTGTTTTGTTAATGTTGTAAGTTTATGAAACTTTAATAATCTTTTCAAAGAACCAGTAGTTTTGTCAGTGATTGTTGTACTTGTGAACTCTTATTGGTTTTCCTTGATTAGGTTGATTTACTTTTTGACTCTTTTTCTAGCTTCTTGAATGTTTAGCTCATATTTATGTGTATTCAAAGCTGTAAATGTGTCTCTTAGGTCCATTTTAGCTATACCCCACAACTTTAGACAGATAGTGCTGTCATATCTGGCTGTAGGTATTTTGTAATTTCTCTATTTTGTTAACACAGGATTGTTTTTCTTAGTTTCCAGATGTGGAATTATTTTAAAAAATGATTTGATATTTTAAATTTTAAATGTTATTAAGAGATACATAGAGGATACATATAGTCTATGTGATGTTGATTCTTTCTGATTTTTTTGCATCCATTATTGCTATTGAAGTCTGTGCCAGCCTGATTCTTGTTCCTTTTTAGGTAATCTTCTTTTTCTCCCTCAAAGCTTTTTAAAAGTTTTCTTTATATTTGACATTTTAAATTTTGCTAACCTATATCTAGATGTGAGTTTTTTTCTTATGTACCTTAATTTGTCATCTTACAGCTGAGGACTTACATCTTAAATTCTGAGAAATCCTTAGTTTTTATTTTTCGTTATGCATTTTCCCCTCTATTTGTTTATTTCTATTTTCCTGGGACTTCTCTTAGATGAATACTGACACCTACATTACAGTCCTCCATATCAGCTTTCTTCTTGGTGTCCATGGAGGACTGATTCCAGGACCTTCCGTCAGAGAGCAAAATCCACAGATGTTTGATTCCCTTATATAAAGTGGTGTCGTATTTGCATATAACTTAAACACATCCTCCTGTGTACTTTAAATCATTTATAATACCTAATACAATGTAGTGCTATCTAAATAGTTGTTATATTACATTGTTTAGGGAATAATGAGAAGAACAAAAGTCTGTGTGTTCAGTATAGACACAACCAAACTTTTTTTTTTTTTTTTTTTTTTGAGACAAGAGTTTTGCTCTTGTTGCCCAGGCTGGAGTGCAAGGGTGCAATCTCAGCTCCTCACAACCTCCGCCTCGCGGGTTCAAGCAATTCTCCTGCCTCAGCTTCTCCAGTAGCTGGGATTACAGGCATGAGCCACCATGCCCGGCTCATTTTGTATTTTTAGTAGAGACGAGGTTTCTCCATGTTGGTCAGGCTGGTCTCGAACTCCTGACCTCAGGTGATCCTCCCGCCTCAGCCTCCCAAAATGCTGGGATTACAGGTGTGAGCCACTGTGCCCGGCAGAACCATCCATTTTTAAGTAATATTTAGATTATTTATGATGCTTAATACATTTGTTTGTAACACCTAGTACAATGTAAATGCTATGTAAATAGTCATGCTGCGTTATATAGGGGAATAATGAGAAAAAAGTCTGCACATTTTCATGATAGATACAACCATCCATGTTTTCCCCAGCATTTTCAGTGCATGGTTGGTTGAATCTATAGATATGAAGTACAATATGTATCAGGATGAGGAGCTCAATCACTTGCTGTCCTGTAGCTATCATTTCCCTGTAGTCTGTCCCTCAGAGAGCCTCACATAATCTCACAGCGCTTCACATAATCTCACAGCAGGCATACTCTTCCTGACCCGCCATCCTTACAAACGTGCAGTCCATAGGATAAGGAGGGGATGTCCAGGTTGACCAGCCTGCTGATGTTTCTTGTTATCAGCACCATGTCCATTGCTGCCCAACAGGCATCCTGCTGTCTGTCACTGGCATTGCTGCTTTTCTGCCACGGAAAACAACAAAGTGGCCTATGATTTAAGCATTGTAGAGGGTTGGAAGGAAAGTAAAGGATGCAGCTAGAAAGTTCTTCCTTTGTCTAACCCTATTGGTGCCACTTGGCCTACTATGCTCTGTGTATGCTCTGTGTATCTCTTCCATGCTGGTACTCTTTCACCTTCTCCTTCACAGGGATTTCTCATCACTTTTGTGTTGAGTCCAGAGATTCAGCAACCTCCTTCTTATGGGACATCTCCAGGGTTAAATTGGGAAGCAAGATGATTTGCGTCCTCTTGAATTTAACTCCAAGTGCCATGGTGTATTTTTGTGACTTTCATTAGCCAGGAAACACTTATAACCCAAAGTTACGGTGATTTAGGTAGAAAATAAGTAAAATGATGTATTCTTTTTTCCCTAGGACTTTGTTATAACCTTGGAGTCATTAACAGCTTATTCTGATTTTCTCATTGTCGGTCTGTTTGAAGAATGTATACTCTCTATATAAAGAATTTATGCTCTTGAAAGAATTAAATTGTCTCAGACTAGGCATTTGTATTTGTGAGTCTAAGATGATAGACTAGAGGTCAGTTTTTTAAAGATGATTTGTGTTTTTTGTTTTTTTTTTCTTTTTTTTTCTTGACATTTAGAGTGAAGACGAAATAAGGACACTGAAACAGAAAAAAAGTAAGTGATAGTGTTAATGACTCAACTTCTGAATGCCTTTTAAAAAGGCCTTGACCTGGTAAGGACAAATAAATATGTTCTGTGTCAAAAACCTACCTTGAGAATGGATGTAAGAGTGTGCTCAACTTTGTCCTGTGTTTTGAAATTATGAGAATAAAGTCTAATTTTAGTTTGTCTTTATTGAGTGGTGCTATGCCACACACTATGCTATATGCAGGCCTCACAGAGGTGACGCCTTCTCTCTCAGTGTGGTAGAGGGGTGGCAGGCACACAGTGCTCCATTGTAGGGAAGGAAGGGCAACAGTAGAGGCATGCACTGAATCTCTTTTCTGTCCACCCAGTTGTGGTGCGTAATGAATTCTTGGTAAATGTTTAAGGACTAAATGCTGTGGGGACACATAGTGCCACTGGCAGTAGTGGTCACAACAGCCTTTCTGTAGGTGCTGATGCCCGAATTATGTCACCAAAGGACGAGGGCTAGAAGCTGTTTTTCTTCTTGTCAGTTATTAGTTACTCCTCCTCCTCTATTTCTTCTTCCTATTGCTGTTGTTATTAACATAGCATTTTATTGAGTGCTTACTGATGCCAAGTCATTATTCTAAGTGCTTTACTTGTATTAATTCATTTTATTCTCACAATAGCCTTGAGATAAGTACTGTTATTTCCCTCTTCATAGATGAGGAGATATGGACTTAGGCAAAGAGAGGGAAAGGTGTTCTGTGCATGAAACAGGGTGGTAGATTTGGGGAACTACACTCATTTTAGTGTTGTTAAAGTTTGTGATAACCCATTATGGTTAGAAAATGAGCCTGGAGAGGACCCCAAAGGCCAGAACTTGCAGACTTGTGGGCTGTTAGCAATAGGAAACCACTTAGGGGTTTGTAAGTAGGTGATAAGAGGGACCTGATTTCCATGGTACATAGAGTACTCTGTTGGATTACAAAAGGTAACACTGGAGGCAGGGAGGCCAGTTGGGCTGTCAGCTGACCAAATAAAAGTTGAAAGGCCTTGAATTAAGGCAATGGTAGAGAGAGTAAAGAGAATAGATTCAGGGAACTTAAGAAATTTGTATACCTATGACACCTAGGAAAGATGCCCAAAAGAAGAGGGACTTGACTTTTCACTTTGTACTCTTTGCTCTTTAATGAACTTCTTTTTGAAAAAAAATAAAAGCAAGGGAATTAGTACTAGTTAATTGGAAGTAGAGAAACAATGGAGGAGAGAGGGAGAGAGCCAGACAGGCAGGCGTCCAGGAAAACCTCTTGCTTTCTGGCTTGGGAAGCTTCCCTAGAATAGAACCACTGCTGTGTCACGTATGATGAATAGCAGTGTCATCTGATTTGAGGAGGGGTGAGGGAAGGATGCTCCCTGCATTTTGCTGAACCCTTATTAAGCTCTGAAGTATGGCTCACACAGGCTCCAGTCAGACTAGATTTCCCTTTGTACTTGGACAGCCTGCTTCCCTCTTCTACCTTAGTGCTTTTGCTGGAATAATTCTCACCAACTGAAATGCCCTCCTTGTTCATGTCCCTCTTATTTATCCTTGTCATCAAATGCAACTTCTGAATTTTTGTTTCTCCCTGCCGCCCTCCACAGTCTTTTTTCTTTTTGAGATGGAGCCTCACTCTGTTGCCCAGGCTGAAGTGCAGTGGCACGATCTCGGCTCACTACAACCTCTGCCTCCCGGGTTCAGACGATTCTCCTGCCTTAGCCTCCCGAGTAGTGGGAACTACAGGCACATGCCACCACGCCCAGCTAATTTTTGTATTTTTAGTAGAGACAGGGTTTCACCATCTTGGCCAGGCTGGTCTCAAACTCCTGACCTCATGATCCACCCACCTCAACCTCCCAAAGTGCTGGGATTACAGGCGTGAGCCACCGCACCTGGCCATAGTCTTATGTTCTAAGAACTAGGTTTTAACTGTGACTCCTCAGATTTGGATTATTTTCCTGCAGACACCAGTGACCTGTATAACTATGGACAGGGCATTTAGCCTGTAGGGCCTCAGTTTTCCTATCCCCTATGAAGAGATTAGGCTGTGTGATATTCTAATACTAGCCCTAAGAATTACATTAATCTCCTTTATATTATACTGGTTTGTACAGTTGTCCCATATCTCCCATATAAATGTGTGGCATCATGGTTTGATAAAAACAGCATCAGCATGGACCTTGGAGCAAGACACACTTGGATTTCAACTTTACTTCCATTCTTCTAACTGTATTTGTGATCTTGGGGAAGTTTACTTAGTGTCCTCATTTGTCAAGTGGGGTTGATACCACCTGCCTGAAGAGAGGGTAATGTGATGCATATAAAATACTAAGCACAGTAGTTTAGTAATTAGTTCTGTCCCACTTTGTTTTTCTGAGGGCATGGACTGTCATTCATTACATATGTGGAATGTCTTGTTAAGTGTGTTTTAAAAATTAGGCTGGATGTGGTATCTCACACCTTTAATCCTTGTACTTTGGAGCTGAAGTGGGAGGATCACTTGAAGCCAGGAGTTCAAGACCAGCCTGGGCAACATATTGAGACCCGCTTCTTCTTCTTAAAAAAAAAAAAAAAAATTATTCCTATCTTATAACAGCGTTTACATCTAGGATTAAAATATATCTGTTTATACTGTCTCTCCCACTAGATTGTGTCTTATCTTAGTGTCTTATTTTAATCTCTATCTTAGTCTGTAGTCTAGTAAATGCCCTATGAATATTGAATGAATGAGTTTGTGGATTTTAAATATTTAACCAAAGGTGTAATATTTTTTGTTTTGTATGGTTTTTCTTGAGCCTGTTTGTAACATTAATTCTTTGTTTTCCAGTTGATGAAACTTCTGAGCAGGAACAAAAACATAAAGAAACCAACAATAGCAATGCTCAGAACCCCAGTGAAGAAGAGGGTGAAGGGCAAGATGAGGACATTTTACCTCTAACCCTTGAAGAGAAGGAAAACAAAGAATACCTAAAATCTCTATTTGAAATATTGATTCTGATGGGAAAGCAAAACATACCTCTGGATGGACATGAGGCTGATGAAATCCCAGAAGGTCTCTTTACTCCAGATAACTTTCAGGCACTGCTAGAGTGTAGGATAAATTCTGGTGAAGAGGTTCTGAGAAAGCGGTTTGAGACAACAGCAGTTAACACGTTGTTTTGTTCGAAAACACAGCAGAGGCAGATGCTAGAGATCTGTGAGAGCTGTATTCGAGAAGAAACTCTCAGGGAAGTGAGAGACTCACACTTCTTTTCCATTATCACTGATGATGTAGTGGACATAGCAGGGGAAGAGCACCTACCTGTGTTGGTTAGGTTTGTTGATGAATCTCATAACCTAAGAGAGGAATTTATAGGCTTCCTGCCTTATGAAGCTGATGCAGAAATTTTGGCTGTGAAATTTCACACTATGATAACTGAGAAGTGGGGATTAAATATGGAGTATTGTCGTGGCCAGGCTTACATTGTATCTAGTGGATTTTCTTCCAAAATGAAAGTTGTTGCTTCTAGACTTTTAGAGAAATATCCCCAGGCTATCTACACACTCTGCTCTTCCTGTGCCTTAAATACGTGGTTGGCAAAATCAGTACCTGTTATGGGAGTATCTGTTGCGTTAGGAACAATTGAGGAAGTTTGTTCTTTTTTCCATCGATCACCACAGCTGCTTTTAGAACTTGACAATGTAATTTCTGTTCTTTTTCAGAACAGTAAAGAAAGGGGTAAAGAACTGAAGGAAATCTGCCATTCCCACTGGACAGGCAGGCATGATGCTTTTGAAATTTTAGTGGAACTCCTGCAAGCACTTGTTTTATGTTTAGATGGTATAAATAGTGACACAAATGTTAGATGGAATAACTGTATAGCTGGCCGAGCATTTGTACTCTGCAGTGCAGTAACAGATTTTGATTTCATTGTTACTATTGTTGTTCTTAAAAATGTCCTATCTTTTACAAGAGCCTTTGGGAAAAATCTCCAGGGGCAAACTTCTGATGTCTTCTTTGCAGCTGGTAGCTTGACTGCAGTACTGCATTCACTCAATGAAGTGATGGAAAATATTGAAGTTTATCATGAATTTTGGTTTGAGGAAGCCACAAATTTGGCAACCAAACTTGATATTCAAATGAAACTCCCTGGGAAATTCCGCAGAGCTCACCAGGGTAACTTGGAATCTCAGCTAACCTCTGAGAGTTACTATAAAGAAACCCTAAGTGTCCCAACAGTGGAGCACATTATTCAGGAACTTAAAGATATATTCTCAGAACAGCACCTCAAAGCTCTTAAATGCTTGTCTCTGGTACCCTCAGTCATGGGACAACTCAAATTCAATACGTCGGAGGAACACCATGCTGACATGTATAGAAGTGACTTACCCAATCCTGACACGCTGTCAGCCGAGCTTCATTGTTGGAGAATCAAATGGAAACACAGGGGGAAAGATATAGAGCTTCCATCCACCATCTATGAAGCCCTCCACCTGCCTGACATCAAGTTTTTTCCTAATGTGTATGCATTGCTGAAGGTCCTGTGTATTCTTCCTGTGATGAAGGTTGAGAATGAGCGATATGAAAATGGACGAAAGCGTCTTAAAGCATATTTGAGGAACACTTTGACAGACCAAAGGTCGAGTAACTTGGCTTTGCTTAACATAAATTTTGATATAAAACACGACCTGGATTTAATGGTGGACACATATATTAAACTCTATACAAGTAAGTCAGAGCTTCCCACAGATAATTCTGAAACTGTGGAAAATACCTAAGGGACTTTTAAAAACAGGCTTTCTTATATTTGATACTTGGAAGAAAAGCCGTAAGGTGTATGTAGGCCACTTAATCACTAAATATCTTTGCCTATAGGACTCCATTGAATACATTAGCCATTGGTAATCTACCTGTTTAAATGGCCCCTGTTTTTGAACTCTCATGCTTTGAAGACCTACCTGTCCTTCCAGAAGAGAACATTGAAAGTGCCATGTTTCCTTCTGTGTGATCTCTGTTGACGGCACTCTGGAATTGTTTTAGTTAAGTCATTTTAGACATAGCATTTATTATCACTGTGGCTCTCTACTTGTTGGGTGTTATGAATTCTTTGAAGAAATACATTTTGAAGAGGTGTGGGAGGAAGGAATACATTTTATAAAATGGTATAGTGAAGCCCACAATTGATCTTTGACTAATAGGAGTTTTAAATGTGCTAAAAATCTATACTGGACAGTTACAAGAAATTACTGGAGAAAAGCTTGCGAGCTCGCCAAACAAGGATTTCAGTGTAGATTTTGTCTTTCTCGAACTTAAAGGAACAAATGACAAAGTTTGAATGGAAAGGCCTGCTGTTGTTCCACATCTCATTGTTGCTGTTTACATTCCTTTCTGGAGCCTACATCTTCCTAAGCTTTTTAGCAGGTATATGTTGAACACTTCTGTTTCATGGTTGAGACAGAATCAGAGGCCATGGATACTGACAACTGATTTGTCTGTTTTTTTCTGTCTTTTTCCATGACTCTTATCTACTGCCTCATCTTGATTTATAAGCAAAACCTGGAAAACCTACAAAAATAAGTGTTGTGGTTTATCTAGAAAAATATGGAAAATATTGCTGTTATTTTTGGTGAAGAAAATCAATTTTGTATAGTTTATTTCAATCTAAATAAAATGTGAATTTTGTTTAAAGCTTAGGCATATTATTTTTGGTGGGGTCAAAACATTCTTGTGTAAATTCTCTTAAAAAACTTTTGATAAACTGCTTCACAATTCAAGATGAGTCTTTTGTATGTGGTTTACTAATTGGGTTATAGAAAAAAACAATTAAGAAAGTATTAAATGTAAGGTTCACCCAACTAGGTGTTTTTTTTTTTTTTGATGTACTGTGTGGGCCCTGATATAAATTGTCAGTTTGTCTTATTATTGCTGGCTAAAATGAATGCAGAGGTGTTAATGAATTATTTTATGTTGGGAGTAAGTGTTCCTTGAGCTTCAGAAACCAGAGTGGTGTGTATTTGCTGGACTGCTGAGAATGATAGCTCACAGTCCATTTCTCTGTCCTAGGAAAGCCCACAGACGTGTCAAATCAAGACACATTATGCATGCAGCTTATCAAAAAGGTAAGAGTTTATCTTGTAGCCAGGGCTCTAAGAGATGCCTCTGTCCTTGTCAGAAAGAACTGATCAAGTTCATGATGGCAGGATGACAATGAAGGAGACACAAAGCTGGTGTTTCAATATATTCATCCTGTTCTTAGGGCACTTAAGAGTGGTGTGACCTTGGCAGGTTATTTAACCTGCGTCAGTTTCCTCAACTATAAAATCTACCTTAAGGTTGTGCTATGAGGGTTAATTTATCATCAGTGACCTATTGCTGCTTAACATTACCCCCAAATTTAGTGGCTTAAACATTTAACCATTTCTCACAGTTCTGTGGGTTGCTTGAGTGGTTCTTCTGCTAGTCTCATCTGGGCTCTGCATTCAGCTGGGAGGGTGGCTGGGGACTGAATATGATGACTGGGCCTCTCCATGTGGTCTTTTATCTTGCGCTATGTAATGGTGGTCTCAAGAGTACCAGGAAAGCAAAGGCAGTGGTTTCAAAACCTGGACTCAGTAATTCAGAGCATCACTTTCACCACATTCTTTTGGTCCAAGCAAGTCACTCGGCCGGTCTGGATTCGAAGGATGAGGAAATAGACTGCTTTTGTTGGGAGGAGCTACAAAATAATGGCCCCCTTTTCAGTCTGCCAAATAATGTATTCAAAAATATTCATTCAATAAGCATTAGTTAAGCTTTTGAGATGCCCATCATTTGTTTTTATAATGTAAGTATGTTCTCTAATTTGGGAGTCTATTGGAAGCTTAAAAGCCTAATTTATTAAAAGATGTTTTCAACAAACTGATCTTTGATGGTAGATTGAATCAGTGGTAATCTCACTGATGAAACAGGTTGTCTTTTGCAAGATTAGATAATTTAGAAAGTGGTAGGGTCATGACCATTTATTCCACAAATATAAGTTGAATGCTTACTGTGTGCCAGGCTTCTTGGCTAAGTGCTGGCAATACCCAGTACATTTTCTGACTCACCAAGCTTACAGCCTCGAGTTGGCCCGTAAGTACATCAAATTGTACATACTTACAACTACACACACACAAACTTCATAGACTTCAGTAAATCAGATTTATTGAAATTAAAGGAAAGGAAAATAACATACAGAGTATCCACAAAAGCCTTGTACAGTTTTTTTTAAAATAAGGTCTGTATCATATCTAAATAGTTTGCAAATGTACTAGGAAAGACATTCAAGATTTGGCATATCAGAGGAATTTTTGCTTTTGACATATCTCATTTTTTTTTGGAAAAAAAGTTACACAGTTGAAGCCTGATCTAGGATGTGTGACCTGTGAAATAAGTGGGAACAAATGCTTTATTAATAATTCGATGTAATTTTCAGTTAATTCTTAGAATAATTCCTGCGAGGTAAGTAGTAGTTGGTTGGGTTGAAAGAGCCTTCCTTCTGAGACAAGTTCCTCTGCAGTAACTTAGTTGGATCAGGTTTATTTCTGTTTGATATTAGGGGCAGCCACTTTTTAAGTGCTATTTTAAGTAAGTCATAAAACAGGAAAATTGTACTTGCAGTGTTTATTAATACTTATATGTTACTTTAGAGCTTACAAGGCACTTTGAATGATCTCATTCAAGTTCTCAGAGAAACTCAGATATTAGCCCACTTTTTTCAGTTGAGAAATCATGCTCACAGAGATGAATTAATTGCCTCAAATTATATGGCAAGTAAGTGTCAGAGGCAGGTACTTCAGTCCAGTACTTCAATATTGAAATTGATTGTGAAAGCCATTTCATTCTTAAGGTTTGTAAAAGGAATATTTGCTTTAGGAATAGATTCCTTTTATGTTCTTGCTTTATCCATTGCCAGCTTTCAGCACAGCATCTCTAAAGTGCACTCATTATAGTCGACATGGGTTTCTTGCAAAGAAAAAAAAATGGAGCTTGAAACTTCTGAGACTTTACAAACTGGGTGTAGAAGTGCTGCCACCTTTGTTTGGCTGCCAAGACACTACCACAAAGGACTAGATCCAGGTCCATTTATTTCATGCGAGTGGATGCAGCTGTCTTGCCATGATCAAATGCTGCTCTGTAGCCAGCTTTTTGTGGCCAGAAAAAGTAAAGTAATTTTTAGTACAGAGTAGCATAAAAATATCCACAAGATCAGTTTCAGGAAACAATTACTAGCTTAGAAGTAACAATAAGTGTGATCTATAGGTTGACTAAATGGCAGTTAATTTCCAGACCTTTTTTAAATGCCCCTTATTTCTCACCATGAATACTATATAAATAGAATACACTACCTGCCACTGTATTTAGTTTCATAAATTATTTGGACAGGGTGAACAACAGACTTCAAAACTATGTAGAGGTAGTAAATCTCCTTTTTAATGAGTTTGAATTTACAGTAGTAGTTTAAACATCTGGAAGTTTAAAGTCTTAATTCATTCCAAATGTTCAACAAGGATGTACTTTAAAGAGGATATTGTAATTGAGGGATCAAGAAAACTGTTGACTCAATCTGAGGCCTTTCTACTTTCGTCTGTATACATTAATCACATACAGCTTGAGAGGTTGACAGTTCAAAAAGAGAAGAGATGGACCCAAATATCCAAGTTGGCATGCTTATATGAGTAAATTTTAAGAGTATAGTTACAACAAGGGTGAAGTTTAAATGTTGGTAATTAGCAATCTAAGGATGCAGTCAGATAGTGCTGCTGTGTTCTATGCTTCTTATGGAAATGAGGGTTTTTTGAATTGTTACTAAAGCTGGGCTTAGAGGAGTCAAAACTTTTGACTTCTAAATTGTAATTTTGATTAATGCATCTCGTAACCCAAGATTCTGGTGTGAAGCCAGCACCTACCACGAGACCAAGCATTCCTTTAGTGCACACTTACTGAGTTTCTACTGGATGCTTGTTAGGTGTCAGTTTTCTCACACCAAAACAGGGTTGTAGCAGCAGCAGTCATCATCGTCCACAGCGGCAGCTGCTGCTAACAGTGCTCAGCATATGCCAGCTATGTGCAAAAACACTTTTTTATAGTTTCTCATTTAAACTTCTCTACTTTATGCTCTACTTTATGAAGAAGGTACTGTTACCCCCATTTTACAGGTGAAAACCTAAGAATCAGAAGGTCACACAGCTAGTGAAAGGTAAATCCAGAATCCCAACATGATATAATGATTTGCAAATCTAGTTTGTTGTTAATTGTATTTGCTTCTCATTCTAATTTTGAATATCATATTGAACACCTATGTTGCTCAGTCTGTTTGGCATCAGGCACAAGGCTGTCATGGATACAAATGTGAATGACATAGAGCCCATGCCATGGATACACAGGAGAATAAGATTGACCCCAGGCCCCCAGTGAGCTGAGTCACATGGGAGAGCCAAACAAGCAAGCTGGAGTCTGCCAGGATCAGGGCTAACGGTGGGGTAACCCTATAATTGATGGTCCTAACCAAAGTACTTTCGAGCATGTAAGGGGGCACTATTAATAGTTGTGCCAGACAACAGATAAAACAGACTGTCTAGAGCACACCACAACTTTTGTTCACCATAGCTAGAGGTAAACTCGGTGTGAGGGGAGCACAGAGGAGAGTGCCCTGACTGACTAGAGGCAGTGCCCTGGATCAACAGAGTGCAGCATGTGTGGTGTGTTGTCACCCTTGCAGGCCTTAGTCTAGATGCCAGTTCCTCTGGGGGCTTCCTCATCCCTGAAATGTGGGTCAGGGGATCCTTATCTGTGACTCTGAGGTGTCTCCCAGTTTGCAGCTCAGAGTAGTAGACAGCATTGAATATAGGAGGTCCAAGAGGTAGGCAACAGCCTTTGCAGAAACCTATAAAAACAGCAATATTTGTTTCCCCATATATTACCTCATTAAGTTAATGAGTGATGGTGGTGTGTAAAACTAAGCCAAATTCACCACCATCATTGCCAATATAGGTCCAGTTGAAACATGTTTGAAGCCACTGAGAAATTGGCATTTGCTAACAGTAGTTGGACCTTTGAAAGTGGTGTGTACTGTGCAACTTCATGACCCCAAATATTAGGTTAGTCTCTCACTTCCTTCTCAGTGAAAATGTAGCTTTTATATTAGTATTAGAAGTATACCCATATAATGTGTGATTCATCCTCCACTCCCCACCTACCCCCAACAACAACAACAACAACAAAAAACTCTGATATTCAGCATGCTATTTCAGGTTAAGGTACCTGATACATAAGTAATAATGTCTTCCTCACACCAGTATTACACACGTTGAACTAAATTCTTCATGGTGGTGAGTTTTAGAGCTGGAAGGAGTTGTGGAAACTTTGTAGACAACTCATTTGACAGAGGACTGGAGAGGACGGCTTGCTCAGGATCGCACTGCTTGGTGATGGCAGAGGCTGGGGGTGAGCAGAAGTGTCCTCACTCAGTCCTGTGCTCTGTCACAGCACACAGACGTAACTCAAGATGGAAAACCTGAAAGAATTATTTCTTGGCAGGTGAGCAGTGTCTGCCCTTTAAACTTAGTGTAAATGCTAATCCCGTAAGTACGTCAGCTTTATAGGAGAGAGATTTATTAAACAGGCCAGGGTCTGGGGTTCTTGGCACCATTTCTGTTTTGTGTTACCATAAAATTTGGTTTTAAAAATATTTGGTATTGCTTACATCTTTTTTGGCAAATTCCTATTGTTGGTATGATTATTTTTCTTTAGAAGAATCCATGTGATTAGACTGTAGATTTGCAAAGCCTTTTTTTTCCTAAAAGACATGTTGAAAGCTTTTTTTATAATTGGTTTGTGGAATTTGGACATCCTTTTATTAATAGCAGCTGCTATATATTGAGCACTTACTATGTACCAAACATCGTTTTAGGTACTTTGTAACAGTCATTTAGGTTCACAATAATCAGATGTTACTATCTCCATTTTGGGGATGGGCCAGAGAGTAAATGGCTTGTCCAAACCACTCAGTGGTGGAGTGGGATTCAGACCCTAACCAGCTGATTCTGGTAGACTAGGCTGCTCCTCAAAGAGGAAATACCCACCTTTTTACAAATGAGTATGGAAAGACTAGGGGGAAAGTACACCAAAATACCAGTTTGTCTCCAGGTGGTGGGACTATGAGGAATAACAACTTCCTTTCTTTGACATTTCAATTTTTCAAATTTTATATATATATATAGCCACCTTGAAAAAGATTAAATAGCATTCTGAAACAGAAAATTCAAGATTACTTCATGAAAACATTTTTCTTCTAGTATATTTGTTACTACTTTTCCAGTTCCATTTAACACACATCATGCCAGGTATCACGCTAGGTGTTTTGGCTGCAAAGATGAGACATTGACCCTGTTGGCAAACTTAGGCTGCTAATTCGTCAGGGCCCAGCTCAAGTGTCCTATAACCAGTGCACCCCTATGTCTGGCCCCCAGTTAGTTCTCACCCCCTCTCCTGTTACCTGCCTAGTGTAAACCATCATCATCTCTCACTTTATCATTCCCTACAAGGTTATTTTCCACCCAGCAGGCAGAGTGATTGCATGGACCTCCTTTTCTCCGACCCCCACACTTAGACCAGAATCCAAGCTCCTGACCATGACTCTTAAGGCCCTATGTGAGCTGGGCTATGCCAACTTATAGACCTTCTTCATTCTGCCCAGCTATTAATGGTGGTCTTTTTGTTTCATCTACTCACTAAGCTCATTGAGAGAAGCTTGTTCAAGGCCTTTACACTTGATGTGCTTTGAAAGCTGTTGACCCAGTTAGCTCCTAGCTCATTTTTTGTACCATTCAGGTCTTTGCTTAAATGTTATCTCCATGGAGAAGCTTTCTCAGACTACCCTTTGTAAAGTAGCCTACCTTTCCTGGAAATGATTGGTCTTCTCACACTAGTATGTAAGTTCTACAAGGGCTGGGACTTTGTCCTGTTTACTGGTTGTATTCCCAATTGGTAAAACAGGACCTGGCATGTAATAGTTGCTCCGTACTTGTTGAACAAATGGTGGGTTCTAGAGCCAATGGGAAATTCACAGTGGCTAGAGGATTGGAGGCGAGGAAAGCAACCAAAGTGAGGATGGAAAGGGATTTAGGGGCCAATCCATGAAAACCTAGAAAGCCCTGCTCAGGAGTTGGCCTGGTCATAGAAACAGTGCCCTTCGCAGGTGAGATGCATATGGCAGAGTACAGCCTACAGTTTCTGGGCATGTTTAGAAAGTGAGAGAAGAGACCGGGCGCAGTGGCTCACGCCTGTAATCCCAGCACTTTGGGAGGCTGAGGCAGACAGATCACCTCAGGTCAGGAGTTTGAGACCAGCCTGGCCAACATAGTGAAAACTCGTCTCTACTAAAAGTACAAAAATTAGCCAGGCATGGTGGCAGGCGCCTGTAATCCCAGCTACTCAGGAGGCTGAGGCAGGAGAATCGCTTGAACCCGAGAGGCGGAGGTTGCAATGAGCCGAGATCGTGCCACTGCACTCCAGTCTGTGCAACAAGAGCGAAACTGACCAAAAAAAAAAAAAAAAAAACACAAAAAGCAAACCCCACATTGGCCACTGTTAATCATAATTAATAACATCTGTGATTTGTATAGTCTTTCTTCCAATGCGTTCCAAGTCTTGAGACATGATCCCTTTGGTCCCCCAGGCCCCTGCCACAATAACAACCTTGGCATGCGACTCACCACCCTTTGCTGCCATATAATACCCTCCTATTTATCACCCGTCTTACCCCTTCCTTTCCAAGTGAAATAATTTCTGCCTTATTTTTTCTTCTCTTCCTTCCCTTCTCAAACCACAACCCATATAATTTTCATTGCCCTCTTTAGAACCTGCTTGTGTCTCGGCTCCCGCCTTTTTAATACAGAAGGGGAGCCAACCTGAAACAGTATGGATGAACAGATGTGCATTTTTAAATCACCCTCCATACATAGTGGCATCTTCTTCTGGACTGCAATTCCTTTTCCAGCATACAGTCTCCTTGAAAGATAGATGACTAAATGCAAAAGTAGCTGCTTGTGCCTTAAAATCATTAGCAATCTTAGTGCTCATTTGAGGTTAAATTCCCTACCCATAGCATGAGATTTATCCATGTGCTTAAATAATAGAATTAAAGGATTGATATAATGCTTCATATAATGACGCTTACACTTAGGAAGGAATATATTTATTGTGTGCCTCCTGTATGCCAGGCACTATAGATCCACAATTTGATGAGGCTGATGTATTATTCCCATGAGAGAACTGAATTTAAGGATCATTTGCCTGAGGTCCGTGTCTGCCTAAAGCCAGAGGCAGTGCTCTTTGCCCTGCACCACACAGCCAGCCTCAATCCCACAGCACTCGAAGGTACACCAAGAGTTTGCACAGACATCTTGTCATTTCAGTCCTCGTAACAGCCTGTAAGATGGCAGTGTCATCCCCAAGTGGCTTGCCAGAATGCGGCACTGCTGGGATGGACTTTATGTCTCTTTTCCTCCAGCTCTGTGGCTTTCTTTCTTGTTTGTTTGTTTTTTGTTTTTGAGACAGGGTCTCAGTCTGTCACCCAGACTGGACTGCAGTGATGTGATCATGGCTCACTGCAGCTTCCACCTCCTGGGCTCAAACGATCCTCCCACCCAGCCTCTGTAGTTGCTAGGACAAACTATGCACGCCATCACTCCCTGCTAATTTTTGTATTTTTTGTAGAGATAAGGTTATGCCATGTTGCCCAGGCTGGTCTTGAACTCCTGAGCTCAAGGGATCCACCCACCTCAGCCTCCCTAAGTGCTGGGATTGCAGGCATGAGACACCGCGGCTGGCCAGCTCTGTGGCTTTTTGATTTGGAGTCTGGTGCATAGGGTCCTGTGCATGTCACTGTGGTGGGTGGAGGGATTTGAATCTGGCTCTTGAAGAGTTAGAGCATTGGTGGGAGATGCTGGAGGAGCCTCAGCCCCGTGACATCGATAAGAACAGAGACATGGGTCTAGAAGAGGCTGTTGTCCCTTTCCTGCTAGAGGAAGTAGAGACAAGTGTGACTGGGACCTGGAAGCATCAGAGTGAGAAAAGGGTCAGGGTTAGACAAAATAGCAGCAAGGAACCAGAGAAAGCAACAAGGAGGGTGTCGGGAGACCCCATCTAAATGCTGTCACTTTGAAGTGGTGAGGCCTTGGGTAAACCACTTTACCTCTCTGAGCTCATATATTATAGTTTTTATTGTGGACTCTATGGGTAAACCTCTTCACATCCTGGAATGCCACTTTCTCCAAGGAAAGGTCTGGCTAACCAGACTGCTCACCAGCTGATTGTGGTTAACTATCCCACAACAAGCATGAAATATTGGTGTGAAGAACCCAGAGACTATTTATCTTCCCCACCCTTCCATTGACCTTGAGACAAATGGGCAAATTGCCAACCCTCTTTGGGCCTGTCTCCTCATCTGTAAAGCAAGGATGCTAAAATATCTCATGATGAGGGAGAAAGCATTTAATCAGCTTTATGCAATATTGTTACTAAAATGCTCTGACAGAAAAAAGGCTTCTAGATGAAATTAGAACAGGGTGAGATATGCGCCAAGGGTCCTGGAAAGGCTTCTTGGAGGAGTGTGGTGTGAACTAGGTCACAAAGACTAGATAGGTCAGCAGGTAAGGACGCAGAACTGGTGTGGACAGCTAGGGCAGAGGCCAGGTGTCCTATCAGAACAGGAGGGCTGCTGCTCTGTCTCTTCCCTTCCATCTGACCCCATCAGCATCCTCCACTCTCACAGCTCAAGCCCGTGAGTCTCAATTCTAAGAGGCTATTGGTGGAGACAAACTTTTGATTACATGATAACTTTTAAGGAAATGAAAAAATATTTCAACTATAAACATACACTAGTTTTATGTTGCATCTCAATTTCAAAACCATTAAACTGTGGGGATAAAATGTGTCTTAGAATTGAAAAATACAGTTATCTCACTTCAGAATGAATACTACCAAAAAAAGTCATGTGGACTTTGGAACCAATGTTCAAGTTTCTGTTCTGTCACATACTAGTTTTATTATTCTGTGCAAGTCACTGGATTTCTCTAGGCATCAATGCATTTTTAAAATGGTCTATAAATTGACTGGGCATAGGAGGTGAGCAGTTAAGGTTGTTTGAGTCTGAATGTTGATTCATTTTGGGAAGAGGTCTCCAGGAACATATTTTGTCAAATTATGGGTTGCCATTGAATAACTATATGTTGTTATTTTTAGAATAGCATAACACAGACCAACGGTTCTCAACTGGGGGCGATTTTGCCTCACCCCCACCCCCCAGTGACATTCGGCAATATCTGGAGGCATTTTTGATTGTCACAACCATGGTGCAAGGAAGGGGTACTGGCTTCTAGTGAGTAGAGGCCAGGGATGCTGCCGAACATCCCACAGACAGCCCCACAACAAAGACACCCCCAAACAAAATCTGGCCCAAAATTCCCACTAAGGTTAGGAAACCCTGACATCAAGGTGAAGAACATAGATTGTGGAGCCTAACTGCCTTGATTTGAACCCCAGCTCTGCCATCTCTAGCTGTGTATCCTTGGGTCAGTTGCTTCACTTTTGTCCTTCAGCATCTTCATCTGGGAAAGGAATAATAACTGTCTTCCACATACAGTGGCTGTGTGGATTACTAGGACCTACTGCAGGTGGAGCATTTCAAGCAGAGTCTGGCATCCAGGAGGCACTCAGTGCCAGCTCTTATTTCAAGTACTCAGTGAGCACTAGACTTGGTGAAACTACCTGGTGATCAGTACCAAGACTTCAGATAAGATACTTAGTTTCTTCAGCTGTAAAAAAAAAAAGCAAAAACAAAAAACAATGAAAAATCACATTTCGGGAATCAAATGAAATCAAGAATATGATAGCACTAGGGAAACAGTGGAAAATCTTACAGATACACTTGTATCATTATTATTGCCTCAAAGTCTTTCCAGTAAGAGAATGTTCTGGGGTGAAGCAATAAACTCTCCCGGGCCAGGCTGTAACTCAGCAGAAGGGACAGCCAGAGAGAGGAGGTGCTCAGAGCAGCACGTTGCAGGCCCAGTCCTTAAGTGCATCCTCAGCTGTGAGTCCAGGAAATCGCCTTTATTGCTCTGTTATGTGCAAACTGCGCCCCAGCTTCACATACCACTTTCCCCAAAGGAGTGCTTGGCAAACCAGCATACACACCCTCTCTGCAGACTAAACTCTGGGAAAAACAACAGCATAGATGGAAAAAGAGTGCCCTATAAGTCTTTGGCCAGGGATCTCTTCCTGCTCCACCTCTGTCTTCTCTGGCCCCAGTTTTCTGAGCTCTTGGATGAAGGAACTAGATTGCTGGCCTGAACTCCAAGGCCTGCTGGAGCCCTTGTTCTAGCCACACAGAACTGAGTGAGGATTTTTATTATTTTTAGTAGGGAACAATTATCTAGCAGGAACAGTGTCTATCAGTTTACATAAAGTTGTGTTGGTGGGGTGTGGTGGCTCATGCCTGTAATCCCAGCACTTTGGGAGGCTGAGGTGGGAGGATTGTTTGGGGCCAGGAGTTTGAGACCAGCCTGGCCAACAAAGCAAGACTTTGTCTCTAAAAAAAAAGTCTTTTTAAAGTTGTGTCTCAGAAGCACCTCATGAAACATTGGGTATTATGGCCATATTGTTGATGATGATATGGCCATAATATCATCATCACTGAGGCCCAGAGATCCTGAGCAACTTGCCCGGAATGCATAGAGTCAGATCCATATCGCTCTTAACCAACACACTGCAGTACCCCAAGCCAGAACAAGTAAAGATTTTGGCAAACACTAGGCACTTAATACTTGTTAATTTAGTTTAATGAATGAATACAAGGGGAAATGACAAAGTAGTTTGTTCCTTATTGAGCTCTGTCTACCCCGTCTCTCACCACGTCATCTCCTCTCCTTGTCTCAGCTCCCAGTGCCCACTCACTCTTGCCAAGAGCTCTGCACCCTCTCAGCAACAAGTCAAACTATTCTTTTTTGTTTTGTTTTTTGAGCTGGAGTCTTGCTTTGTCGCCAGGCTGGAGTGCAGTGGCGCAATCTCGGCTCACTGCAACCTCCGCCTCCTGGGTTCAAGCGATTCTCCTGCCTCAGCCTCCTTAGTAACTGGGATTACAGACACCCACCACCATGCTCAGCTGATTTTTGTACTTTTAGTAGAGACGGGGTTTTGCCATGTTGGCCAGGCTGGTTTCAAACTCCTGACCCCAGGTGATCCGCCCACCTCGGCCTCCCAAAGTGCTGGGATTACAGGCATGAGCCACTGTGCCCAGCCAGTAAAACTGTTCTTTAAGGGACCTTCAGTGACAAGTGCAGAGAACCGTCCTTCTCACTATTCTATTTGGTGAGCCTGCTCTGTGCCAAGCCCTGAGTGGGCTTGAGGACACAGACCTGAGTCATCCCTGACACTTGCTCTGAGGGAAGTTCACATCTGTGGGAGGTGAGTGGGAGTGAGTGGGAGACTGATGAGAAAACCGGCTTGTTACAAGATAGCACGATAAAAGCAATCCTGAAGGGGAAAGGCTGGGGAAAGGCTCGGGAAAGCCTTCCCTGGAGCGGGCGGAGGTGGGGTGGGGGTGCAATGAGACTTCTTTTAAAATTTGCACACCTGTATCTGACATGTACTGGGCCACAGCTGCCCCCTGTCATCATCACAACTTATCCTACATTCAGTGTCCTGACACCACATGATGGAAAAGTAAAAAACAGTCTCTGTCTAGCAACTCAGAATCAGAACTGGGAAAAGGAGGAAAGTAACAGCTGCTAGGGACCTCCTATAGGCCAGGCACTTTAATCTACTTTAACTTATGACTAGCCTGTGAGATAGATAGACCCATTGTAGAGTTAGGAGGAAATGAGGTTCAAAGAGGTTAGACAATTTGCTGATGGTTCCAGAGGAAATTGCTTATAAGGGTAAGTAGGTCAGGCCAGGTGCTGTGTCTCATACCTGTAATCCCAGTACTTTGGGAGGTTGAGGCAGGCTGATTGCTTGAGGCCAGCAGTTTGAAACCAGCCTGGGCAACATGGTGAGACCTTGTCTCCATTAAATTTTTTTTTTTTAATTCCCTGGACATGGTGGTGCACTCGTGTGGTCCCAGCTACTAGGGAGCCTGAGGTAGGAGGATCACCTGAGCCCAGGAGGTTCAGGTTGTGGTGAGCCATGATTGTGCCACTGCTCTCCAGCCTGGGTGACACTGAGACTCTGTCTCAAAAGATAAAAATAAATAAAAAACAATAAGGCCTCTCCATTTTGGGTCCTTTTGGAGGTCCACTCTCTTATGGTCCCTGAGAGGGGCAGTGTTGGGGTGTCCAGTGAGCTGCAGAATCTGGGTGGGAAGTGAGTAGAGCCCAGTTTCCAAACAGCCCTACCAGATTCTCTGATCAAACTAACTCAGGTGCCCTCTCCTCTGGAGTGCCCGTGGGGATGGTCTAAAGGACAAGAACAGGCAATGCAGAAAGGCACTCCTAGATCATTGTCCAGTGGTTGGCAGTGTTCTTGGTGGGGCTCAGACAAGAATGAGAGACCAAGGGGAAGGTGGAGGAGAGGGACCTTTCAGCTGTTTCTGGGGGCTGCCCAAGAGCCACCAACAGGCTACTGTGGGAACCTCAGTCCAACCTGTAGAGCTCAAGCTCCTGCCTAAACCACCCACAATGAGTAGAATTGTGGACACAGGAATAACAAACTACCGCATGCCCTACTCATTAACCCAGTCACAATCACTCCCAATGATCTAATTCTCCACTCACCCATCCACCTATCACTTCCTCCTCCCTCCTTTCAGTCATTCCCCTATTGCACTCAGTAATTTATTTCTTTCAATGAGTGTCTAGGGACACCTGTCAGGCACCTCAAGCACTTTGCTAGGATCCAAGAAGCCTTCATCATGGTGCAAAAAGCATGAGATTCAACCCTTGACAGATGACACAGAACTTTGGCAGAGAGAAACGAGTTAAAACAAAAGCAGTCCTGATGGAAAGAATGGTGGGAGCTAAAGCAGAGAAGTATTAAAGTCTAGGAGAAATGTTGGTGATCATTTGTCATTTACTTTGACAGAGCAGTGTTTCCCAAGAATGTTTGACCATGGAGAATCTCAGATCAGTGGCCTGAGGAATGCACTTCAGGAAAAGCTGGGAGGGGTGTGTGTGTTTGTGTGTGTATGTGTGTGTGTGTTGGAGAACAGGAAGGTGAGGGCATTTGTACTTGCTCCTGGAGGTGGTGATCCCCAACATCTAATCCACAGAATACTAGTCCTCAGGGATGCTGTATTAGTCTGTTCTTGCATTGCTATAAAGAACTACCTGAGACTGGGTAATTTATAAAGAAAAGTGGTTTAATCAGCTCATGGTTCCACATGCTGTACAGGAAGCATGGCTCGGGAGGCCTTAGGAAACTTACAATCATGGTGGAAGTTAAAGAGGAAGTAGGCACATCTTACATGGCTGGAGCAGAAGGAAGAGAGAGAAGAAATGGGGAGGTGCTATGCACTTTCAAACAGCCAGATCTCATGAGAACTCTGTCACAAGACAGCACTGGGGGATGTGCCTAAGTCATTAGAAACCACCCCCATGATTCAGTCGCCTCCCACAAGGCTTCCTCTTCAACACTGTGGATTACAATTCAACATGAGATCTGGGTGGAGACACAGAGCCAAACTGTATCATTCCACCCCTGGCCCCTCCTAAATCTCATGTCCTCACACTTCAAAACACAATCATTCCTTCTTAACAGTTCACTAAGTTTTAACTCAAAAGTCCACAATCCAAATTCTCATCTGAGACAAAGCAAATCCTTTTCACCTATGAGCCTATAAAATCAGAAGCAAGTTAGTTACTTCTAAGATACAGTGTGGGCATAGGCATTGGGTAAATGGCATTTCTCCCATTCCAAAAGGGAGAAATTGGCCAAAATAAAGGCCCATGCAAGTCTGAAACCCAGCAGGGCAGTCATTAAATCTCAAAGTTCCAAAATAATCTCTTATGACTCCATGTCTCACATTCAGACCACATTGATGCAAGGGGTGGGCTCCCAAAGCCTTGGGCAGCTCCGCCCCTGTAGCTCTGCAGGATATAGACCCCTTGGCTGCTTTCATGGTCTGGTGTTGAGTGCCTGTGGCTTTTCCAGGTACAGGGTGCAAGCTGTTGATGGATCTACCATTCTGCTGTCTGGAGGATAGTGGCCCTCTTCTCACAGCTCCACTAGGCAGTGCCCCAGTGGGGACTCTGTGTGGGGGCTCCAACCCCACATTTCCCCTCCACAATGCCCTAGTAGAGGTTCTCCACGAGGGCTCCACCCCTGCAGCAGACTTCTGCCTGGACATTCAGGTGTTTTCATACATCCTCTGAAATCTAGGTGGAGGCTCCCAAGCCTCAACTCTTGCCCTCTGTGCACCCATAGGAAGCTGCCAAGACTTGCTTGCACCTTTTTGAACATTAACCTGAGATATAGCTTGGCCCCTGTTAGCCATGGCTGGGATGCAGGGAGCAGTGTCCCAAGGTTGCGCAGGACAGCAGGGCCCTGGGCCCAGTCAGCAAAACCATTCTTCCCTCCTAGGCCTCCAGGCCTGTGACGGGATGGGGTGCTGCAAAGATATCTGCAATGTCTTGGAGGCATTTTCCCCATTGTCTTGGCTATTAACATACTTCAATGTAATTAATAAGTAAAGCTCCTCTTATGCAAATTTCTGCAGCCAGCTTGAATTCCTTCCCTGAAAATGTATTAAAATGTGTTTTCCTTTTCTACCACATGGCCAGGCTGCAAATTGTCCACATCTTTGTGCTTTGCTTCCCTTTTGAATATAAGTTCCAATTTCAAGTCATTTCTTTGTTTATGCAGGTGAGTGTAGGCTTTTAGAAGCAGCAAGGCCACATCATGAAAGCTTTGCTGCTTAGAAGTTTCTTCCACCAGATACCCTAATTCATCTCTCTCAAATTCAAAGTTCAAGTGATCCCTAGAGCACAGGGGCACAATGCTGTCAGTCTCTTTGCTAAAGCATAGCAAAAGTAACCTTTACACCAGTTCCCAAAAGTTTCTCATCTCCATCTGAGACCTCTTTAGCCTGGACTTCATTGTCCATATCACTATCAGCATTTTGTTCACAACCACCACCCCCATGATTCAATCACCTCCCACTAGGCCCCTCCTCCAATGCTGGGGATTACAATTCAGCATGAGATTTGGGTGGGGACACAGAGCCTCCAATGCTGGGGATTACAATTCAGCATGAGATTTGGGTGGGGACACATCAGATGGTCTGGAAAAATGGTCCTAGCAGCAAGTGTAGAGAGCACCAGGCCTCAGATGGGTTCATCAGACACAGCAGCATGTTAAAGGCCACCCCACCCCAAGCCTATGCAGCAAAGACACTTGAACATCACTTAACCCTGCATGTACCAAACTTATTTCACCAAAAATCCCTTTGTGTCAGGGAACATATTTATTTGGGGGAGTGGGGAGTTGACTGTTTTTTGTTTGTTTGTTTGTTTGTTTGTTTGTTTGTTTTTGAGACAGAGCCTTACTCTGTTGCCTAGGCTGGAGTACAGTAGCGTGATCTCGGCTCACTGCAACGTTTACCTCCCAGGTTCAAGCAATTTCCCTGCCTCAGCCTCCCGAGTAGCTGGAACTACAGGTGCGTGCTGCCACACCTGGCTAATTTCTGTATTTTCAGTAGAGATGGGATTTGGCCATGTTGGCCAGGCTAGTCTCTAACTCCTGACCTCAGGTGATCTGCCCGCCTTGGCCTCCCAAAGTGCTGGGATTACAGGTGTGAGCCACTGTGCCCAGGTGATTGACTGTTTTTTGAAAAAGCTATGTGCTTATAGTATTAATATATTCCAAACAGTGCACTAGGGTACACTTCGAAGCATTTTCCTCCCACCCTTGACTCCCTCAGTCTCCAGTTTCCTTCTCCAAAGGTGGTCATTTGTCTCTCTTCTGTATCCTCCCAAGTTCCAGGCCAAACAAGGATGTATGGGCATGTTTTCTTTTCAAAATGCAGGTGGACGCAGCTCATAAACACATCTCTACTGCAGGTATTTTAAGGGCTTCCGGTGCAAGGCAGTGTTCAGCAATGTTTTCATGGGGACACCTCCTTTGGCTGGACCTGAGGAATGAGGAGGAACTATCCAGGGGTCCTAAGGATGTATCATAGTGCATTTAGCCATTCTTCCAGTGAGGGGTATTGAGATAGTTTCTAGCCTTCTGTTAATCTAAACCAGGTTTGGCAATCTATGGATTCCTGACCAAATCCAGCTCAGCTCTTGTTTTTTATGTACCTTAAGCTATGAATTTTTTTTATGTTTATAAATGGGTTTGTTTTGTTTGTTTGTTTGTTTGTTTGTTTTGAGACAGTTTGGTTCTGTTACCCAGGCTGGAGTACGGTGGCACAATCTCGGCTCACTGCAACCTCCACTTCCCATGTCCAAGTGATTATCGTGCCTCAGCCTCCTGAGTAGCTGGGACTACAGGTAGGTGCCACCACACCCAGTTAAGTTTTGTATTTTTGGTATAGACGCAGTTCCACCATGTTGGCCAGGCTGGTCTCAAACTCCTGGCCTCAAGTGATCCTCCTGCCTCAGCCTCCCAAAGTGCTAGGATTATAGGCATGAGCCATCACAACAACCCTATAAATGATTTTGAAAAAATAATATTTTGTGACACATGAAAAGTATACAAAACTTAAGTTTCAATGTTCATAAATAAGATTTTATTGGAACACAGGCATACCCATCAATTTATGTTTGTTTATGACTCCTTTTGAGCTGCAGCAGCATTGTGGATTAGCTACAATGAGACCATATAGTCTGGGTATGGTGGCTCACACCTGTAATTCCAGCACTTTGGGAGGCCGAGGCAGGCAGATCACTTGAGCCCAGGAGTTCAAGAGACTGTATAGTTCTCAAGCCTAAAATAGTTACTGTCTATCCTTTACAGAAAAAGGTTATTGACCTCTGCTTTAAACAATGCTGCAACAATTATCTTTCCCCATTACTGCAAACATGTAAGTAGATCTCTCATAAATAGCCCATTTGATCTAAGCCAATCTGAGAGACATAGCTCAAAAAGCACATTTCACTGATTTTAGTTAATTTTTCTTTTATTTTAAGTGAAGTTAAGTAAGCATCTTTTTAAACACATAAAAGTGTTGGGCCATGTGTGATGGCTCACACTTGTAATTCCAGCAATTTAGGAGGCTGAGACAGGAGAATAACTTGAGCGCAGGAGTTCAAGACCAGTTGGGTAACGTGGTGAGACCTCCATCTCTACTAAAATTACTATCTAGGCGGGGTGTGGTGGCGCATGCCTGTAATCCCAGCATTTTGGGAGGCGGAGGCAGGCGTATCACTTGAGGTCAGGAGTTCAAGACCAGCCTGGCCAACATGGCAAAACCCCGTCCCTCCTAAAAATACAAAAATTAGCCAAGCGTAGTGGAGGGCACCTGTAATCCCAGCTATTCAGGAGGCTGAGGCAGGAGAATCGCTTGAACCCAGAAGGCAGAGGTTTCAGTGAGCCGAGATTGTGCCACTCTTGCCTGAGTGACAAGACCAAAACTCCATCTTAAAATAAAATAAAATAAAATAAAATAAAATACAAATAACTGCCCAGTGTGGTAGCACGTGCCTGTGGTAGCTACCAGGGAGGCTGAGGCAGGAGGATCGCTTGAATTTGGAAAGTCAAAGCTTCAATTAGTCATGATTGTGCTACTGCACTCCAGCTTGGGTGACAAAGTGAGACCCTGTCTCAAAAAAAAAGTATATATATCTATATATTTATATGTGTGTGTGTAGCATATATATATAATGTGTGTGTTTACTCTTTACTGTAAATTTTTTTTTCAATTTGATAAAGAATATGGGTCAGTTGTGGTGGCTCATGCCTGTAAACCCAGCACTTTGGGAGGCCAAGGTGGGTGGATCACTTGAGCCCAGAAGTTCAAGACAAGTCTGGGCAACATAGTGAGATCCTGTCTCTACAAAAAGTTTAAAAATTAGCCAGGTGTGGCCAGGCAAAGTGGCTCACACCTATAATCCCAGCACTTTGGGATGCCGAGGTGGGCGGATCACGAGGTCAGGAGATCAAGACCATCCTGGCTAACACGGTGAAACCCTGTCTCTACTAAAAATACAAAAAATTAGCTGGGCGTGGTGGCGGGCGCCTGTAGTCCCAGCTACTCGGGAGGCTGAGGCAGAAGAATGGCATGAACCCAGGAGGTAGAGCTTGCAGTAAGCCAAGATCGCACCATTGCACTCCAGTTTGAGCGACAGAGTGAGACCCTGTCTCCAAAAAAAACAAAAATTATGAACAAAAGTATTTTTCTTATTGCTTTACATAAACAAGGAGGAATTAGCATTTTTGTCTGTCTTGCATCCAAATGTTTTCTCCATTTGTTACTTGACTGACTGATTTATTTATTTATTTTTTCATGTAGTAATGCTCGCCTTGTCCGTGAAGGGAAGGTGGGTTCAGGAGCTGACAGCGAAGGGGATGGGGGACCTGGGCCAGGCAGGCAATACTTGTTTCTGGATCCCCTACCTTGTTCCCAGCCCTGGCCCAGGCAATGGGGTCCAGTGGTGAGTGAGGTGGGCAGAAGCTCTGACATCATGGCACTGATGGGTAAGCAGGGCAGTACTCAGCGCAGGTGTTACAGGGACACCTCCCCAGCTGGACCTGAAGAATGAAGAGGGACTTCCCAGGGGTCCAGGCTGCAGCGGGAGGGTTCTGAGCAGTAACTCATACAAGGCTAGACCTCTGAGAGATGGAGGTTTCAGAGTACAGGTTCTTGGAGCCTAAGCTCTACTGAGTGGTGATGAAGCACCTGTTATGGCCATGCATGAAAGGCAAGGACAGGAGTCCCAGGAGTCTCATTGAGTCTCTGAGGTGCACAGAAAGCTGCCCTGTGAGGGTCTAGAGAGTTTCACCTCTTTGCATAGGGGAGGGAAGTACCTCTCAGGGCTGAAGCTACCCTGCCAGCAGAGACTTACACTCGGGTCTGAGGGGTTAGAATTGGCCGGGGCAGAGGTGAAGCATTGCTTTACTCCAGGAACAGCAAAGGGCGTGAGGACAAGGCTGGCCTCTCCTGGAATGAAGACCTCTCCCTGCCCTTCCACAGCCCTAGCCTCCACTTTAGTGCTACCTCTCCAGAGTATCAGAGGGACAGACAACTACGCCTCCAAAGACCAAGCGGCAGCCTGGGAGGGGAGGAGGGGGCTGGAGGAAGATGTGGCTGGAGGGTGAGACCAGCCCCTCAGGCCTTGAACGTCAGGCTAAGCCAGCAGCCTGCGAGCTGCTCCCCTGCCCAGAGCTCCACCCCCAGAGCTCCCTGCAGGCGATGACAAGGATGAGGGGGGAGGCAGTGGGAGAGCCAAGAGCTCACAAAGGTTCTGCTGTGCTTGGCCAGGAACTCCGCCAGAGCCAGCTTGCTTGCTTGCTTGGAGGGAAGCATCTGATTTAAAAAGGTGGTGGCCCCGGGGTTCAGGGCCAGGCCTGCTGGCTGCCATCCTACACAGCAGCCCCACTCCAAACTCTCCATCCTGGGGCGTCCTCATTCCTTTTTACTTTGGTGTTCCCAGTTAAACCCAAGTAGAACTCCACAGCTTTGGGCAGAGGACTTACGAAGCAGCAGGGGCCAGTGCTCACACTTGGGACTCTTAAGTCACTGGGGGACCTGTAGGACCAACCTGCTGGGGACTTCATGGAGAAGGAGGTGCGTGGAGGTGGCCCTTCACTGAGCACTTGCTATGTGCTGAGCGTTGGGCAGGGCACTTCATTTATGGGGTTCCCTTTTCATCCTTTAAGCAACTGTAGGTATTATTGTCTTTATTTTACAGGCAAGAAAAGAGGGTCCTAGAAAGGCTAAGGGGACTCACCCAGGGTTACACAGTGAGTCAGTGGTAGGGCTAGAACTCTAACTCAGGTTGGCCCCACCTGTGAATCCAATCTGTGCTTAACCCCTACACTGCTTTGTGCAGGACATAACCCTGTCTTGCATGTGTCTGGCACAAAGTGAAGGTCCCATCATGTTGACTTTATGATGCACTTTCTCAGCTGGAGCTGTGGGCCTCACAGCAACCCTTCAGGGTCAGTAATGCTTCTCTCGCTTTCATGATGTGCAAGCTCAGGCTTAGAGAAGTTGAGCAACTTGCCCAAGGTCATACAGCTAGTCTCAGAGGGTCAGGGAAGTCGGGGAAGTTCAAAGAAAGGTGGGGTAGAGGGGGTTTTCCCAAGGAATGACAGGAATGTTCAAGGAACTGAAAGCTGGAAGTGTCTGTGGAAGCTGCAGATCTGCTGGCAAACAGTGGGGCTGCTCATGGAGTAGTGAGCCCAGGCCCTGGGTAGGGGTGTTGGGGGACTCTCACCCAGCAGAAGAGCAGCCATCAGACACCTGGGCTCGGGATGCCTGCCTGGTCCCTTGTGTTACTTGGAAACGTCAGCAAGAAGGGCCCTTCACCGGGCATGTTTCTCTTCTGTCAGATGAGGGCTACTAAACGAGGTCTTTGATTTTTATTGTTCAGCAGTGGCATCTTTCTTTTAAATAGTCTTGGCTGGGCGCGGTGGCTCACACCTGTAATCTCAGCACTTTGGGAGGCCGAGGCGGGTGGATCACCTGAGGTCAGGAGTTCGAGACCAGCCTGGCCAACATGGTGAAACCCCCATCTCTACTAAAAATACAAAAATTAGCAGGGTGTGGTGGCGGGCACATATAGTCCCAGCTACTCAGGGGGCTGAGGCAGGAGAATGGCTTGAACCTGGGAGGCGCAGGTTGCAGTGCACTGAGATTGCACCACTGCACTCCAGCCTGGGTGACAGAGTGAGACTCCATTTCCAAAAAAAAAAAAAAAGTCTTAAGTTGAACTTCATTCGTTCGCCCATTCAACAAATATTGAGACTTTCAAGGCACCTGGAACATATGGTTTACCAGACTGCTTCCTGCTTCGAGTGTCTCTGACACGTGTTACAGAATTAAGGGTCCCTACGCCTCCACTCAGCGTAGGAATGGGCCGCCTGGCTGCTATGGGCCCATGCCCTCATTTGGGAGCTCCTTAACCATGGTGCTCAGTTGAAAGGTTCCCTGTCAGAGCTGAGTATATTCATATATTCACAATTGGCCATTTCACAGATAGGGTGGGGAAGGCCCAAAGAGTGGGCCAACCCCTGGGTCCCCTGAAGCAGCCTCTTTATGGCATCATTAATCAAAGAGGCTTTGTGCAATCAGTGGAGACTGGGCGTGTCCATGATGAGAGAGAAGCAGCGAGGAGGCACGGGTGAGCAAAGCCCTCCAGGCGGGAAAGAGGCCCGTTTTGGAGAGGCCAACTTCCTCCCTCCCACCTGGCAGAGCCTTCCTAACAACCTTCCCTCCTCCACCCACACCCGCCAGCCTCTGCCCAGAGCCAGGGTGTCAGCTTGGGTTTGGTGACAGCAGCCCTGAAGGAGGTGTTGGATGGTTGAAGCCCTCCATTGTAGCAGCTCTGGCATCTTCCACGAGCCTCGCCTCGCCAAGTCGTCCTCCTGCCAACTGGAGAGTGGCTGGCTCCTGAGGGATCCTCTCCAACTAGGTAACTCGATTCCCTACAGCCCAGCATCAGCCCAGCTCTGGCCACCAGGGCCGGAGCTCTGAAAAGTTTACCTCCAACATGGCAGGGAGCAGTTTTCAAGGTCAAGGAGGGTGGCCACCAGGAGCTCCTCAGCCAGGGTGCATGGGGAGAACACAGGACTGGTGGGCCAGGTTCTAGCTCCAGTTCTTCACTAACTTCCTGTGTGTCTTTGAATATATCACTTCCTCACTCTGGACCTCTTCTCATATAAGGGAGCCTGACAGAAGGTCCCCGAGTGCTTACAGATGGACTAACTGGTCAGGGTCTTCTTGGTCTGCAGCATCCCTTTCAAATAAAGACCTGACTACTCTGTGCCTGATGATCAGGGTGCCCAGTAGCTGTGAGCCCCCTCACCTGGCCTCCTTTCCAGTAGTAGGGAGAGCAGGGGCTGGCAGCTGCTGTCTTGGTTCCCAGCCTCTCTCAGGAGTCAGAGAACATTAGAAATTCAGTGGAACTACACTGGGTGTGGCTTCCACTTGCCTTATGATAACCAAGTGAAACTGGATTTTTCTCAACAACTATGAGAAAGCTTAAGAACAAGCTATTTACAGGATTCCACTTAGCATCTGAATCCCTCAATTCACAAAAACCAATATGTGAGTAACATTGTGAAATGACGCTTTTGGTTTTCTCCCCTAGAATGTTACTATCATACATGTAAAGCATGCTATTGTAATTTTACCTACCGTTCACTATTCACTACCTTTTCATAAGGACCAACTGGACTTTACTGAGATTATGCTTTTCCCATTTTGCATAAAAAAAAATTTTTTTAGATGAAATAGTGGTGCAATAGTACAGGATAGTTTTCCTTTTTTAAAATTTTTTTGAGACAGAGGATGGAGTCTTGCCCTGTCTCCCAGGCTGGAGTGCTGTGGCACGATCTCGGCTCATTGCAACTTCCGCCTCCTGGGCTCAAGCAATTCTCCTGCCTCATCCTCCTGAGTAGCTGGGATTACAGGCGCCTACCACCATACCGGCTAATTTTTGTATTTTTAGTAGAGATGGGGTTTCACCATGTTGGCCAGGATGGTCTCGAATTCCTGACCTTAGGTGATCTGCCCACCTCGGCCTCCCAAAGTGCTGAGATTACAAGTGTAAGCCACCACACCTGGCCTAGTACATGACAGTCTTTGAGTAACTTTTCACAAAGTCTAATATGTATTCAGAATAATCACACTCCTAAATGTACAGCTTCATGCTTTACCACTAAATGAACACACCATGGAACCACCTCCCAGATAAAGAAACAGAACATTATGATAGTTCTTTTTTTAATGTTCTTTCCTTTTTTTTTTAAGCAAACTTAAAAAGCTGGTAACTTTACGCTGGTCACCTCCTCTTCATTTAAATTTTACCAGTTGGTAAAATCTAGAATTTGGAGACGTTCTGGGCTAGCTGATCTAATAATGTCCCATGCAGTGCTGCTGGAGCCCTTGGAGCCATTATCTCCTGTGACACAACAACCAGAGGAAAGCAGACACGGGCCAGGGACCCACTTCACCCCATCTCAGGCGATAGGGAGAATCTGGCCCAAACATCCCCTCCAGATTCAGCAGAGTTGGCTGCTGGATGCCAGGGCCAAGGCGCAGTGATGAGGAGTGGCTTTGGAAGGGAGATGCTGGGGAAGAATCAGTCCTCCCACCCAGGCCTCTTTTGCAGCCTCTTTTCATCAGCTGTTACTTTTCCCTTCCACCTGCCCACCCCAGGGGCAGGTCTTCTGGACACCTAGGAATCCTCAGGTGCACATTGTGCATCACCATTGCCATCTCCTCTCCCCCCACTCAATTCTCAAGTCACAGCTCCGAGACCCAGGAAGCATTCTCTGACCCTTTTTTTCTCTATTGATAATGGAGAAACCCTGGCATCTTTCTGAAAGGTTATGAGATTTGTTCAAAATCACACAACAGGCTGGGAATCCAGGAGGCCACATCCACTCAACCAAGGCAATGCACATTTGTCAAGGACTTGCTTTGTACCCAAACATAGATTAAGGTGATTCTAAGGAAGAGGACCCTTTCTGTTCAGTAAGTCTTACGTATCATTATGCTCAATAAATACGTGCCTGGCCCTCACTAGGTGTTGGCCATTCATGCATTCAGCAAATATTTTATTGAGCAGTCTCTCTGTGTCAATAGGCTGAACTCACTATCTTTGGGGAGTTCACAGCCTGGTTGGAGAAACGAGACCAGACAAAATATCTACAGTCAAAGCTAGACGTGATCACAGTAATGAGAGTGGGATACAGGGGAAAGGGGAAGGAAACATCACATGAGATTGTGGGGAGCATGGAAGGCTCCTCAAAGCCGTGCATTTGAATTTGCCCTCGATGGATGAATTGTGTTCCACCTACTCAGCTAACTTAGCATCCCAGTGTCCCCAGAATGTTCCTCTCCTGCTAGCCTTGCTGAGTTGGCCAGTGTCCAGCTGGGCCTTCTGCTGAAAATAATTGCCCCCCTGCCAAGAGTAGCCCTCACTTAAGGGCCTGTTGTTATGCAATTTAAATATTTAGTTGTACATGTGTACAGTTTAGAAAATCTGTAAGGCTTGTAATGGAAAGCAGCAATCCCCCTGCACCCCTCCCACAACACACACACACACACACACACACACACACACAAATTTTCTGCTTGACATAGGCTACTGCTTTTGACTCTAAATTATTTGCTTATACTGCCACTTCTTGATTTTTCAGTTTCTTTCTCTTTCTCTCTCTTTCCCCTTACTCTCTCCACACTCACATGTACATTTTGTGTCTCCCTACTTCCTCTTAGTATCACAAGTTTGATTGGAACAGCATTCATGTTTTCATTATCAGGCGACGTGCTATTGACAACTGGGCTGTGTAGTATTCTATAATTATTTTTCCTTCCCTGCATAACTATTGTGGTTATGCAATTCTCCTTTCAATATGTTTAAATGCATTGGCTAGTCTACCAATTTCATCTTCCTGAAGAAGTCCCTCCCAGAGTCTTCCACCATGTCCCATTAGGATGAATTGTCTTCTATTGCACAATAGAATAGAATGGCCTGGGGATTCCTTTGCCCCTATTCTTTGTTACATTTTCTCTTCCTTGGATGCCATGTTTTCCTCTTTCTTGGTTAACTCCCTCATTTCTGCTGAAGCACACCCTCCAGAAGCTTCCTCAGAAAGCATGCAAAGATAATTCACATGACTAGTAATGTATTCTCTCTTCACCCATGATCATCAGTTGGCTGGGTGGAAATATAACTTTCTGGGATGGAAATATAACTTTCTTCAGAATTTTGGAGGCATTTCCCTATTGTCTCCTAATTCCCATCTTGCTATTGAGAAATCCAATGATATTCTGATTCTTAATCCTTTGTATGAAGCCTTCTTATTTACTCTTCTATCTGGAAACTTTTATGATCTTCTCTTTGTTATCAAGATTCTAAAATTTTGATGTCTTGGTGTGAATCTATTTTCATACATTGTACTGAGTCCTCAATGGGTTATTTCAGTCTGAAACTCATGTATTTCAGTCTCAGACATTTTCTCTAATCCATCTTTCTAGAATTGCTGTCATTTAGGTGTTTAATCACCTTGAGTAGCCCTCTAATTAACTTGTCTTTGCTGTTTTCTGTCTCTTCCTTTTCCCTATATTTTCTCAAATTTATCTTCCAACCATTCTTTTGAGTTTTTTTCATCTTTGGCTATTGCATTTTTAATTTCCAAGAGTTCTTTTTTGTAGCATCCCATTCTTGTTTATGGATGCAATATCTTATCTCTTAGGACATTAATTACAGTTTTCTTTTAAGTCTTCAGTCTTCAGCTTTTTGTAGCAATACCTTATTTCTTAGGATGTTAATTATAGTTTTAAGTCTTTAACTTTTTGCATAGTTGCCATCTTCTAAGTTCCTTTGTTGTTTCCTCCTATTGTTTTGACTTCTTTTTTAATTAGAGGCTTTTCTCAAATGCTTACTCATCTTTTGCAGTCTGTTCATATTTAAGAATGAGACACTAGAATAGATTTGATACCCTCTGAACATGATTGAGGCTGTGCACAGGGATCTAGTTGGGCCATTCCATGTCTTTTCTTTTGTGCTAGTCAAAACAAAAGCTCCACCAATCTCCTGCCTGAACTGTTTTACATATCCTGTCTGGAGTATTAGTATTTTGCCAAGAGACAGAGTATCTGGAAATCTGATTGTTTCCAAGCAATCTTTCTGTTTTTAGCCTCCCCTGCCTCCGACCCACCCACTTTCCAGAAGTACCTGGTACAACCAATTCCTGAACCATTTGGGGGTTTAACAGTGTAAATTGGGCTGATTTTCAACTTTCTTTATTGCCTTTTAGGATTTAATCAGTTACCTTTCTTTGTTGGCTGTGTCCGGTTTCCAATATTATGATAAATCCCTTTACTGTTGTTTTAGTTGGTTTCAGGGAAGACCACAGTGTGAGCTCCACTTGCTATCTTTATTCTAGTTCCATTTTTAAATGGGCAGCAACAACACATTTCAGAGCGGGAAGTCTCTGTTTATAAACATTGACAGAGACCGGAACCAGAATATGGAAAAGGGCCTAGAGGGGCCCTTCCCCACCAGTTCTTTACCTATTAAGACTCCTGGCTCTAAAAGCCCAGGTCAAAAGCCACTCCTTGCAATGCCTTCCTCAGTCTCCCCAGCTTGTATTTGTTTTATTCAACTTAGGCCAACTGAGTGATAGATATTACAGTACTTTATAGACATTATTCCATTTAAACCTTTACACTCTAAAGTGTTAGAGGTTTGGAGAGGTGGATGCACTGACCAAGATCCCACAGCCTTCCTGACCACTTCACAGGTGGAAAACTGAGGTGGTCCCACGGCCAGAGCTAAGAAAGGCGGTGCTGATTCCTGGGCCCCCGCTGCTCACTGCGTCCTCTGGCATCACAGTAGGCCAAGAGCAGCTCACTCTTAGGTGGCCACAAGAATCACGGGGACAGTTTACATTTACTGAGATCGTAACAGCCCAAGGGGTTCACCTTGCCCGCTGCCTAGACAGAGCCAGTTCATCAAGACGGGAATTGCAATAGAGAAAGCATAATTCAGGCAGAGCCAGCTGTGTGGGAGATCAGAGTTTTATTATTACTCAAATCAGTCTCCCCAAGCATTGGGGAGCAGAGTTTTGAAGGATAACTTGGTGGGTCCAGTGTGCCAGGAGCGCTGATTGGTCAGAGATGAAATCATAGGGAATGGAAGCTGTCTTCTTATGCTGAGTCAGTTCCTGGGTGGGGGCCACAAGATCAGATGAGCCAGTTAACTGATCTGGGTGTGCCAGCTGATCCATCAAGTGCAGGATCTGCAAAACATCTCAAGCACAGATCTTAGAGCAGGTTACAGAGGGTCAGAATCTTGTATCCTTCAGCTGCATGACTCCTAAACCATGATTCCTAATCTTGTGGCTAATGTTAGTCCTACCAAAGCAATCTAACCCCCAGGCAAGAAGGAGGTCTGCTTTGGGAAAGGTCTGTTACCATCTTTGTTTAAACAATAAACTATAAACTATATTTCTCCCAAAGATAGTTCAATCTATGCTTAGGAATGAACAAGGACAGCTTGGAGGTTAGAAGCAAAATTGAGTCAGTTAAGTTAGATGTCTTTCACTATCTCAGTCATAATTTTTTAAAGGCAGTTTCAAGATCTCTCAGTAAATGACAGACCTGAGACTTGAACACATGTCTCTTCCATGCAGCCTTTCTGACATAATTGCTGACTTTGAGGAGCCCCAAAGGTGGAGTTCATATTTTGGTGAAAAAATGGCACGTGTACTGCAGAGTCAGCCCTGGGCACATAAAAGGAGCACCAAATGGGGGTGAAGGAGTGGTGTGCAGTTCAAAGGAAAGTGTGCTTCCTCCCGAATAACCAGGACTGCCTTTGCAGAGGTGGTGGCATCTGAGCGCATCACCCCACAGGTTCAGGATGGCTTCTTTTCTTACCTAGGGGATGGGCGGTGACAGTGAATAATAATGATGGTGGTGGTGAAGTTAGTAAAGCACTTTTACTCAGATCTCTTTGATTTTACAGAACTTTGTGGGCTGAATGTTATCTTCACTTTAGGCAAGATAAAATCAAGGCACAGAGAAGTTAGTCATCCAGCAGGAAAGCCTGGGCTTCAGGGTCCAGGCCTGTCCCTTCTAAGTCCTCGCTCTCTGCTTTAACCAGGCAGAGGGGGAAGCTTCCTATTCCAGAATCTCTCTTCACCAGTGCTTCGCAACATGTGGACTATTTACTTGCTTTAAAGAGCTGATTTCCGGGTTCCATCTCAGACCTACTGCGTCTTTGGGAGATGGGGCCCTGGAATCTGCATTTTAACAACTGTCCCCGTGATTCTTGCGGTCACCTAAGACAGCTGCCCTACTGGGATGCTGAAGGGCGCTGTGAGCAGCTGGGGCCCAGGAACCGGCACCGCCTTTCTTAGCTCTGGCCATGGGAACACCTCAGTTTTCTGCCTGTGAAGTGGGCAGAGTCGAGACTCCGAGGGTGCCGTGCCCCGCCTGCCGCCCCGACAGCACCGGCGAGCGCAACACCTGCCTCTCTCCCAGGCTCCCTCCCACTTCTCCGTCCCGCCCGCCCGGGTGGAAGGAAACAGCTGGGGGCTCTTCGCTTCCAGGCTGCGGTCGCCTCCTCTTCGGCTGCGCACTGGCCGAGGCTGGGCGGCTCGGGGCCGCTTTCCGCACGCGCCGACCCCTGCCGGGGACCGCAGAGGACTCGAGCGCGCGGCGCTTTCCGCCCGCCGGGCAGCCTCGCCCCCGCCTGCCCGGCCAGCAGTCCATAAATATTCCCGAGGCCTGGAGGGGGCAGAAAACGCCTTTCCAACGCGTCTTCTGGCCGTGGTCCACCTTTCTACTCGCGGAACCCTGCGAGGAGAGGCCTGGACACCAGTCAGTACCGCGCCCCCAAACCCTCGCCCTGCGCAGCCCGAGGGTACAAGCGTGGGCCTTGGGGGGCGGGCGTGGGCAAGGCAGGTGGACACAGACCCAAGGTGGGGGCTGGGGGAGGGTGCCTCACTCAATCCGGGGCTCAGGGAAGGCGTCCTGGAGGCATTTCAGCAAAGCTCCGAAAGATGAACGGATATGATGGACAGAGGGAACAGAATATGCAAAGACCAACAGGGTGGCAGTTGGGGAGATTCCAAATATTGTGTGTTGTCACAACACTGAGTTCAAGGTGTAGTGGCTCAAGATGGGGCTGGAGAGAGTGGGGAGAGCGTCCCGAGCAGGTGCTTGGAAAACCATGCTGGATGGGCGGCTCTGAGGGATTGTAAGCAGGACCCTGACTGGCCAATCATTTGCTTGCCGGGAAGGCCACTCTGACTGATGTGGGAAGGGGACTGGGAGAGTGGCAGGGGAATGGGTGAGGAGGCTGTAGGCAGAGGTCACAGTGCCTGCACCCAGGTGACAGCAGTGGGAATGTCTCCCTCCTGCCAAACCCTTCTTCCTCATTGGTCCAGCTTGGACCCTCTTCCAAGGCCTGGCTGAGTGCCCCACTCACCACCTCCAGGAAGTCTTCCCTGCTTCCTCAGGGTCTCAGAACGCCAAAGCCTGTATCTGATTATTTGCTGCCTTGCCTTTGGAATTAATCTGTGTGCATCAGCCTTCAAGGGAGCTGGGCATGGTGATCAAGACCACCCGAGAACCCCAGTTCTACTGCAGACATGTGAACTGGGAAAGTCTTTCATTCACTCTGAGCTCATTTTCTTCCTCTGTAAAATGGGGAGAATGATCCCTCCATTGAAGGATTCTATATGCCTGGCATATGGGTATGCTCAGTGAGTGAGCTTTTTCTCCACTAGAGTTGGTCAGCCCGGAAACCAGACAAGGGCCCTTTGAGTGTCTCCTGAAACTTCTCTAGGGCTTTTAGATAGAAGTAACAGTGGATAGCAGTGATTTTTAAGGCCAAGGATTGGAATACCGGAGTCCCTGTGTGACTTCAGGCAAGTCAGGGCCCCTCTGTGCACTCTGGATAACAAGGGGGCAGGCAGGAGGACTCCTACAGTCCCTACTGCTGCTCTTTTAGGTGTTAACTTTCTGGTGGAGTTCTTTGGGTTTCCTTGGGAGGCAGAGGCACCTGGAAGGCCAGCCCAGAGCTGAAGATCTAAGATGACAGATTGCCAGGATCCTGGCTTGGAGCAGCTACAGCAAGTATCCAGGCATGGGAGCAGGTATCTTGGGCACAACACGATCAGATGCGTGTGAGCAAAGCCATGGGATTTGGGTAGGTCCCAGATGAAGGAGCCATGAGTGGTGTCATCACACCCTTCTCTTTGCCCAGATGAAAGTCCAGTGAGCCACCCATGGTTATGTGGCAAGTTCATCGCAAGGCACTTTGGCTAACAGGAAGAGCAGGAACAAAGTGGTCAAGACTCCCATGTTCAACTCAGGTGACCTAAGTCTGTAGTGAGGTAAAGCACAGGAAAACATCTAGTCCAATGGCACATAGGAGATGCTTAATAAATGCAAATTTATTGAACACCAGACCTTATACTGAGAAGCAGTGGGTCACACACAGCCTCTTCCCTTGAGCTCAGAGCCTGGGGAGAGCAAGAGATGGGTACAGACACATTCCTGGCCTATGCAGGGACAAAGGACAGCACAGGAACTATGGGGACCCAGAGGAAGATGGGATTGAACTTTTACCCAGAACAGGCTCTGTGCTCAGTAGTGAACTTGGGGAGAAAGGTATATTAAGGAAGGTTTCATGGAGGAGGTGACTTTGCTCTGGCACTTTTTGTTTTGTTTGAGATGGAGTCTTGCTCTGTTGCCCAGGCTGGAGTGCAGTGGCACCATATCGGCTCACTGCAATCTCCACCTCCCAGTTTAAGCGATTCTTCTGCTTCAGCCTCGGAGTAGCTGGAACTACAGGTATGTGCCACCATGCCTGGCTAATTTTTGTTGTTTCAGTAGAGACAGGGTTTCACCATGTTGGCCAGGCTGGTCTCGAACTCCTGGCCTCAAGTGATCCACCCACCTCAGCCTCCCAAAGTGCTGGAATTACAGGTGTGAGCCACCATGCCTGGCCTGCACTGGTTTTTAAGCCAAGAAGGCAGAGAAAGTTATTTCAAGCAGAAGCAAGAATATATATGGGGGGCTGGGAGCGGCGGCACACGCCTGTAATCCCAGCACGTTGGGAGACCGAGGTGGGTGGATCATGAGGTCAGGAGTTCGAGACCAGCCTGACCAACATGGTGAAACCTTGTCTCTAACAAAAAACACAAAAATTAGCCGGGCATGGTGGGGTGTGCCTGTAATCCCAGCTACTCGGGAGGCTGAGGCAGGAGAATTGCTTGAACTTGGGAGGTGGAGGTTGCAGTGAGCTGAGATCGCATAATTGCACTCCAGCCTGGGCAACAGAGCGAGACTACTCCATTTCAAAAAGAAAAAGAAAAAAAAAAGAAGAAGAAGAAGAATGTATGTTGGTCGGTGCAAAAGTAATTGCGGTTTTTGCCATTGACTGTAAAGGCAAAAATTGCAATTTTGCACCAACCTAATACAAAGTCACAAGACTGGGGAAAGCGTGGAATGTTCAAGGAGCTGGTGAGTATTTTGCTGTATAGGAAATGGGGCATCAGAGGTCAGCAGAGGCCCGGATGGGAAGAGCCTTGAATGCTAGCTAAGGAGCAAACATGGTCTCCAAGGGCAGTGAGGAACCATGAAAGGTTTCTGAGCAAGAGAATGATGTGGTCATAATCCATTACAGAAGGAAGCATCTTGCATTCATCGAGCCATCTGGAGAGACCTGGGGGTGGCGGGGAGGGAACTGGGCCAGTGGCCCAGGTAGGAACTCTTAGCTGTGCTTCAGTCCACTGGGATTTATTTAGGTCAGAGCCGGGCTCCTGGGACTGGTGGCCTCTTCCCACATGGACAGTAGGTGGCGCTGCAGCTCTGTGTATGCAGCCTCCAGGGTGCGGCTACCTGCCCTCACCTAGGTGGGTCAGACCCTTTGTCCTGCTTGGCCCTGGGGCTTGGGTCCCATCTCCAGGGATGAGGCTTGGAGGGGTAGGATGGGGATGGGCTTTGCTCCTCCTTCTCCAGAAGCAGGGAGGCCACTCGCTTTACAGAACCACAGGATGTGTGAGTAGAGAGGGCCTCCAGGGACTTTCTGGCCCGTGTCCTATTTCACGTGTAGGTAAACTGAGGCCCCCAAGGGGGAGGGGCTTGCCTGAATCATGGAATGGGTTAGTATCTCGGGGGCGGTTCCAGTGCTTGATGTGGGAGGTTATCCCATCCCTTTCCCCTCCTAAATCCCTCCCGTTTGCCTCCTCTTGCCCTCCCTATTGGCCCCTCTCCTCTCAGTTCCCACCATCCACCTGGCCTGGACCACTGTCCCAGCCTCCTCACAGATGGCTGTGTTGTCTCTTCCATGCCTGCCTGTGCCTTTCCCCACCCCATCCATCCCCCACCCAACCCAGGGATTTCCATCACACACAGATCCAATGGTCACCCTCCCCTGTTAAACCCTTGCCTGACCCCTCATCATCCCTAAAGGCTGCTTAGTTTGCTTGGCAGATGGGGATCTGCTCTGGGCCCCCAGGTCTCTGCTCACCCTGGCCCTCATGCCTTATCTGTGCCAATCCTACTGTCGCACTCTTACTAACCCTCCATGACTCAGTGGGGGCCTCCAAGGTATGGGGGCTTAGGTGCCCCTTCTGGGCTGCCATAGCTGTGACCACACTGTGTGAGTGAGGGTCCCTGCTCCCATCTTCTCTGCTAAATCACCCAGAGCACATCCAGGGTGGGGACCCTGGCACCTGATTCACATTGCTCCCCGTGGCATGGGGCTTGGCCCCCATGGGAGCTTTGTGCTGTCCTTTTGGATGAATGTCTGAATGACAGGTGCACTCTGAGAGGATCCTTACCAGATCATGGTACACTGCCATGGGCCAGGCGCTGCGCTGGTACTTCCATGCACAGCCTCGCAATCCTAACAGCAGCCTTGGTGGGGTCACACTAGAATTACTAACTCTGTTTTGCAGAAGAGGAGAGTGAAGCACAGAGAGGAGAGATGACTTGCCTAAAGTCACACAGCAAGTGAGTGAATAGAAACCAGGCTCACCAGGCTGCCTGGCATAGCAAGACCTCAGGCAGCTAAAGGGATGGGCTCAGCGTGTGGGACGGCTCCCAGGAGCTACAGGGCAGCAGGGGCCAAATCTCCCAGAGTCTGAGCAAAGCTAATGTGGAGCTATCAGGAGGCCACTCAGGTGCCTGGGCCCTCAAGAAGTCAGGTTCCCTCCCTGTTTTAGAGCATGGGAAGTCTCCAGTTGTTCCAAGTCAGGCAGGGACCTGGGCAGACTTGAGTACCAGAAGCACTTCTATGGCTGCTGTGAGGTAGAGACCAGCAGCTGGAGGCCAGCCAAGAGGCCGACCTAGTGATCCAGGGAGAGGCAAGGCTCAGTGGGTCAAGCAGCACATGGTCTGGGATCAGGCCTGGCCAAAATATTAATACCAAGGCCTTCCAAGGGGCCCTGTGGTCAGTAGGCTGGGTGCCTGGAAGCAAGAAGTAAGCAGCTATGGGGCTGCCCATGAAGATGGGTGGGCAGAATGTGATAACGAGCTGGGCGCCGTGGCTCTCGCCTGTAATCCCAGCACTTTGGGAGGCTGAGGTGGGCAGATTGCTTGAACCCAGGAGTTGGAGACCAGCCTGGCCAACATGGCAAAAGCCCATCTCTACTAAAAATACAAAATTTACCTGGGAGCAGTGGCATGCACCTGTAGTCCCAGCTACTGAGGTGGGAGGAATGCTTGAGCCTGGCAGGTCGAGGCTGCAGTGAGCCGAGATTGCACCACTACACTCCACCTTGGGTGACAGACTAAGACTCTGTCTCAGAAAAAAACAAAACAAAAAACCATGGTAACAAACTGCAAATATTTGTTGCAGAAAAACCCAGGAGCATGGAAGGGCAAAAGCAGAGGCCAGCAGAGTGCTCAGGCTTCTAGAGCCTGACACTCCCAATGATGGGAGTGTCTTCAACTTGTTGCATGACCTTGATCTTATCCCTGTTCCTCTCTAGGCACCAATAAGGGAAATTTTAGCCTGAAGTCCCCCAAGGGGCCTCTATATCTGGGTGCCCAGTCTTGATGCTACATAGAAGTCAGAGGTAGAAGGGCCCTTGGTGTCTCAGGCTCAGAGAGGGATTGGGCCTGCCCACATCCCACAACAAACACAGGCCCAGAACCAAGAACTCCTGATTCTCAGTCTGCCTTGGTTATGGCACAAAGCACACTCCCTCCTGCTCTTCCAAGGCGAGTGTTCGGGTCCTTTAGGGAGCCCTTTGGTGGTCATTTGGTACAGCCTCTTTGGCTGGGCAGCTGCAGCTTCTTCTTTTTTGTTTGAAACAAAAGTCTCGCTCTGTTGCCCAGACTGGAGTGTAGTGGTGTGATCTCGGCTTACCACAATCTCCATCTCCCAGGTTCAAGCAGTTCTCTGCCTCAGCCTCCCAAGCAGCTGGAATTACAGGCACCTGCCACCATATCTGAATAATTTTTGTAGTTTTAGTAGAGACGGGGTTTCACCATCTTGGCCAGGCCGGTCTTCAGCTCCTGACCTCGTGATCCACCCGTCTCGGCCTCCCAAAGTGTTGGGATTACAGGTGTTAGCCACTGCGCCTGGCCCATCTTTTTTTTTTTTTTTTTTTTTTTTTGAGACAGAGTCTTGCTCTATCGCCCAGACTGGAGTGCAGTGGCGCTATCTTTGCTCACTGCGACTTTTGCCTCCCGGGTTCAAGCGATTTCTTCTGCCTCAGCCTCCTGAGTAGCTGGGATTACAGGCACCCACCATCATGCCCAACTAATTTTTGTATTTTTAGTAGAGATGGGGTTTCGCCATGTTCACCAGGTTGGTCTTAAACTCTTGACCTCAAGTGATCCACCCGCCTCGTCCTCCCAAAGTGCTGGGATTATAGGCGTGAGCCACCGTGCCCGGCCTGCGGCTTCCTGTTTATTCCCAGGAGGGAGCACTCAGGATGCCTTCCTGGTGAGCGTGCTACAGAACTTCCTTTCATCTACCCTGTGCCCTAGCTGCAGCCATCCTTCTTGGGGGTGTGTTTGGGGCAGGACAGTGTGGGGAGTTGCTGGGGAGTGTCTGCTCGGTGGTGATGCCCAGTGCAGTCTGATGCCCACCTTCCTATCACCACTCCTGCCAGCATCACACCACTTGGTGAGGTCAGCCTCTTGCTGGGAGGCTGCCTCTTAGGGGTCCCTTGGGGTCCTGGTCAGGGCTTCTCCTTGACTCATCCAAGGGGTCCAGCCACTTCTGGAAGGTAAACCTTTCCCCTGGATCATCAGTCTCAGGGCAGGGTGCCTCTTCCAAGCACCACCCAGTTCTGAACAGCAGGGCCTCTGGCACTGGTCCTTAGCTGTGGGCTGCAGTGAGAGTCCCTGCTGGTTTCCTGGTGGGAGAAGTCAGACTGGCCCCTGGGATGGTGCCGCCAACTCCCGCCAGGGGACATGAGGGGTAAAGCATCATCCCAGCTCGAGTGGGGAAGTCAGGCGAGTATTAGCATGCCCCAGAACCTCTCCTGCTGCCTCTGGTCCTGCCTCATCCCTGAAACTCCCACTCCCTGCCCAGGGAGGTGTGTGGAGGGTGCTGCTCACGAGAGGAGACACACTTTTGCTGAGCCCCTGCCTGGTGTAAAGGCCTCTTCCACCAGAGTCCTCACAGCCGCTCCGAGAGGTGGAGTGTTACCATCCCCATTTGACCAGCTGAGATCCCGAATTGCCAAGCCACTAAAAGTGGAATCGGCACTTGAATGTCTTTCATAATCCAGTTTCTCACCTTTTCCTAAGCTGTCCTTATTCATGCATAGGGAAGCAATATTCATTCATTGTTTTTTTCTTAAAGTGACTCTAACTGGTAGGAATAACTAACACATAGTAGGGACTCAATCAATACTTGTTGTGAGCAAATGAACTAGCTGTTAGGACTGGGAGCTGCTGAGATGACTGCCCTTCTTGGCATTCAGCACCGGCCCTGTTGGAAACCACACTGTGTGGAGAGAGCTGCCGATGCAAGGGGAGGCTCCGCTCGGGGACCTGTGGGCACAGCATGCTCGTCCCACCACCTTTGAGATGTAGGCGAGGCAAATCTGAGGAGCAGGAAGACAACCGGGGATTAGGGTGGGGCATGAATTAGTTGGCGGAGGGTGTTTCCTCTGCGAGTTCCCGTCATCTCTCTGTACTCCCTGCCCTGCTGGGATGTAGCCCTGGAGCCCCTCTTCTCCTACAGACTCAGCCTCCTCCAGGAAGCTTCCTTGCACTGGAGCCTGGACTGGGCCTTGCTCTGGGCTCCCCAGCCCTTGTGAATTGTTGTGACACAAGTTCCATGTTGTCATCGACTAGTTATGTGATTGTTTCCCCATCAGACCAGGAGTTCCTGAAGGCAGGGGGTTGTTTGATTCCTCTCCGAGTCTGCAGCTCCCACGACAGGGCCAGAAGGAAAGGTTGTTGAATGAATGAATGAATGAATGAATGAATGAATGAATGAATGAATGAGTAAAACAAGTAGTGCAAATATCCCTAGCCTGCAAGCCTTGGGCTTCAGTTCTGCCACCAGCTGGCAAAGCCCCATTCCACTCTGGTTTCACATGCCCCATCTGTACTCTGTGGCCATGGGACCCTCCAACTGCCCCTGAGAAACAGGTAACGAGGGAGGGACTAAGTGCCACTGGCGGATGCTCAGCTTGAAGCCGCCTCCCTGTGCTTATCCCCTCAGCCTGAGCCCCGCCTACCGGGGGTGGAGGAAGGGCCCGTCAAATTGCATTCCCCTCACGCTGCGTTGCATTGCCTCATCTCAGAAACGCTCCATCTTAGCTCTCATCTCTCTGCCCCAAGCAAGCTAGCTTGGCCAGCAGACCCGCTGACATCAGCCAGGACTTGCTGGGGGCCAGGGTTGGGGGCCAGGCCCTGTAATCCGCCCACAGGATCAAAAAGCTTCTACAATGCTCTGCAGGTTTCCAAGCCTGTGCCACACCCAGCCCAGCCTCCCCACACCCCAGAGGGCTGGGCTCTCCATCATCATTCTGTTACCCACGGAGGGAGGGGCTGGAATGTCCCTGAGTGCCCACTGACCGGTGGCCCAGCTGGGAATCTGGACTCAAGTCTTAAACTCCAAACTGCTTTATTTTAATCCCTAGTGGCTATCTCAAGGTGTGAATTTGGGCAAGTGGGTGATTTCCTCTGGGTCTCAGTTTCTTTTTCTGTTTCAGGGGGATGGCTGTTGCCCAGTACTCCTGAAGGTGCCTGGAGAGGTGGAGGGGCTGCTGGACACTATGGAAAAGGCACCAGCTGGGAGCCAGACCCTGGCTCTGCTTCTCTATGGCCTCAGCTCTCTATCTGTAGAGTGAGGGGCCTGGCTGTCCCTTGTTCCTCCCCACTTCCTCCTCACTCTTGCTTCATCACCCTCACAGTGAAGGCAGTAGCAAGAGGAGCATCCTGTGCGCTGGCTATTTTTCAGGCCTGGGTTGGGCTATGGGCATCAAGAGAGGGCCCAGTCTCCACCCTTAGGGAACCCATGGATGTACAGGGGAGGACACATCTATTTGTCATCCATCCATCATAGGTCATCTATCCATCCATCCATCTATCCATCCTCACATCCCTCTGTCCCCCCATCCATCCCCCCATTCTTCCACCCATCCCCCGCCATCCATTCGTTCATCCATCCACACACCTATCCAGCCAGCAAACGTTTACCCAGCATGGTCTCTGTCTCAGGCCTAGGCTGTGTGGGACTGCAGAGCAGACTCCCACCGGGTCCTTCCTTCAGAGACTCACAATCCACCTCCAAGCTGCCCTCACATCTCAGCCCCCAACCTGGGCACTTCTTCCCAGGTCCAGATCTCACATCTCACAGACGCCCTGACTTTGCCCTTTGGGTGTCCCACAGGCTTTCAAACAAGAACACTTGATTTGTTCCCCACCCTACCCGCTATGTGCTTCCCTCGCAGGTTTCCCCAGGTCAATAAATGGCCCCGTGATCCATCCAGGGCTTAAACTCTACACATCTTCCCAGATTCCTCTCTCCTCTCACTCACCCTTGACACCAAAACAAGCGAGCAGTAAAATCTGAGGATACTGCCTCCAAATAAGCTGCTGTTGCCAATTCTCCCATCTCCACCATGGCCACAGTCACAGAAGCATACTCACACTGGGCCATGACTGTCTCCTCTCACCCCTCCTCCACCGTGGTAGTGAGACCTTTCCAAACGCAGACCCAACCCTGTCTCTCTCTGCTTAAAACTCTTTCAGGCTCCCATTGACTGGAGGCTCAGGCCATGTTCCATGGGGCAGTGTCCAGCTGTGCCCACCTCTCTGGCCTCATCTCGTGATACCCTGGGCTTTACACCCAGCCTTCTTTCTGCTCCTCAAACTCCCGCTTCAGAGCCTTTGCCTGTGCCTGGAAGAATATGTCCTTCTGCCCCTCCGTCCGCTCCTCATGGCAGCCACCGCTGGCCAGTGTCTTCCCTCCCATCAGCTCTCAGTTTGAACGGCACTTTCCTGGGGTTATTCTCACCTGAACCTCAGTCCAGTAGGTTCTCCTATATCCCTTCTGACTGCCTTCCTTCCTCCCTTAAGACCATCCTTGGCCGGGCGCGGTGGCTCATGCCTGTAATCCCAGCACTTTGGGAGGCCGAGTCAGGCGGATCACGAGGCCAGGAGTTCGAGACCAGCCTGGCCAACATGGTGAAACCCCATCTCTACTAAAAATACAAAAAGTAGCCAGGCGTGGTGGTGGGCACCTATGATCTCAGCTACTCGGTGGTGGTGGGTACCTGTGATCTCAGCTACTCGGGAGGCTGAGGCAGCAGAATCGCTTGAACCTGGGAGGCGGAGGTTGCAGTGAGCTGAGATCGCACTACTGCACTCCAGCCTGGGCAACAGAGCAAGACCCCGACTCGAAAAGAAAAAAAAAAAAGACCACCCTAACATCTCTATTTCCTGCCTGTCTTCTTTCTGTCCACATTTGTTAAGTGCCTACCATATACCTGGCATGAAAATACAGTGATGAACAAAAATAAGCAGGGTCCTGGCCCTCAGGGAGCCTGGATTCCAATAAGGGAGGCTTATGTTGGCAGAGAAATGCCCAGGACATAGAGACAAATTGAGACAAGCATTTGCTACTTCTCACGTGGGATTGGTCACAGATTGGCTTCCCTGAGAGGCAGCCCCTGGCTGGCTGATGAGGGTGTCCCTGGAATCATCCCTACTAAAGGGAGGGGAGGAAGCAGGATGCTGTGATAGTCGTATGAAGCCCTCAGCTGGTCCCCGGGGGAGCTCTGGACCTGAGACAAGACTCAAAGTTGCCCTAGTTTGAGGTGAGGGGCTGGGTCTCCCCTCCCTGCAAGCTGGTCAGTCATCGGTGCAGGCTGCCCCTAGAAGAGGGAGCGATCTTGGCCAAGGCAGCTTGCTTCAGCAGAGCTGATCTCACCGAAGTGCTGACAGCTGGGAGCTGTCTTCCTGCACTCCCAGCATTTCATTTCTGAAGAGGGACCTAGAAGGCCTAGCATCTCACATGGAGGCGTGTGTCATCACCCATGCGTGGCATGTGGGGAAACTGAGGCTCACAGGAGTTACAGGCTTTCCTGTGGTCATACGGCTCACTCATCAGCCTTATAATTGTCTCTCTGCTTCCAAACTTCTCCTCCTTTGGCAGCTGCTTCCCCCCTGGGGAGCCATGGAGGCAGCTGAGCACTGGAGAGGCTGAGGGGTACTCAGAGAATTCAATAATCCAGCACCGCGGGGGTGGACTGGAGGAGCAGCGAGGGCTGGTTCCTCTGCCAGGTCTGCTACTTGGCCTCACCTGGTACTTGGAGGGGCACTGCAAATGCTGCCTCTGGGGGCCATACATTGTGTATAGAGTGTAGGGGCTCTTGGGCCTCACCGATTCAGAGCTGTCCTCACGATTCGGCCCCCGGTGGCATCCCTGGCCCCCGTACCCCTCAGAGGCACAGCCTGGGTACTGGCCGAGAGCCTGCAGGTGATGTAAGTGGTATGATTGGGGGGAAGACAAGTGAGCAGAGCTGGGCCTGCTGTTCCCAGGACTGTGGGTTAGACAGGCTAAACAACAAAACAAAACAACACCCCCGGCTCCCCAGCCCTCTGTTACTGTTTGCCAAGCACTTCCCCAGGTGCTTTACTTACACTGCAGGTCATTCTCACAACACTGTAAGGAGGGACAATTTTTTTTTTTTTTGAGATGAAGTCTCGCTCTATTGCCCAGGCTAGAGTGTGCAGTGGCATGATCCTGGCTCACTGCAACCTCCGCCTCCCAGGTTCAAGCGATTCTTGTGCCTCAGCCTCCTGAGTAGCTGGGATCACAGGCACCTGCCACTACACCTGGCTAATTTTTGTATTTTTAATAGAGATGGGGCTTTGACATGTTGACCAGGCTGGCAGGAGGGACAATTTCTTAGCCCATTTTAACATAGAGACTTGAAAAGCTCTAGTGACTTGCATGGTGATGTCCGGCTGATAAATTGTGACGGGAGCAACTCAGGAGGTAGAGAATTCTTGCTCTGTCGCCCAGGTTGGAGTGTAGTGACATGATCATGGCTCACTGCGCCTCAAACTCCTGGGGCTCAAGTGATCCTCTTGCCTCAGCCTCCTGAGTAGCTGGGACTACAGGCATGCAGCATTGTGCCTAGCTTTTTTTTTAGACGGAGTCTCGCCCAGGCTGGAGTGCAGTGGCGCAATCTTGGCTCACTGCAACCTCCGCCTCCTGGGTTCAAGCGATTCTCCTGCCTCAGCTTCCCAACTAGCTGGGACTATAGGCACGTGCCACCACGCCCGGCTAATTTTTTGTAGTTTTAGTAGAGACGGAATTTCACCATGTTAGCCAGGATGGTCTCGATCCCCTGACCTCGTGATCTGCCCGCCTCGGCCTCCCAAAGTGCTGGGATTACAAGCATGAGCCACTGCGCCCAGCCTAGTGCCTAATTTTTTAAAAAGTTTTTGTAGAGATGGGGGTCTCACTGTGTTGCCCATTAACCTCTCCGAAGGCTGGCCTGAGCACTAAAGCCATTAAATGGGTGTTAATACCAGGAGCAGTGCTAATCAATGCTGTCTTTCAGGATGCTGCATGGTCCAGATGGCAGGGGTTAGCACAGGCCCAGGCTCTGGAGCACAAAAGCCCTGCAAAGGTCGGCTGCTCTTTCAGGAGGGGTAAAGGAATGGGCAGGCAGACCGGGAAATCCTCAGCCTCCCTAACCGCTTTAGGGCCTATGGGCCTTACCTGTTCCTGATGAGACTGTGGCAGTGCCTGGGCCCCCTGTGGGTATGTGGTATGCACACTTGCATTCATGCATGAGTGTCCTGCTTCTGCCTCCAGAGCAGGGCCCCCTAGAGCCCCCAAGCCATGTATCCCCTTCAGACTGGGCCTCAACCAGTGGATTCATGGTGCCTGATTGCTTAATGAGCTTGGCATCAGGGTACAAATAATTGCACCACAAGTTATGCAAATCTAATCATAACAACATTGTGCTGGGCAACTTGCATTCTCTCAGCTCTCAGGGGCCTTAATCCTGGGACAAAACTTCCGTGGGAACCACACCATCCCACACCCTGCTACTTTTCTGAAATTATAACGACAACGTGTACCTTGGCCTCAGTAATCACAGTTGCACAGAGGGCTCTCTGCTCCCGTGCCACCTGCGTCTCACAATAGGAATGAGCAAACGTTTATGGAGTGCTTACTGTATGCCAGGCACAGTTCAGATCACCTTATGCATATTAATGTATTCAGCCCTTCCAGTAGCATTATAAGGTGGTCATTATTGGATTCTGTGTTTCATAGATGAGGAAACTGAGTCTTATAACTTGCCTAAAGTCACGTAGCTACTAAAGGGAGAAGTCAGAAAATTTTGCAAGAAGGGAAATTGAGGCACAGAAAGGTGAAAAAAGACTTGTCAAAAATTTTAGAGTATTTGGGGGTTCACCCAGGTGTCCTTGGACCTCTTCAGCCATCTTCTAGGTCCGTGAGGGGCGGACCGTCACCCTGATATGTGGCTGTGTGTGTGCTGGGGGGTGGGGGGTGGGCTAGGGCCTCCTTCTGGGAAAGTCAGGGGATGTAGCCAAGGCAAAGAGCTATTTTAAGGCCTCCCCTGCCCGCCCTGTTCCCCACACAGCCCCTCTGCTGAGCCAGGCTGCAGTGGCCCAGGGCCTGGGCCAAGCGTGGAGAGGTTTGTTCCATGAGCAGAGGGAAGTCTTGGCTCCAGGACACTTTACACCCAATGAATTACTTCAACGCTAGATTAGGCTTGCAGGCTTGGAGCAAAGTGATAATAGGACCCAATTAAATTAATTTATATGGACTCTATGCTCCAGCCCCTCCCTCAGCCATGGGGGGGGGCAGGCCTAACCCACCCACCTTGGCCCCCAGGCCCAGGCTCAGCCCCCAGGGAGGTTAATGTGGAGGCTGCGCCCTCGCAGTGGGAAAGCCAGTCCCCAGCATCGGAGGGAAAGGCCAAGGCTGTTTTGTTTTCAGTCTGATGTGCAGGTTGGGAGAAAATTACCTTAATTAAATAAAGACTTGAAGAAGCTGATTCCTGGTTCGAGGTGAGGTCTGGCAGGTCTGGCTAAGGACAAGCTTCCCAAGGTTCCAGGGAGGAACCTTGACAAGATGATTTGGGGTGGCCTTGGCTTGTGGCCAGACCTCAGTGCCTCACTCTCCCCGGCGAGGGGACCCATGGCTCTTTCTGCTGAGTGGGCAGGTGCAGGGGAGAGCTGGGCACCTGGGCCACAGGTAGCTCTGCTGCAGCTGGTTGTGAGGACATCCTCGAACCCTTCCCAGGCTCAGGATAAAGCCCACCTGCTTAATGTGGCTCGCAAAGCCCCCACTCACCTGGCTTTCCTGCTTCATCTCCTGGTTATCTTCCTTCCACCTGACTCCCACCCTACATTCTAGAGAGACTGAATCCACCTGCAGCTCCCCGGCTGGGCAGGGCCTTTGCCCATGCTATTCCCCTGCCCAGGACCTCCTCTTCCTCACTTTCCCTAGACAGCACTCGATCCTCTCCCCACCCCTGCACTTAGCACTTGGAATGTGTGGTCTGTCTTGCCAGGAAATGACTAGGAGGGCAGAGGCAGATACCATCAGCACCAGGCCCCAGGGCCAGGCCAGACTTGGCATGGAGGCGGCATCAGCGGAGGTGAGATAATTTGAGTGTTGCGGGCAGCTCTCCTGCTGTGACTCTGCCCCAGTCCCTAGCCTGGGCTGGGTCATCACTCACCTGCACAGGCCGCACTAGATGAAGAACCAGGTGCCTTGCTCGTGACTCAGCTGCTGGCCTGGGACAACTTATTTCCTTTCTCTCAACCTCAGTTGTCCATTCTGCAAAAGGCAAGACATGGTGTCAGGGACCCCGGGGCCCTCCTGCATCTGATGCTTAGTGATTCTGCAGTTTCTGGTGTGGAAGTCTTGCCCTACCAAGCAGAGGCCAGTGTGGATACTGGCTTCTGAGAGCCATGAAGGTGAGGAAGACAGAGGAGGGCATCAGGGGAGGTCCCAGGCTGAGCACGGCAGCGGGGCTGGGCCCCATCCCGCAACCATCCATCAGTCTCACTGTGCTGCCCACTTCTGCTGCTGCTCGGACACTTCACTTTGGGATCCAGGCTGCCATCTGTAGGACTGGCAGCTTCTGCCAGGCTCACATGGCTCTGGGCCCAGAGAGGCCCCCCAGGGGTTGGAGGTAAGGAGTTAACCTCTCTCCTTCACCCCACCCACCCCTGTTTTTTTGACTCTTGATCCAGGGCTTGAACTTCATCCTATGGGGTGTAGGAGCTTGTGCTAAGCAGGAAATGGCCTGATCAGATGGGGGCAGGCTATAATCCTGTCTGGAGATGCCCCCAGGTGAGGCCCCTCGGGCAGACCCTTTACACCCAGGTCAGGCCTACCGCTGCCCTCAGCATGGATGGACCACTTTGTCTCATTCAGACTTTCCAGCAAGTCATTGACTCTCTAGAGCAGGGGGCCAGCCGTGGAAAAGCCCGCCTTCGCCACCTTTCCCACTCCCTGAAGGATACAGGGCCGTTTGGGGGTTGTAAATTTATGGTGGAAGCTGAGGGCCGGTGCCTGCTGCAGGCAGCTTTTGAACCTTAGCCTTCCACTCAGCACCCACCGAGGCCTTTCCTCCAGCCAGCGCAAGGAGGAGGCCCTTGGCCTGGAAAATAAAAGGTCTCTGTGGGGAGGCAGGAGCCTGAGTAACTCTCGCTGACCCTCAGCTCACCCCTCCAGGGCCCCAGAGGCAGGTCTTGCAAGCTCCACTATGGGGATGCCTGACCCGAGGGGGAACTTAGTGCCAGCTCAGGCTCTTAAGTCCCCACAGGCCTCCTCCTCATCTGATTGGCCTTTTTCTTTAGTAAGGACATCTAAATGGATGGGGATTTACAGCTTGGATGCCTGTCCTCCCAGCTCGGCCTTCTCCATGCCTCAGTTTCCTCTTTTGTAACAATAGAGGATTCGATGTAGTCATCTTTCAGTTTTATTAGGGGTCTAACATTACAGCGAACTCCACGTTCCTTTCTGGGTCCCTCCTCTGTGCCAAGGCCACATCAGGAGAGAGACGCCAGCGGTCATCTGGGGGGTGTGTGGGGGCTAGGGATGTGGGTGGTAGTGGAGACTATGGTGGGAGCAGGGAGGGGGCCTGCAGCAGCCCCTGTAGGCAGGAGGCAGTGAAGACTTCCCCAAGTGGGTGAGAGTTGAGTTGAATTTTTGATGCATTAATGTATTGATTAGACAGAGTGCCTGCTATATGTCAGAAAACATAATAGGCACAGGTGGTGCGTGCGTGTATGTGTGTGTAGCATAACTTTGAGTGGAGCCTGGTCACCTTCTCTGGCTCCACTTTAAAGTTATGCTTCCACACTGGTCACCACCCCTCTCTAGGAATCTAGTCAGTGTGGAGTAGATTGAGAAAATCACCTCCCTGGATTTGGGTACAATATCTCTATTGAGGTGGCCAAAGAGATCAGTAGTTATTTGGCAGCCTGTCTCACTCGGCTGCAGCAGGGAGACCCATCCACTTTGGCTGTGCTCTCAGACATTTTAAGATTTGTAGAAGAAGCACAGAACATTCCAGGGAAACAATAAATCCTTGTGGGATGAATGAATGAAGTGTCTGATTTTTGGCTCATGCCGGCCCCGAGGAGGGAATCTGGAGAGTTAGGGGGCACAGAGGAATCTTCAAGCCTGGGGGTGGTGTTACAGTTTTTCCTTGGGAGCTCAAAATACTTCCTGTCTTTCCATTCATCATTCTCCCCAGCCTGGTGGTTGCCTTCTGCCTTCACAATACCACTCTTTGGGGGATGGAACAGCAGGCTGATAGACTCATGGAATCTCAGGTAATCAGTACTGGGAAGGCCTCTACAGAGAGTCCAGTTCAACCTCCTCTGCACAGAGATGGTGAAAGTGAGGCTGGAGTAGAAGGAGGCTGGCAAGTTTCCTAGAGTCACCCAGGGAGTCCCTGTTGGAAGGCGGTGCAGGCAGATGGGGAGGACCACATTGGATGGTGTGAGTGCCGGCAGCCTCTACTTGTGGGGACAGCTGGCTCACCCTGTTTACAAGATCTCTAGGTTAGCCCCATCCAGCACCACCACCCAACAGCCCTGCAGAAACGCAACACTCTGGGCTCAGTGACCCTGGCAGAGTTCTCCTCCCCCAGGGCCCGCTGGAGAACCCTGGCAAGGGAGTGTGGGAAAGCCCTCCATCCTGGGGTGCGATTTCAAGGCTGGCACAGGGAGGGGCCTCCAGCTCAGGCTCCTCTTCTGGCTTTGCGCCTGCTCTCTGTGTGACTCTGGGCCTCAGTTTCCCCATTTGTGAAATGATGGCACCCAGCTAGATTCTGAAGCCGCTGATCTCTCATGCTGCTGTGTATCTGAATGTCTTAGCAGGGAGGAGTCTGCACTCGCCTTCAGCATTTCCTGCCTTGGCACACGCCAAGCCCCCTATCTAATCCTGGGGTCCCAGGCCTGCCCTCCAGGGAGAAATTGCTGTGATTTAAGGTTCCAGATTTCCTGAGCCATTAGTGTCATGATACTTTATACCTGGGCCTTGATGGCTTTTTAATTAAAAACGAATCCCTCCCAATCCCTGGTTTTATGTCCGTCTCCGGGAGCCTGTGGAGGTGCCCTGCTCCGCCTGATGCTTTGCGTATCCCTGGTTTCTGCTCTTCTGTTTCCTCCCTTGAGTCCCCAACTCCCCTTGTTTTAGGAAGAGAAGGGTCTGGGATTCTTTATGGACTCCTTCTTTGTGTTAGGTGCTGAGGCCCCAAAGTGCACACCACGGATGCTCAGCACCACAAATGTTAAGGTCTCTGTGTAGGATAGAAGAAAGGGATGGCCCCAAACCAGTTCTATTACTGGCACCCACCTCTAGCCCAAGCATGAAAGGAGGCAGGGACTGGAAGGAGAGGTCTGGTGTGCAAGGACTGTTCCCTTCCTGGCAAGTCCTGGATTTGGAGGCAGAGGGACAGGTATCTGATTTGCACTTGAAACACCATCTGGAGGCTGGAAGCTGGAGGGAGAGAAGAGGGGGCTGCAGGGGCAAACCCTTTCTGCCAGAGTTTGGCAGGCAAAAGCCAAGTTTCCTGTGAGTCAAAGTAGACACTCTGGAATGGAGTGGGGCTCAAACCATGCAGCAAGGACCAGTCGGAGGAGTCTGCTGCTTGCCAGGATCAGGGAATCCCAACAGAAAGCATCTGTGTGGGGCTGAAGGGAAGACTGAAGACCTCAGGTGGGCTTGAGGGCGGGGCTGGGGAAGTCAGCAGCAGGAAGAGGAGGCGTGCCCAGGCCGATGAATTGTGGGTTGGAGGTTCTTAGCAAAAAGGGGTCACTGAAGAGTCCACAGGGCACAGGACACCCCAGAGACAGAAGGCTGGCATTTGGACACTGACACCCTGAGAGGACTCCCCTATCCTGGATTCAGCAGTTCCAGGTAAGACCCTACTGGTGTTCCACACTGCCCTCCACTCCTCATTCTAGGCCTGACTGTGGGCAGAGGGCAGCATAGAGGAGTGGAAGGAGGGAAGAGAGGAAGAAACTGAGCCCCTCCCCACCCAGCAATGGAAGCAGGGAATGGGCCTGAGCTGGGGGAGGCGGAACTTTGAATTGGGCATGAGATTAAGCTCCCGGAGTCAGACTAGGTGCACCTGTGACCAGCTGAAGATGAGCCTGTTCCTTAATACTGAACACAGAGCAGGGAGATGCGGGTCCACCCTAGGTCCTTTCTTTTTTCTTTTTTCTTTTTTTTTTTGAGATGTAGTCTCACTGTCTCAGGCTGGAGTGCAGTGGCACAATCTCAACTCACTGCAACCTCCACCTCCTGGGTTCAAGCGATTCTTCTGCTTCAGCCTTCCGAGTAGCTGGGATTACAGGTGTGCGTCACCATGCCCAGCTAATTTTTGTACTTTTAGTAGAGATGGGGTTTCACCATGTTAGCCAGGCTGGTCTCGAACTCCTGACCTCGTGATCCGCCCGCCTCGGCCCCCCAAAGTGTTGGGATTACAGGCGTGAGCCACCACGCCTGGCCCTAGATCCTTTTCAGGGGTGGGGAGGGAGATCCAATAGGGCAGGTTTGAAAGATGGTAGTGAGCAAGCACAGTGGCTCACACCTGTAATCCCAGTACTTTGGGAGGCCGAGGAGGGTGGATCATCTGAGGTCAGGAGTTCGAGACCAGCCTGGCCAACATGGTGAAACCCCATCTCTACTAAAAATCAAAAATTAGATGGGCGTGGTGGCGCACACCTATAGTCCCAGCTATTCGGGAGACTGAGGGAAGAGAATCACTTGAACCCTGGAGGCAGAGGCTGCAGTGAGCTGAGATAGTGCCATTGCACTCCAACCTGGGGAACAAAGCGAGATTCTGTCTCAAAAAAAAAGAAAGACGGTAGTGAAAAATATTTTTACTTGCATGCCACAAAAAGTTTTTCACTTGCATGCCACTGATTCGGCCTGTTCCGTATACCAGTTACACACACACTATTTCATTGAATCTCACAGTCACCGGTTTTATCATTTCAAGTTACAGATGAAAAAAATGAAGGTTGAGAAAAATTCAGTGACTTGCCCAGGGTTCCTTGATTCAGCATCTGAATGGATTCCAACGTCTGAGCAGAAATCCTTCTAGCCTAATGCTTTTTCTCAACCCGTGGAGATTCTAATTCAGGAGCTCGGGAATGGAACCAAGGAATCTGCATTTTCACAAGTGTCTAGGAGACTCTGGCACAGGTAGGTGGTCCAGGGAGCATGTCCTAGGAAGCACCACCCTCACCTTGATGCCTTTATGGTGAGAATAACATTGTAGGTGACAGGGTCGGCTCCAGAGTGCCCAGGCATGAGGGCACTGTACCACCAGGGAAATCTGTGCACCTCAGCAGGCAGGGCCCTGGGGTTCCTTCCTTCAGTTCTGTGAGCTCCTAGGCTGCTCACTTCTCCTCCGCCTCCCAGGCTCAGCCACCTCATCTGAAAATGGCAATGATAGTGGGTGTGGAGGCTGGGCATGGTGGCTCACTCCTGTAATCCCAGCACTATGGGAGGCCGAGGTGGGCAGATCATCTGAGGTCAGGAGTTCGAGACCAGCCTGACCAATATGATGAAACCCAGTCTCTACTAAAAATACAAAAATTAGCCAGGTGTGATAGCATGCACCTTTAATCCCAGCTACTCAGGAGGCTGAGACAGGAGAATCGCTTGAACCTGGGAAGCAGAGGTTGCAGTGAGCCGAGATCGTGCCATTGCACTCCAGCCTGGAAAACAAGAATGAAACTCCATCTCAAAAAAAAAAAAAAAAAAGAGATAGTGTGTGTGCAATGTTTGCAGAGCACATTTGCACTTGGGCTTTGTAGATGTCCAGCCTGGAGGACACTCCTCTTATCCCACGTTTTCTGTGCCTTCCAGTCCCCATTCATGTCTCGTGAATGAATGCATAGCATGTGCCAAGAATGATCATTGCGGGGGCTCTAGAACCAGACTTGGCAAGTTTGAATTCCAGCTCAACTACTCCTTAATTGTGTACCTTTGGGGCAAGTTATTTCTCTCTGTGCCTCAGCATCCTCATCTGTAACATGGGATATTGTTGGCACCTATGTCACAGATAGTGGTGAGGATGACTTGGATTTGTTTCTGTAACTCAACTGTGTGTAACGTGCAATATGTGGAGGCTCGCCCTCCATAAATGCTAGCTATTCCTATCGCTATTATGGATATTAGTAGTAATAGTGTTACTTGTGAGACTGAAGCATGCCAGCTCCTCAGGGAAGGGGGACTTGGAGGAAATGATCGGTCTACCTGGGGCCAGATCAAAGCTCGGGGGTTGCCAGGTATGGCTAGAGGACAACAAAGCAGATGTTTCCGTTGGAAGTTCCTTAACAATCAAGGAACAAGAAAGAATGTAGGGTCGGGAGTGGTGGCTCATGCCTGTAATCCCAGCACTTTGGGAAGCTGAGGCGGGCGGATCACCTGAGGTTAGGAGTTCGAGACCAGCCTGACCAACATGGAGAAACACAGTCTCTACTAAAAATACAAAATTAGCTGGGTGTGGTAGCACATGCCTGTAATCCCAGCTACTCGGGAGGCTGAGGCAGGAGAATTGCTTGAACCCAGGAGACGGAGGTTATGGTGAGCCAAGATTGGGCCACTGCACTCCAGTCTAGGCAACAAGAGCGAAACTCCGTCTCAAAAAAAAAAAAAAAAGGAAAGAATGTAGCTGGGTTGGGAAAGGCCCCAGGGAGAACTGGGACATGGCGACAATAGGATGTGCCCATCTGTTGGGTCCATGGTTGGTGCCATCATACCTGAGGGGCAAAGCAGGGAGAAAATCATAGCACCCGTTGGGGACCTCTCTCGCCCAGTCCTCACAGGAGCCGCATGCAGTAGAAATAGCTGCTCTGCATCTCAGTGCACAGATGAGGTGATTGGGACTCACTTGCTTCAGGTCACAGGGCGGGTGGCAGAAGCAGGATTCAAGCTGGGGATGACTCTAAACCTGTGCCTATAACCATGGCCCTCCTGGGAAGGGAAGCAGAGGGAGGCTGCAGTTCTCCAGCGGCCCCCGCCACACCTCTGTGAGAGCCATACGGGTGGGCGGCGCTGCCACTCCTTCAGCCCATCCAGCACCTGGGCCCTGGCTGGGTTGATACATTATTTCCTTGGAAAGCCGGAAGCTGCTAAGAATCACTGCAGGTAGAATCCCTCTCTGGGTCCTCTGATGGCCCCATCCGTGGTGACAGCCATTCCCTGCCTCTCTCAGGCTGCAGGGGCAGCAGGGTAGGCAGAGGGCGTTATCTCGGCGGCCCAGTCCCATGGGCCTGGCAGCTTGTCCTTTGGTTTTGAGGCCCAGTGCTCTCCAGCGAGCTCAGGGTTCCCTGGGTCAGGGGATCCCCAGAGGTCTCAGGACCTGGAAACCATCTAGAGCAACTTTATGGTGCTGCTGGGTTCGCAGGGCCCATAAAACACATTGAGTTTGAAGCCCTCAGTTTCCATGTCTCCCAGGCACAAAATGAGCGGAGCAGGAGCTGGGCACAGGGTTTTGTGGGGCAGCTCCCACGCTCAGGCCTGCTGTGGGTTGGGGGTTGAGACTGGGGAACCTGAGAGCCAGCCAGGAAACAGGCACCTGCCAGGCGTCCTGCCAGTCCTCACAGCCCGTGAATCAGGTGCGGAGGATCATTCCTTTCTAAATAACATTTTTTGGTTTGTTTTGAGTTTGTAAAATCATGCTATATTCTTATTCTACAGAACATGAAACTGAGACTCAGAGAGGTGAAGTGACTTGAAGAACAAGGTGGCCCTGGAGACAAGAAAGAGGAGGAGAAAGAAATGACCCAGGCCGGGCTGTTCTGGGGACCACCCCCATCCCAGCTACAGGGGGAGGCTCTTGTACCTAAGAAATTGTATCCATCACTGAGGTCCCCCACCTCCAGCCTTTATATGAAAGAAATAAAGTAAACATGTTTTTAGGCTGCAACGTGGTGGAATTTTGCATCAAAACACCCTTGACTGCAGACAGGTCAGGGGAGGGCACCAAGGGGATCCACCCTTCATGCAGCCACGCCATGAGCTGGTGGCAGGCTGGCCTGGGCCCATGGGGCCAGCAGGGAGTGGGAGCTGGTGTCTGGTGTGGAGGTCAGAGGCTGGCCCCCCGGCCCAGCAGAGGGGTACTTGTCAGCTGGCTAGATCGCCGGCCTGCAAGCACATCGCTTCTCCTAATGCAAGTCATTTCTGGGCCAGGCGGCTTTGTGGGAAGAAGCTCAGACCAGAGATACCAGCTCCTCAGGAGGGAATCCTGGCTGCAGCAGTCCTGACCAATAGCCCTCCAGGAAGTGATTTTTCCACCCCTGCCTTGATGGGGCACATGCTCCCTCCTCCCAGGGTAACCTCATGTGGGGCCCATCTGCCTGGGAGAAGATGCTTCCAGACACTGGTTCAAACGTCTGACTTCCTGTGCCTCCTTTCTGTTGATCCTCACTTTGCCCTCTGGGACCCCACTCATTCATTTGTTCATGTTTTCCTTCAGCAAATACTGAGTCCAGTGTGGGTGGAGCCTGTGTCTGCCACTCCCTCTGCCCAGGCAGCCCCTCTGTGACAGGAGTGCTCTGTGTCCTCTGGAGGCTACCTCCACTCTTGGTCCGTTCTTTCTCTGCTCCCACCTTCCTACAACCTGGCTGCCGTCTGAACAGTCAGCAAGACCTGTAGGAGGCCGTGGTCAGAGAGCAGGGCCAGAGCCCCCAGCTGGGTGTGAGGGCCTGGGTTGTAGGCCCAGCTCTGCCTCTGCTTTCTGCACCCCTCTGTGGTCTTGTCTGTAAAATGAGAATTCAAAGCAGATGGTCTTGAGGCTCATCGCTCTTTACCCCTTAAGGCTCTGTGCAAAGGCCACCTCTGGCCCTCTGACCCCAGCTCAGATTCTTCCAGTCTCTGCTCTGAGAACGGCTACCTCATCTTGGCATTGACTGTGTAGGAGGCAAACCTGCCCTGGCAGATCCCTGAAGATTTATCATGTACCCCAGCCCCAACACTGGGCTGGGCACAGAGGAAGGTTTGGGTAACATGGGCCTGAACCGAGAGGTGGGTGGCAACAGGCAGAACAAGAACACCCACTTCCAGGGTGGGTGGTGGGGCTTAAACTCCAACCACAGCTTATGATCTCTGTGACCTTGAGCAAGTTTTTAACTTCCCTGGGCCTCAGTTTCCTCACCTATAAAATGGGGATAACACTCCAGAGGAAATTAAATTATATTTTCTTTCTTTATTTTTGAGACAGGGTCTCACTCTGTGACCCAGCCTGGAGTGCAATGGCACGTTTGTAGCTCACTGCAGCCTCCAACTCCTGGGCTCAAGCTGATCCTTTCATCTCAGCCTCCTGAGTAGCTGGGACTACAGGCATAAGCCACCATGCCTAGTTAATTTTTTGATTTTTTGTGGAGACAGGATCTTGCTGTATTGCCCAAGCTAGTCTCAAACTCTTGACCTCAAGCAATTCTCCCAATTGAGCCTCCCAAAGTGCTGGGATTACAAGTGTAAGCCACCGAGTCCTGTTGGTGGTTACATTATATAAATATGTTTCATGTATTGTAGATGCTCAGTAAGCAGCTATTGTGTTATTTCATTTTGCCCATATAAGGCCAGGGGGTTCTCCATCTTACAGAGGTATCTGTGCGTTCTATGGGAGTATGCCCACAGATTGCAATTGTATTCAACTCACCTGTGTGCCCAGCCTTTCCACCAGGCTCCTAACCATGCACAACAGGCTTCAAGGACTCCGTAGGATGGTGTTCCACAGTGGGTAGGCATATGCAAACCTGTCCCCAGTGTCCGAGGAAACCGAGAGGCTAAAGCTGGCAAATTCAGTTTCTTAGAAAAATGTAATAGGGTCTGACAAACGGAAGCCATTGTGGTGTCTCGGGTGGCAGTGAGACAAGATGGTGGATCCCTGCACCGTTATCCCCCAAAGACCCAGGCTTATATACCATAGGGAAAGGGCATCTGTGATTCAGAAGGGATGTGTAGGACAATCGAAGTACCATAACATCAAGGTTGTTTTGGCCTAAGGGCAGGATTTACAGTAAGTGTGCACTCTTACATGAGGAACAATGGAGAAACTGGAAATCTTAGAGGCCTTCCCAGAACAGGGGTTAATCAAAAGTCAACATGGTGTATCAGCATCTGAGATGGAGTTGCTTTAGCCTGCACAGGTGGGGAGCCAAGCAGCTGTGTGGCCAGCATCTGGCTGGTGGAGGCAGACAGGCCTTGGAACACTCTGTTGTTAGAGACTTGGTGGCTGGCACGGGCAGGCTTAGTGGGGCCAGGCTGCCTATCAAAGGTAGGGCAGGCTTGATTGCTTCCCTCGACCCTCCAGGCCTGGCCCAATTAAAGGTTCTGCCCCACTAGACTTGGAGCCCCAGGGTTGAGGAACTTGTGGGAGAGAGGAGGTCTCAGCTTGGGACAGGCTCTGCACCCAGAGGCCCCTCCCCTTCACAGCCAGTTTAGTTCATTTTCCAGCCCTTTCCTGAGCACCTACTGTGTGGCAGGCCTGCCTGGAGGCTTTGCCCATTATCTCACTGACCACTGACTTGCAAGCTAACGATCATTGTTCCTTTTTTTAAAAAAAATTTTTATTTTATTTTATTTTTATTTTATTTTATTATTTTATGTTATTTTATTGAGAGAGAGAGCCTCATTCTGTTGCCCAGGCTGGAGTGCAGTGGTGTGATCTTCGCTCACTGCAACCTCTGCCTCCTGGATTCAAGCAATTCTCCAGCCTCAGCCTCCCGAGTAGCTGGGATTACAGGCACCCACCATCATGCCTGGCTAATTTTTGTATTTTTGTAAAGAAGGGGTTTCACCATGTTGGCCAGGCTTGTCTTGAGCTCCTGACCTCAGGTGATCCCCCCCCACCATTGGCCTCCCAAAGCGCTGAGATTACAGGTGTGAGCCACTGTGCCCGGCCCATTGTTTCTGTTTTAGAGATGAGGCTCAGAGAGGGGAAGTGACTTGCCCAATGTCACACAATTGGTAGGCAGCAGGGCCAAAATTTGAACCTGAGTGTGTGTGATTCCAGAGCCCAGGTGGGCTCTGCCACACATCCTTAGTGATAGGTTACCACACAGGACATCCTTTCTTTCCTCCTCCCTTTCTGCCTTCCTGCTCTCTGTAAACACGTAGTAAAAACTTGAACTATCTGGGGAGTTGCTGGACACACAGACCCCTGCCATGGAGGAGCTCATCTTCTAGTGGGGAAAACAGACAGGGGCTGAGAATTATTCTGTGAGACACAGAAAGCAAGAGAATTGTGGGGAGGGCTGGGCTAAGGGAGAGCACATGTTTGGAGAATCTTCCATTCAACAAACTTTTATTAAACCCTTAGATTAATTTATTTCTTGCTTGCCTCATTCCAAAAGGGAGGTAGCACACAGACATATATAGAACACAACCAGTTTTTAAAAGGAGAAGAGACAATCAGGGCAAAAAATAAAATAATAAAATAAAATAACTAGGGACCGGGTGTGGTGGCTCATGCCTGTAATCCCAGCACTTTGGGAGGTCGAGGCGGGTGGATCACTTGAGGCCAGGAGTTCGAGACCAGACTAGACAACATGGTGAAACCCCATATCTACAAAAAAAAAAAAAAAAAAAAATAGCCAGGTGAGGTGGTGTGCACCTGTAATCTCAGCTACTTGGGAGGCTGAGGCACAGGAATCATTTGAACCCAGGAGGTGGAGGTGGCAGTGAGCTGAAATCGTGCCACTGTATTCCAGCCTAGGTAATAGAGCAAAACTCTGTCTCAAAAAATAAATAAAATAAAATAAGTAACAAGGATGCAAGAGGTAAGGTTAGCTCACAAAACACCTGCTGAGAGGTTCTCTAAACGTTAGCCTTGAACACAGCTCTGAGCTTTCCAGAACCTCGCAAGACTAGAAGCACAGCACTGGTTTCTATCTGGTTCATAGCATTGCATCTTGCTTTCCAAGAGACTCTTAGGCAGAACCCCAATTCATCTATCAGATACAAGGGAAAGCACCCTGGTTGAAGGGAAGGGAGGAATGCTTGGAGTCCCATCTGTTCACCTTCCCTTGACCATCTTGGCTGCTCCCAGCCCCTCTGAGGATCCTGAGGGCTCAGTTTAAAATTACCAAGCTATGCTCTTCTTTGTCCATCAGATAAAAAGTGAAGGAAGCTAGGGGAAACCCAGATGTTGCTGACGCTGAGCCTGATTGCGCGTGGGCTTGAGTTCCTACTTCACGCCAGGATCCTGCTGGGCACTGGGGACTCAGATGAGTCAGGCATGTCCTTGCCAGGCCTGATGGTTAACACTGTAGAGAACCCTAGCTAATACACCAGGGATCCTCCCTCTTTGGTGGGAGAGATAGGAACATTGGCTGGCTGAGTTGTTCTTGCATGTGCCCCTGTATCTGGCTCCATGTGTCTGTTTATCATTGCAAAATGGGGAGGGGACGTTGGGTTCCACTGTGGGAGGAGGGGGAAAACTTGGACTGGAGTCCTGGCTAGATTAATAGGGCCAAGTCAGAAATTTCCAACACTATTGAGCACTTACTATGTGTTAGGCAGGATTGGATCCAGTTTTGGGGGACCCTGAAACTTGTAATTCTGGGTATCCTCTTTAAGAAGAAAAGTAATGCCAGGCACAGTGCACGACCATAATCCCAGTACTTTGGGAGGCTGAGGTGAGAGGATTGCTTGTGCCCAGAGTTCAAGACCAACCTGGGCAACATAGTGGGACCCCATCTCCACAAACAAAAATTAAAACATTAGCCAAGCAGGGTGGCATGTGCCTGTAGTTCCAGCTGCACAGGAGGCTGAGGCAGGAGGATTGCTTGAGTTTGAGGCTGCAGTGAGCTAGGATCATACCACTGAACTCCAGCCTGGGAAAAAAAATAAAAACATAAAAAGAAAAGAGAAATCGAATTAAAAATGACAAAATCAAGTACAAAAGTGAATATTTATTTAGGATGAGAAAAACCACAATTAATTACAAATTTTTAAATGCCAAAAAATACCATAAACATCACCAAATTCTGAAAATATTTTTTCTTAAGTGCCAAAAATAGCTCTATAAATGCTTTTCTCTTATAAATTTGAACTATATACTCTTCGCTTCCTGATACTGTAACTTATTAATAATTACAAAAATAATAAAGTTATTATAATAACTTACACAATATTTTCTTTCCTTTTTTTTTTTTTGAGGTGGAGTCTCGTACTCTGTCCCAGGCTGGAGTGCAGTGGTATGATCTCAGCTCACTGCAACCCTCGCCTCCCAGGTTCAAGTGATTCTCCTTGTCTCAGCCTCCCAAGGAGCTGGGATTACAAGTGCCTGCCACCATGCCTGGCTAATTTCTTTTGGTATTTTTAGTAGAGATGGGGTTTCACTATGTTGGCCAAGCTGGTCTCGAGCTCCTGACCTCGTGATTCTCCTGCTTTGGCCTCCCAAAATGCTGGGATTACAAGCATGAGCCACTGTGCCTGGCCAACTTATGTAATATTCTCTATAGAAAGAATAGAAAGATAATTCCGTCTTTTTTCATGTGATTGATTGAAACTAGTGTATTATGATTGACAGCTGAGATGCATAAAATATGCAACTTCAGACACAAATACACTTGCTATTTGTTCTACTGCTGTAGGGTTGTCCTACGAATGTAGAGCTCTGGCAAATTCTATATCACATGATTCCCATCAAGAAGAAAACATGGATGTATTTATTTACTTTTTATTTATTTTGTCTGTTTTTGTTGTTGTTGTTGTTGTTGTTTTGAGATGGAGTCTCACTCTGTCACCCAGATTGGAGTGCAGGGGCATGCAATCTCGGCTCACTGCAACCTCTGCTTCCCAGGTTTGAGCAATTCTCCTGCCTCAGCCTCCTGAGTAGCTGGAATTACAAGCATCTGCCACCATACCCGGCTAATTTTTTTTTTTTTTTTTTTTGTATTTTTAGTAGAGATAGGGTTTCACCATGTTGGCCAGGCTGGTTTCGAACTCCTGACCTCAAGTGATCTGCCCGCCTCGACCTCCCAAAATGCTAGGATTACAGGTATAAGCCACCATGCCAGCCTATTGTGTTTTTTGTTTGTTTGTTTTGTTTTGTTTTTGTTTTGTTTTTTGAGACAGGCTCTCACTCTGTCATGCTGTCATGTCACCCAGGCTGGAATGCAGTGGTGGGATTTCAGCTCACTACAGCCTCTACCTCCCAGGGTCAAGTGATCCCCCCACCTCTCAGCCCTGGAGTACCTGGGATTATAGATGCACGCCACTATGCCCGGTTGATGTTTGAATTTCTAGTAGAGATGGGGTTTCGCCGTGTTACCTAGGCTGGTTTCAAACTCCTGGGCTCAAGCGATCTGTCCTCCTTAGCCTCCTAAAGTTCTGGGATTACAGGTGTGAGCCACTGCACCCGGCCCAGAAAAGATGTATTTATAATTTCTAATTATATAGGCTGCATTATCTGTTACATTATTGAGGCAAGATCATTACTGGGTTTGTTTTTTGTTTGTTTGTTTTTTGAGATGGGGTCTCACTCTGTCACCCAGGCCAAAATGCAGTGGTGCAATCAAGGGTCACTGCAGCCTCCACCTCCTGAGCTCAAGTGATCCTCCCACCTCAGCCTCCTGAGTAGCTGAACTATAGGCATGCACTACCATGCCCAACGAACTTTTTTTTTTTTTTGCATTTTTTTGTAGAGATGGGGGTTTCATCATGTTGCCCAGGCTGTTCCTGAACTCCTGGACTCAAACGATCTGCCTACCTCAGCCTCCCAAAGTGCTGAGATTACAGGCATGAGCCACAGCACTAGGCTGATAATTTCTGTTTTGATGAGGCCCAAATTCTTTGCCTACAATTTGGTACATCTGATGCCTGCAAGAATACTCCACAGACTGGCTTCAGTCTCTATACATTTCAAACCTTGTTTCTCCTCCACTGTCCACAGACTTCCAGCGCCGGTCACAGCTATGACGCCAAATGAGTCGGCACGGTGGGCAGGCAGTACGGGTATTCATTCTGGAAGCTGTTCCTATACCAGAACGTCTAGTAATAACTCTACCCGTAAGTGACCGCGAACCATATAAATATGCACCACTAATCCCAAATTACTGTAAATGTATCCTCAGCTCAGCTTCCCTTCAGCTAAATCCTCCAAATGCCTCAGCCACTCAACACCCCTTGACAGGAAAGGAAGGAGGGGAAGCAAAAGTGAAAAGAAACAGTGGTATCAATGCTTTGCGGTTAGAATACCTTGCTTTGTGCAAAGTTTTACAAAAACATATGACCATGGGAATGCATTGCTAGGGTATCTATCTCCCAGAGAAGGGACAGCAGTAAGCAAGGGAGACTGAAGTATAGACTTTACTAGCTTCTGGGTATGTCTGCCTTGGTGCCTGGTCCTGTTCTAATCAGTGGATGAGCATTGATTGTCTCAGGAAATCTCCGTAACTACTCTGTGAGGTGGGATTTTTTTTTTTTTTAAACAATGCAGAAACTGAGATCTAAAGAGGTAGACAGAGAAGCCAAAAGTCATGTGACCGGTGGGAAGAGGTTTGAAGTCAGAACCACGTGACCCCCGAGGCTGCACTAGTAACTTTGCTCCCCAGAAGCTGATGGGACTGTTGCCAAGAGATGGATGCAAGAATGGGTGGATGGACGGATGAACGCCTGCCTCGTCCTCTAGTTTACTAGGTACTCAGCTGCTAGCTGTTTTCAGACAGGGAATTCCCCAAAGGCAAGACAGAGTCTGATTCTTCCCTTGCACAGGGTAGGACAGAGAAGAGGAACTCAGAAAAGGGCCAGACTGGGAGGCTGAGAGGTGAAGTGCCCCAGGCCCTGCCCTCAGGGCCCAGCAATAGTGTAGGGAAAGAAGACCTACACCAGGCAGAGGTGACAAGTCACAGAGCCATGTCTACTGGGTACTCCTGCAGGGTTCTGCTTAGAGGCAGCATGCAGAAAAAGTCCAAGTCCTTCTGCCCCAGGCCATAATGCAGCATAGGGCAGGAAGCTGGACAGGCCAACCTCTCAGGGTCCCGAGCCTGCAACCCATCCTCGTCTACTCCTCTGCCTCAAGGCATTCCCAAGCTTCCCTTTGGAGTTTTCTAAGGTGTCAAGGGAATGAGATGCCCACCTGGGTGGTCCATTCCAAGGTTCAGCAGCCGGAACGGACAATGCCCAGGAGCTGCAAGCCAAGCTCAGTTCCACTTGAGGCATTTTATGGGCCCAGCCTGGGTAAACACGGGCTCCATTAATGCACCCGGGGTTTCACCTCTGCTGCCGTCAGTCTCACCTCCCAGAGCCACAGGCGCTTGAGTGTGAGGCGCAGAGGCAGCTCAGAGAAGACAAGTGAGGGTGAGAGGGCTGCATGGCAAGGACCCTCAGACACTTCCCAGTCTTCCCAGACCCCGTCACTGATTTGGGACTGAGGCTTGGGGACTGGAGGGAGCAGGGAGCCCCTGAGGCAGAGACAGAACTGGAGCATCAGGATATAACACCCCAGGCCCCACGCCTCTCCTGTAGATGGAGACTAAGCCAACAGGTGAGACATGTGATCTGGCCATAGCTGGCTTCTTATGGGAGCAACTGGACAGAAACCGAAATCAGAACCGTCTTGAAAACTCCGGGGCTCCACTCCCTGTGCTCATTTATCACTGATTCCCCCGCGTGCTGCACGCACCTTTCCTGGTGCCAGCTCCTCTGCAGGCCCTGGGCCGGGGCTGGGGACCCCAAGATGAGTCAGACCTGGCCTTTGTCCAGGATGAAGTCACAGTCTGGTGGGGAGACAGGTGTGGACACAGGCAGTGACAATGACAAAGCGGTGTGCTCAGAGCTGGGACAAAGAGAAACCCCAGGGAGGGGCCCCTAACATAGACCGAGATCAGGAGGGTGGGGGTGTGCCCTGGGGGAGGCGGAGGCCTGACCTGCATTCTGAACATGAGTTCATCAGGGTGCCCAGCTATGGAAGGCACCTAAGGCAGGGAAAACAGCACCTGCAGAGTGACAGTCCTCTAGAGGGAGCGGTACGGCTAGGAAGAGGGCCTGGCACGCAGCGAGCACTCAGCAAACATCTTTTGAATGAATGAATGCATGAGAAGAAGTTTGGTGTAGTTAGAGTATGGGACTGGAAAACACCGGGCGGGGGCTGGAAATGGAGAGTCTTAAAGATCATACTAAGGAGTTTGGTGAGTCCTAGGCCAGAGGGGAACAGGGGAAGTGGAGGGACATGGCCCAATATGCCTTTGAGGAAGACCTCTCAGGAGGCGGGGGTTGAACACACATCGGGAGTAGAGTTGTTAGGTCAAACATAGGACCCTCAGTCAAATGTGAATTACAGATAAACAGTGAACAATTTTTTTGGCATTAGTGTACTTTTATTGCTAAGCCTGGTGGCTGTGATTTGCAGTGGGAGTGGGAGGTGTGGGGAGGTGGATACAGGAGAGGAAGGCCAGGGCAGCCATCCCGGGGGAGGCAGTGCTGGCCTGCACAGGGCAAGGGCATGGGAGGATAGGAGGGGACAGCAGAGATCATTGGTATTTGTTTGCTTATTTTTTTTCATGAAAACTTGTTTTTGAAATATAACATGCATACAGGAAAGTGCACCAATCATAAAAATATTCCTCAATAAATTATTGAAAGTGAACGCACGCGGGTAACTACCAGGTGAGTCCACAAACAGGACGATGTTCTTGTGCCCTTCCTGCGCTGGGTTGGGACTCCTCAGTTCCACCTGTGCTGTTCGTGCCTGGCCTCTTTTGTTCAGTGTTGTATCTGTGAGAGTCCTCCATGGGGCTGCATGTAGTAGCAGTGGCTGGCCACTCTCATTGCTGTATTGCATTCTGTTGTGTGAAAGGATCACAATTGACTTTCCCTTTTACTGTTGGTGGGCATTTGGGTAATGTCCAGTTTGGGGCTTTAGGAACAGTGCTACTTTGAACATGCCAGAACCTGTCTATGGGGGTGCATTTGTCCACAAGTATACAGGATACATTCAGTGATATGCTGGAGCCACATGCATTACATGTGGCTGGGCGCGGTGGCTCACGCCTGTAATCCAGCATTTTGGGAGGCCGAGGCAGGCCGATCACTTTGAGATCAGGAGTTTGAGACAAGCCTGGGCAACATGGTGAAACCCTGTGTCTACTAAAAATACAAAAATTAGCTGGGCGTGATGGTAGGCGCTTATAATCCCAGCTACTCCAGAGGCTGAGGCAGAAGAATTGATTGAACCCGGGAGGCAGAGGTTGTAGTGAGCCGAGATCGCACCACTGCACTCCAGCCTGGGTGATAGAGGCAGACCCCATCTCAATAAAAGAGTCCATTACATGCATCTCTTCCCAACTCTGCATTCTGGGGCATCACGTTGGTAGTTTCAAATAGGCCATAGTGGGATTATTGACACCATAGAAATTGGCAAATGCTACAAATCAGGACTTTTCCTTTCTTTCTTTCTTTCTTCTTCTTCTTCTTCTTCTTCTTCTTTTTTTTTTTTTTTTGATGAGCTCTCACTCTGTGGCCCAGGCTGGAGGGCAATGGTGCTGTCTCAGCTCACTGCAAGCTCTATCTCCCGGGTTCATGCCATTATCCCGAAGAATCATTTAAACATGCAAGGGTTTCACCACGTTGGCCAGGCTGGTCTCGAACTCCTGGTCTCTGGTGATCCACCTGCCTCAGCCTCCCAAAGTGCTGGGATTGCAGGCGTGAGCCACCATGCCCGACCTTTTTTTTTTTTTTTTTTTTTTTTTTTTGAGAGCTGGTTGTTAAACATTTACCAGCACACCACTGGATATGTCCCTAAGAGTAGATTGCTGGTTCATAGCAGATGTTCAGCTTTAAGTGTGACACAGTGTTCCAAAGTATTTTTACCTAGTTATACTCCCCCAGCAATGTGTGAGCTCCAGGTGCTTCACATTGTCATCATGGAGAGGTTTTTGTGAGGTGTAGAGAAGTTCACTGTTGGGAGGAAGGGGAAGGCGGGTCATTCACGGGAATGTCCACCGTCTGGCTGGGCTTCTGGAGGGCAGAAGTGCCATTTCTGAGACAACCTGGGGAGAGCAGGTTTGAGGATGGATGGGCATGGGGAGTCTGCAGGGCCTGGGGACATCCAGGGGTTATCAGCTGTGTGTGTGTGTGTCGCATATCTGTTCACCTGCTGCCCCTTCATCCCTGCCCCAGGCTTCACCCCTGTGCCTCTCCTGGCCCCCATCCTCTCCATAGCCTCCCCCTTCTACCTCCTCTTCCCCTGAGTCTAGGGTTGTGAGGGCACCTGCAGTGAACCTGGCTTTGATGGTCCCTTCCACCCCAGGCACTGCCATGATTCAGTGTGAGACCTGAGACAGGTCATGCTCCACTCTGGACCTCAGTGTCCCCTTCTGTACACTGGGATCCTGGGCAGAGGTTGTGAGGGGCAGACCTCCAGGTCCTGGTCTCCAGGGACTACAGGCTCCTGTTCCTCTCGGCATCATGGTTTGTGAAGCTCTTCACCCCTTCCAGAGTGAACCGCTTGCTGAGCCCCAAGCATTTGTGGCCTCGCCACCTGCTTATTATCTAAGATTTGTTGAGGGCTTTGCAGTGAGAAACACCTTACTTCTTCTGCTCCTCCCGCAGCCCTGTTCTCTCTGAACCTGGGGCCGAGGTCCAAGCATTTGCTGGGGCCAAATGGCCTTGGGAGTGGCCGAGTCAGGATGCAAACCTGGATCTGGGATGACAGTGTCCAGGCTGGCAGAGCCATAGGCAGTGCCAGGGCATGCTGACTCGGCTCCCCTGTGGCCAGCTGAGGTCCTGGCACAGAGATGTCGCTGGAGGTCTGTTGAATCAAAGAACATCCTGCGCCTGCCCCGCTCCTTCGTGCAGGGCTGGACAGACAGGAGGCCTTGGAGGGAGCCTGCGGATGGGCTGACTGTGTGGTCGAGGAGGCGGGCGCACAGCTCTGACCAGCTGGGTCGTGGGGGTGGTGCATAGACGACTCGGAGACCATGGCCCATTTCACCCGAGCAGTTCTCTGCGAAGCCAGGAAGTGGTTTGTATTTTCAGAAGGAAATGAGCAGGACTTGCTCGTGGGGAGCTCTAGACAGCTCTGGGAAAGGGCTCCAAGGGAAACAGGCCCCAGAGGGGAGGCCAGCACCAGCCCCTCCCTGTGAGGCGGGCAGGTGTTGACCAGCAGGGCTGACAAACGAGCTGACCGTGTCCCTTCCCTGACACTGTTGAGAGATGCCTCCCTCCAGAGGGGGTTTCTCTGGCTCAGAGAGTCCAGGAGGTGCACATGGGCCAAGCAGGAAGGGGAAAGGGGCCCAGACTCCTTTCACCACCTCAGGGACCCCACAAATCAGGACTGGCAATGGGAGGGCCAGGTCTGCTGCTGTCCTGCCTGGGAGGTGGAGCAGGAGGTACCAGAGCGGGAGGAGAACTGGCTGGGGCTATTCAGAGATCAGAGTAACCCTTCGATTCTGCTATTCATCCATCCTTCCTTCCACCTTTCACCCTGTTCCACACCAACCCCAACTGAGGTCCCCGTGCTGGGAGTGCAGACACGGAGATGGAGATGGAGCAGGCTCAGGCTCTGACTCCAAGGGGCTCCAGACCTGGTGTGTGCATAGGGGGTTGGGTGGGAGGCTGACTAGGAGGGAGTTAATGACACAGGGTGCCCTGAGGCTGGTGACCAGCCCTGCCTGAGGCACACCAACAGCTTCAGAAGAGGGTAAGCTGTGAGTTAGCTCTTGATAGGTGTAGGAGGCCATCAGGGGAGCAGGTGGGGAAGTGACCCTCCAGGGCACTGTGGGTGGGTTCTCAGGCCCCAGGGAACTCTAAGGAGGAAGTGAGGGGCAGGAGGGGGTTGCAGGCCTGGGCTGGCAGGAGAGCAAATCCCTGTGTTCTGGTTCTGCCTTAGCCCCTGATGGTTCTCCGTGTTGGGCCCACCAGAAGCAGCCTCCACCCTGCCCGGGAGGGGGAGAGGAGCTCTGAACACAGCCCTGGGCAAAGTCTTAGGCCCGAGGCAGGCGCAGCTCCCTGCTTGCTTTGCCTTGCTCTGAGATCTGAGTGGTGCTGCTTTCTGCCACCTCGACCTCATGGGAGAGGCTGAGGCAGGAGAATCACTTGAACCCAGGAGGTGGAGGTTGCAGTGAGCTGAGATTGGGCCATTGCACTACAGCCTGGGCACCAAGAGCAAAACTCTATCTGGAAAAAAAAAAATCTTTTCTCCAGCCTTAGAGCAAGGCCAGGGCATGCTTGCCCATCACCCTGCTGCACAGTCCAGGCCCTGGCACAGAGAACTGCACACTCGGTCATCTCTGCTTCTCTTTTTCAAGGGTTTCTGACCCTACAGAGAATGGCTGCCTCACCTCCCATCCTCACTCCAGGCCCTTGCGCTCCAGCCACACTGGCCTTGAACCTGCTCCTTCTTGCCTCAGCCTCCACAAGCTCTTCCCTCTGCCTGGGGTGCCCTCCCCTGGCTCCTCCTCTGACAAATTCGCTCTCTTCCACCCCTCCCTGCAGAGCTGTCTCCATGGTGGCCATCTGTGAGGCTATGACCGTCTCCCTCAGGCGATTCTCCTGCCTCAGTCTCCCTAGTAGCTGGGATTACAGGCATGCGCTACCACACCTGTGGTAAATAAAAATAATTTTGTATTTTTAGTAGAGACAGGGTCTCACCATGTTGGCCAGGCTGGTCTCATACTCCTGACCTCAGGTGATCTGTCCGCCTCAGCCTCAAAGTGCTGGGATTATAGGAATGAGTCACTGTATCCGGCTGAAGAAAAGAATTTTTAAATAATTCACCATGGCTCCTGGATAACAGGGATACCAGTAAGGAGACTTTTGCAAGTCCAGGTGACCGGTGGGGGGACTTGGTGCTGAAGGTCGTTCCCAGATGTCCAGCTTGATGCCAAGGGGGCTGTGGGTATGAGATGGGAGACTTTGGGAGGCAACTATAGAGAGGGGTGCCAGAGGTGATGAGCTGGTCTTGGAAGGTAGAAGAACCTGTGGGATGTCAGGTGGCCCATGTGGCTCTGGAAAGAGAGGCCTGAGATACATAGAGAGGTAGAGATAAAGATTGCCCAGGAGAAACGGCCAGAGAGTATAGAAGGGCTCAGTGCAGAGCCTGAGTCGCTCCTGAAACTTTGCCTCCTTATTACCTCCCTGTTCCTGTGCAGACCAGGGCCTCTGCCCCTCCCTGGGCTCTGGGCCTCCAGTCTCACCCATTCCAAGTCATCCTTGCCAGCAGCCAGGAGGGCCCTGCTGCAATGCCAACGAATCGCATCTCTCCAGCAGCACCACCGTGCCTGAGCCTGGCTTTCTCTGGCCCCTTCTAGAATCCAGTGCCCTCCCTGCCCTTCCACCCTATGCTGCCTCCCAGTGAACAGTTAGATGTGTCATTCTGCAGCCCTTCTGGTGGCTTCAGCCTTTGGGGCTTTGTGTGTTTTCCCACTGTGAGGCAGGAACCCCCACTCCCCTGTCCATCTGATGAATCCCACTCATCTTTCAAGATTCAGCTCAGTGCCACCACCTCTGAGAAGCCTTCCTTGGTTAGCCCATTTTCCCACAGAGTTAGATCCCCTTCCCTGGACACCCCAGCCTCCTATATGCTCAGATCACTGTGTTTCAGAGGGTGTCACCTTTTGCCATCCCCAACAGCCTGGGAGCCACCTGAGGGCAGCTCACAGGCCAGGCAGGAGCTCAGGAGGGGAGCTGAATCGTAAGGCAAATTAAGTCTCTGTCTAGCAGAAACCTGGCCAAGGAGATGTGCTGGAGGGGTTTCCTGTCTGAGGGAGTGTGGTGGGCACACAGTGCTAGGCCACCGCTAGGCTCCACAGAGAGAATGAGAAAGTGGGAAGATTGGAGGTAGGAGACATTAGCGTGGCTAGGGCCCAGCAGGTCCCTAGGGAAGACGGATGCCCTTCCCATTTGGCATGTGCGTGCTGGTGAGGATTGGACAAGCTGAGAGAAGCCTGGTATGCGGAGGGCAGTATGAGGAAAGGCAAGATGGCAGCACCACATGGAGACCCAGTGTCGGGGCAGAGAATGGCAGGAAGTGACACTGGGGAGAGGGCTTTTGGAAGGCCCATTAGAAACAGCTGTTCCTCTCGAGGCTCATCTCGGCTGGGCCCTGAACTTGGTGGTGTCTTAGTCTGTTCAGGCTGCTACACCAGATCCCCATAGACTGGGTGGCTTAGACAACGAGCTGGCACTTCTGGAGGCTCGAAGTCTGAGCTCCAGGTGCCCGCAGGTCGGTGTCTGGTGAGGGCCTGCCTCCTGGTTCGCGGATGGCTATGTTCTCCTTGTACCCTCACACGGTGGAGAGCAGAGCGAGAGGAAGTAAGCTCCCTGGAGTCTCTTCTTATAAGGGCACTAACCCATCACAAGGGCTCTGTCCTCCTAACCTAATTACCTCCAAGTGGCCCCATAATAACATTGCACTGGGTGTTAAGGTTTCAACATAGAAATTTGGAGGACACACATGCAGTCCATCACGGTGGGGACCTGCGGAACTCATCTAAATCCCACAGCCTCTGAGGTAGGTACTGGTGTCCTCCCCACTGGATGACCTGGCATGGAGAGACCTGACCACCTGCTCAGGTCAAAGCAGGGAGCAGGGTGTCTGACTCCAAGGCCCATGCTCATGACTGCCACCCCCTGCTGTCTCCTCCCCACCCTGCTGTCTCGGTCTCACCCTGCTGTCTCGGTCCCACCCTGCTGTCTCTGCCCCACTTTACAGAGGGGGATACTGAGGTCCAATCGTGCAGTGACTTACCTGGGGGTGCCCAGCAGGTCCAAGGAAGACAAGTGCAGCCAAGCTGAGCTCAATCACCCAGTCGGGCCTCGTTTGGCTGCACCCTCGACCACAGGGCCCCTCCTCAGTGCTGCTGGAGGAACTTCAGAGGCGGCATAGCTGGCAGAGGTGGGCGGGGCATGTGGCCTGGCACCTCTGCAAAGACAGACCCCAGCCCCAGCAGCCACTTTGAAGGAGGCTGAGGGCAGGGGTGGGGGCTGTGGAATTCACGGAATGGAATGTGAATTGTCTCCAGAACTCCAGGCTGGGAGGGCCACAGGATGAAGGGTTGGGAGAACAATAGGGGCCTAGGGAACTGGGGCTCCTGGGACAGACAGGGCCGGGCAGGGAGGGACAGGGCTGGGCTCGGCTGAGCAAGGCCCTGGGGTGCAGGTGGCTGAGATGAAACCACAGACCAGACAGGGAGCAGCCTCCTTTCACCCAGATCCCACGGGTGCCAAGCACACTCAGCACCTGCCCCCAGGAGGAGACCGGTCCTGACACCCTCCTTGTGCAGGAGGCTGAGAGGGCCATGCATGCTCTCACTGCCACGAGCTCACTGGGCCGCAGCAGCCTGTGGGATGGGCCTAGTGGTGATCATCATACCATTGCATGGATTGGGAAGCTGAGGCTCAGAGAGGCATGAATTACCCACAGCCCCTCAGAACGTCAGCGACATGCGCCCTTGATTCAGCAGGTTTTCTCGAGACAGGGTCCCTCTCCCTCTCACACCCAGGCTGGAGTGCAGTGGTGCCATCACAGCTCACTGCTGCCTCGACCTTCCAGGCTCAAGCGGTCCTCCTGCTTCAGCTTCCCAAGCAGCTGAGACCACAGGCGCACGCAGCACCATCCCCGGCTAACTTTTTACATTTTTTGCAGAGATGGGATCTTGCCATGTTGTCCACGCTGGTCTCGAACTCCTGGGCTCAAGTGATTCTTCTTCCTTGGCCTCCCAAAGTGCTGGGATTCCGGGTGTGAGCCACTGCGCCCAGCCCAGTGTTTTGTCAGCACCCTATGGAGCTTTCCCACTGGGACCCACAGACCCTGGGGGAGGCTAATCAACTCAGGGCAAAGACGCCATCAGCTTCACAAGGGTGGGATTGGCTCCCTGGAGCAGTGTCTGAGTGCCAGGCAGCCAGGCAGTGGTTCCCACACGCTTCCACTCCCTCTCCATCCCTCCCTCCCCTTCCCCCTTCTCCTCTCCTCCCTCCTGAGACTAACAATTCATTGGCTCAAGCAGCGCTGGCAACTCTGCAGAGCCTGTGGCCTCCATGGTAGGCCATGTGGTATGGTAAGTTCATTCTCACCTCTCACATTCCTTCTGGGGGCAGCAGCCCTGAAAGAGAAAGGGTGAGGGCTTTGGGGTCAAGTCCACTCTGCGGCTTCCTGCATTATGCCCTTGGGGAACCCACTTCACCTCTCCTGCCTCCTTTGACAGCTGCTGCAAGGATTTCATGAGCTGCCTGCAGTTATAGGAAAACCCTAGGCCCTGGATGCAGTCCCCTCTCCCCAACCCCATGTCCTCCCCCAGGCCTTTCTCTCCAGCCCCTCTGCCCCCAGGGTAGTCAACAGAGTTAGTGGCACGGGCCAGGTTGAGGCCAGGGCTGTGCTGAGGCAGAGGGGTCCAGGAGTCCCGTGCACAGGAGTCCAACCTCTGTCTTCAGAGTGGGTGACCCCCTGGGGGTGTCAGCCAGGGTCCTGCTTCGTGTCCCTAGTAGGGGACAGTGGGTTCTCTGACACACAGAATGCTGCTCATCCCTGGCCCAAAGCCTGTTTTAGGGTAGAGCTGACCGGCTGCTCCCTGGGAATTCTGCTATACTGAGTGCTGAACACGCACACTTAGAGCACCCTCGCTCCATCTCACAGTCTGTGACACTGTCTGAGGCCGTCTCTTGCTGCTATCACGGACACCATAGACTGGGTCACTTATAGAGAACAGAAATTTCTTTCTTGCAGTTCGTGAAAGCCCTGTCCACACCCCAAGGCTACACCAGGCCCCACATTCTGTGGCCACTGAACACCAGAGCCCTCCCGGCCCCTGCCCCAGAATGGGAGACCCTGGAGCCCAGCCAGGCTCCTATGCACAGGGTGGGTGCCCCTTTTCTGGGCCATCCTGATGCTTCTGTCAAGGCTCTGGAGTCCTCCCCGACCCCAGCACACTCCCCAGGCCTGCCGCCCTGGTCTCTCTGCCTTCTTCCTTGGCCTGGTGCTGTGCCTCTCACACTGTGGGCAGAGCCTCTTCCTCAAGCACCTGCGTCCTGTGCGGCGGCCTCCCCAGCACAGACCTCACGGGCATTCACCGCCTCACTGTCCCCCACGCGCCTCATCCAGCCTCCGCTCCCGCCACTGTGTCCCCACCGCATCTTGGTCTTTGAGCCACACCATGGGCCACCCTGGCACCCAAATGGGCCGGGTCTCCTCGGGCGTTCAGTGTGTTTTTCTCTCTGCCCGGAACTTTCCTCCCCAAAGCGAACATTTCCTAGGTGCCTCCTGTATGCCAGGCACCTATCAAAGATTCATCCCGAGGAGCCCTGTTTGTTTGGGGGTGATGTCTGCATCCCCTTGGAATGAGTGAGGCAGATTCGGAGGTGGGGAGCCTAGGGGAGGAAGTGGGTAGTCTGGGTGAGGGATGGGAGAAGCGGGCTGCAGGGAGATGGGGGGTGGGGAGTGCCTGAGACAGAGTTCCAACCCTTCCCTGGGCCTGTGTCAGCCGCAGGGCCCTGCAGATGTGACCCCCAAGCCACTGTCAGCATCACAGGGAGTCAGAAAGAAGTCCCCTGATGTAGATGGAAATCCTAGCATCCAGAGAGGGCCAGGGACCTCCACGGTCACATGGAGGCGGGGACAGGGCCTCCCCAGTCCAGCCCAGCACAACCTCCTCTGGTGCCCCTTCTCCCACCCCAGGGTCCCACCTAGGGGAGGGGTGGGCATAAGTAGCTGAGACCAGCCCCCTTGCCCAGCCTTTCCCAGAAACATCCCACAGAGTGCCAGGGCAGGCGGGCTCAAGGGCATCTGGCTTCCCCAGCACCCCCACCCACCATGGACCCTGCACTTTCCCGTCTGTGATTTCTGGCAGCAGGAAGGAGCTGGCCGGGTTAGTATTATTTTCCTGGTTTGCCTAACTGCTATGATGGTCCCTAAAATCACACAGTGGGGCTGCTGCCATCCTGTTTGGGAGCCAGGGGCTCCTTATCTGAGCAGACCACAGCTCCGCTCCCACCTGGACCCTGGCCAGGACAGTCACACAGGTGCCCCGAGGTCATGTGTCAACAGCAGTGGTAGAAAGCTTGGGCAGGGGACCACCGAGGACACTCACACACATTGTCTTGCTGGACACTTCAGCCAGTGGGTCAACTGGGCAGAAACGGAGGCTCTGAGAGGGTAAGGGGCTCTCCAAAGACCACTCCACAAGTCCCAAGTTTCCAGGCCCTTGTGCTCTTTCTTCAGCCCCCATCCCAGACAGTGAGCAGGGAGGTTCCAATGCCTTGGCCCCATCACGGGAGACCTGGCTGTTCCTGCTCCCTGCCTCCCCTTCTTCCAAGACGTGGCCAGAACCCAGCTGGGAGCAGGAGGCCGGGGTCCTCAGCAGCCCCTGGTATGGCAAGCTGTGTGAGTTCCCCTCTAAGTTCTGGACTCGTGGCTGCTCTGAGGACCCCTGCCCAGCAATGGCCGAACCCAGGCCCTCATCTCACTCCCCCCAACCCAGGCCCTCATCTCTCCACAGGGCATGAGGCCACCGAGTCTATCCGTGCTGGGAGTGGGAGACCTAAGGTAGTGGTCAGAGTCTCTCTCCGCCCACAGGACCAGTGGGCACCCCAGCAGTCTGTTCTAAGGAACCCCACTGTTCCCTGTTCTAGGGATAACAGAAGGCAGCAGGTGGTTCTGGGCCAGCTGAGTGGCCCAGGTGGCAAGCTGCAGGAAGGAATGGTCACAGGACGAGCAGGGCCCTGCAGCCTGGCTGGCGGTCCCCAAAGCCCTCTGTTGAATGTTGGCTTTGCAACTCAGGCAGTCTCCTCAGCTCCCCAGCCTCAGTATCCTCGCCTGGAAAGGGAGGAAGTGGTAGCACCTACTTCATGCAGTTGCCATGTGTCAGGGCCTACAAAGCACTCAGCAAGTGTCTGACACCTCGCAGATGCTTGACAAGATGCAGCTGAGTATTATTCTGAATATTTTTAAACAAGTGGTGGGCAGGGCCAGCTTCACTAGGAGCAGCCCTGGAGCTGAGGGCTGGTTCTGATTTAGAGGCAGGTGAGTCCCTCTCCACCGAGCACCCACCCACAGTGTCAGCCCACCATCAACTCCGCCCTGAACACCTCAAGGGGGTGTTACTGCTATCCCCGCCTGCAGGAGTGCCCTGTGAGGCTGCACACATTCGAGGGTAGATCTGGCTTTCTATGGGGTCCTGACGCTCATATGCCACACTCCACCCGGCCACTCGTGTTTAACCCTGCCCTCTCCTTGCGAGGGGGTGTCTCTGAATATGTGGGCTACCCCAGGAGCTGCTGGTGCCCTGCCCTCACTCTGCTGTGGGGACCGGACCAGTCTTCTTGTGCCCAGCTCTTTCTGGCTCAGCACAGCTGCAGAGCTGTCACCTCAGCCTTTGATGACATCTTTACTTCTTGCACCCTGTTGTTCAAGCATCTGATCTAGCCCCTGTCTTCTCCCTCAGCCTTTGAACTTGACCAGGGTTGGGGCTGGGTCATCCACTGTCTGGGCTGCCCCACAGGTGCGAAGCTTCAGGCAATTCCTTCCCCAGCCACTGCCCCCTGTTTCACCCCCTCACATGCAGACACCTGCTGAGTGGTCTTCAATGACAATACATTCCCTCGGTCAGCAAATATTTGCCGCCTGTGGTTCAGCCCACCTGCAGGCCACCCAGGATAGGAGCAGAGGGGAGAGTGGCCATGAGCCAATAGCGGCAGGCTGCAAAGGACACCACTATCATCTCTGGCTGTATCACCAGAAATGTGGGGCCCAGGACCCTACATTTCTCCAAAGCAGGACATTGAAGGAATGTTCTACTTTGGAGAACCGCCTACTCTGGGCTCCATGGACAAACTGGAGCTTGTCCAGGGGAGGCAAAGTTGGATAGATCCTCCAATGCTTCCTGACATCTGGTTTTTGAGACTATTACATATGGACGATAGTATTTGAGATCATTTTAGGTGATTCATGAAACACAACATCGTATAGAATAGTGTCATAAAGTCCACGTCTGGATCATCTGACTTCAATAATCATGGTAAAACATCCAGTTGCCTCCACCTCCATCGTGAAGCCTTCACACATCTCAACATTTTGGTCACAGCGTTGGCTTCTCCTGGGACACTTTAGCTGGTTGGAAGCAGGACTGACGCTGGTCTATGTGGGTCCTCAGCCCACGACACGGCCTAGTCCATTTTAGGTGGCATCGAGGTAGTTGGATTGAATCACCAAATGAAGGTGAGAAGGACCCAGCGGCCCAGCATCTTCCGAGCACCCGCTCTGGTTAGGGAGCTCTCCCACCTGTCATCCGCCTGTGAGGGAAGGACCATAAACCCCATTTTACAGACGAGGAATTGAAGGCAGAGAGAGGTTGAGTGTCTTGCCTAAGTTACACAGCATTATGTGGAAGAGGCGGGTTGGGAACCTATGTCTGTCTGGTCATAAATGGCTCTGTAATTTTTGTCAGTCCACACCAGAGAGAAAGATTTTTTTAAGAAAGGAAGTTGATTTGGGGCACAGTTTGGGGTGCCCCAATCCTGCTCTTGTCCCTATTGCCTAAGGAGCCTGGCCTTAGTCAGCTGGGCAAGTGAGATGGGGGACATGGTCTTCCACACCCCCATAAGGGCATCCCCTCCTCTGCCACCACTCCCAATGTCCTTAGAGTGGAGAGGACAGACTGTCTTCAGCCCTAGACCTGACGGTCACTTGCCTAATCCTGCTGCCTCTCCATCCTCCATCAGCGCTCAAGGGGGCACAGGACATTGGGTGGCTAACCCCTCAGAGACTTGGAGACCTAGTAGGCTGACCCACCCACTTTTCAGACGGAAAGACTGAGGTTTGGAGAGGGGAGAGGCTTTTGAAGCAATTCTAGGGTAGCCTTTCCCATGCATACGCTGTGCCTTTGTTGAAAGGGATCCTACGTTCATGTCCCAGCCCTTGCCTGACTTGCTGGTTATGAGGGTCAGTATTTAATTGTCATAACAACCCTATGAGGTAAACATTGGTATCAGCATCATCATACAGATGGGGCAGCTGGGACAGAGAGGTGAAGGTGACCTTGCCCACGGTCACACACAGGTGGCTGGGATTTGAACCCAGAAGTGTGGCTCCAGAGTGCCCATGCTTAGGTAGTTGCTGGGCTTCCAAGGGGGACAGGTAATGCTGCCCTTGGCCTGAGGTCCCCCTGGTCTCCTGCAGTGCACCCCTCACCTAGTGCACCACCCACTCTACCTGCCCTGCAAAGGAGGCTTGGATGGGCTATTTGCCCCCATACTCCAGCAGGAAGCAGGGAAACAAGAGGGCCCTGGTGGAGCTGCCGTCTCCCCTGGCTCTGCTGAGAGCACCCCAACCTATCCAGGGCCAGGTGGGCCTCCCCAGTTCATCCTGCTCGCAAAGCCAACAGACCGTGGCGTCTGCAGACCGTGACCACCTCCCGGCAGACAGCAGCTCTGGCAGCTCCATCGTGATTGCCAACTCCAATGCCTCAGTGCGCATGGTGGGGCCCAGCCACAGAGCCCAGCCCCCTGCCTCCCTGAGCCCACCCACGTGAGCCAGAGAGGGGCTGGGGGTGGTGAAGGAGACCTGGGATGGAGGGGCAGGCTGACAGGCAGGCTCAGCTGGGCTGTGGTGTGGCTGTGTGACCTTGGGCAAGTGACTTGAGCTCTCTGAGCCTCCCTTGCTTCACCCATTCCTTTGTAGTGGTTCTTTCAGGGAGCCACAGTATGGAAACAGGATTCGTAAGGGGCAAACCACTGTGCAGATTGGAGGGGCTCCTGCTATGCTCCTGTTCTCTCCCGTGACCCATTTGTCCCGCCCTTTCCAAGTGACCCCTGTGGTCACGTCACATTGACGAGGAATGCTCTCAGGCGCGTCAAGGACCATTGCCCTGGCTCGAGGGCCAGCTCTGCATACACTCATGCCAGACCGTCCCAGGCGGCTGGGGGCCAGGGTTCCCCCATCTAGCTCCCGTCTATGCAGAATAGGCAGGAAGGCCTGGACAGGAAGCCGCCGGGGTGTGGGAGCAGCAAGCATAGGAGAGGGTGTGGGCTACAGTGGAGGTGGCCAGGCCTCCTGTGGAGCTGTGAGGAAGGCACAGCTTTGGAGTCACAGAGCCCTCCATTCAGGTTCTGGCCTGAAGATCTGGGGTGCAGGGGGCCAGGCCACTGTGCTGGTTGACCCTGCACCACTCTGGGGGCCACCTGGCCCATGACTGTCAACAGGAATTTGTATATTTTTCAAGACAACGTTGTGTTTGCAGGAAGGGGTGGCTTTAGTGGATGTGCGAAGGTGCCAGCTCCCTTTCTGTCATTTATCTCTTCCCGCCTCTCCTGCACTTGCTCAGGGACTGCTCCAGGGAAGGGACTGGGTCTGATGGTCTCTACACAGAACCCGGAACAGGGCCTGCCAGGCATTTGCTGAGTGCTTGAGTGACCCCTTGTGTGTGCCCAGCACCTGAGGACCCCGTTCAGGGCCTGCACCCAAAGAAGCCCCTCAAGCCTCAGACAGATACAGGGACATCAGAAATGCCCAGGTGGGTCAAGAAGGGCATCCCCCATAGGCCCAAGCCCACAGTGTGTATGATGTACGCTCTGCCCACCCAGAGACCCCCTGCCAGGGCTGTCTGCTGGTCTTCAGGGTATACCCTGGCACACAGGACCAACTGAGGGACTGGGGACTGCAGTCAAGCCGGGGTCTGACCTTTGTTCAGACTTACACCTCTCCCCAGAGGCTCCCAGGCCTCCCAGTCACTCCCTTGGGTCTTGGGTTCAGCAAATTGGAACAGATTTCAGGTATGGAAAGGGTCACTGTGATGCTGACATGTGACATGACAATGTGGTGAAAGGTAGCACCCGTGGGCTCTGAAGTCAGACAGAGCCAGTCCGAAGTTCAGCTTTGCCACTTGCCAGCTGTGTGATCTTGAAAAAGGTCCTCTCCGAGCCTCAGTTTCACAGCATTAAGAAAGAAAACTGCTCCCAATCCTTGCTGGGCTGTTATTATTTCTCTCTCACATTCACTTAGCAATTTCTGCCCCGCTTGAGCTTCTCATCAAGCCTGCATTTTACCCCTGGGAAACTGAGGCTTGATGAGGCAGTAGTCCTGACTTTGTCATGTGACCTTAGGAAAGTCATCTCCCTTCTCTGGGCCAATGAAGAGGTCGGAAGAGATGTTCCCCTGGGTCTCATCTGCCCTCTGGAGTCTGCGTTTTAGGTTTTGTGGTCTGGCCTCTGGGATCTTGACTGTTCTCACTCAGTTGGGGGGTGTAAGCCTGGGCCTGTGTGCGGGTTGTGTGTGTTGGGGAGGAGGGAGGCACCTGTGTTTTGGTCGTCAGCTGGCCAGGCCAGCCCCTGGAGTGCATCCTTGGAGCCCTATCTCTACATGAACTTTCTCTCATCCCCAAATTGCACACAAGGCACATTTTGGGATCGATTTACCTCCCCTGTGGCCCCCCTGGCCCATTTTACATTTGTCAGGAGGAAATCGGAGGAGCACTAGTTGCCCTCCCTCACCTCAACCACCCCAGGGACATTCCAGGATTAGATGGGAGTGGAGGTGACAGCACAGAGAAGAATAAATCTTGAAAGACAAAGTTCCACATTTTCTCCATTTAGTACAAAGCAATGCATTCCAAAACCCAGTTCAGCCAAGGGGAGTGTGGAGGCTGGAGGCAGGAGAGGAGGGCAGAAGTCTAGATTTTGATAAACAGAACCTGCTCCCTATGAGTAGGGATGCTCAGCCTGGGCCCACCAGCAAGGCAACTGCGTCCTGAATTCATTGCCCGCTGACTGGCCAGGGTCTGACATTCTGGCCGCCCTCCGCTGGCTATTCTAGCAGCCATCCATCAGGTCATGCAGGGCGTGAGGCCAGGAGGGAGCAGGGAGGCCTGGGGCTTTGCAGGGTGTGAGCCCTTGTGGCTGGAGGGTCTCAGCAGAGATAAGAGGACCACTGCGTGAGGAAGTTATATGAGGACCCCAGCCCAGCTCCAAGTCAGGCAGGCGAGGGTTTGCCTGTTGGCTCCCTCTTCTGCTAACTGGTTGCCTTTAGCAGTTGTCTGTTACCTGAGTCTCTGTTTTCTCATCTGTAACCTAAGGATGATTACGCCTTCTCCCAAGATTGTTAGGGGGGCCAAAAATGGCAGTGTCTGTTCCATTCCAGCCAAAGGCATAACAGTGGGAACAAAAGGAGTATCGTGGTAGTAGGATTTGTTGTATCGCTGTCTTGCTATGGCCACTGTAACAAATTCCCACAAACTCAAGGATTTAACACAAATGTATTACCTTACAATCCCATAGGCCAGAAGTCCAAAACGCACTTTATTGGGTTAGCATCAGAGTGTCAGGACTGCGCTCCTTTACAGAGGCTCTGGGCAGAATCTGTCCTCTTTCCTTTCCCAGCTTCTAGAGGCTGCCCACACTCCTTGGCTCGTGGCTCCCTTCCCTCCTCAAAGTCAGCGATGGCTGATTGAGTCTTTCCTGAATCCCATCACTCAGACATGGACTCTTCTGCTGCCTCCTCTTTCATTTTCAAGGACGCTGTGCTTACAGTGGCTCACCAGATAATCCAGGATTTTCTCCCGATTTTAAGGTCAGCAGACTAGCACCCGATTTCCATCTGTGATCTTAATTCCCCTTTGCCATTTAACATAACATATTCACAGGTTCCAGGGATCAGGCTGTGGGCATCTTTGGGGTGGGGAGCGTATGCTGCCTACCACTCCATTCAAGTAACTCATTTCTCCACCCAGGACAGGAAGACTTTGCTATCCCTGTTCATCAGGAACTGGTGAATGCTGCGGACCGGTAGCGCCGTGTGCTGTTTTTCTTTCTTCTCTCTTTTCAGTAGGAACTGTTATTGCAGTTAACCAATTCTCTCTGCCATTGTGGAGTCATGGTCTGTTGGAGTGATCGTCTTTCAACCACAGATTGCAGGACCTCAGAACACATCTAACTCTGACGGAAAAGAATGTAAGTCACCCAGAGATTCTGAACTCAGTATTATGAGTCTCTGATTTGTCTTCTATTTGAGAGAGGGGAGGAAGTGGGAAGGTATTATTTTGTATGCAAGTAAAGGCATGCATGAATGTCAGCCCATCAAAGGGGTGGACTGTGTGGGCAGTTATTATCTTGTTCTCAACATCCTTTCCCCTTTTATTCTGGTGGCAGGACTCTGCTTTTGCTCTAGGGTAATTGTTCCTCTCATCCACTCTTCCCTAGGCATTGGCTCCTATATTTCAGATAGTGTTTTCCCCATCCTCCAACTCCAGAGCTCCAGAGCTGGCTGTGAGACATAGGCCCAACCAATCAGAGCATCACATATTCCTGGCCACAGGGACTTGTTCACGGATGGACTCGTGACCCGTTAGGAGAAATGGGTTACTTTTTTGAATACTTGCTGGGTCTACTGAGAAAGCAGGACTCTTAAAAAAATTTTTTTTTGGCTGAACCTGAACCTGGAAGTTAATTTCGTAGTTATCTTTTCACTATATGAAGCCTAAAAATGAAGCCAACATGGGAACCAGCAGAACCGAGAGATGGAGCAAGCAGTTCTGGGGACAGAATTTGAGCCCCTAGATAAAGCTGTGCCTGAAACTCTCACGCCCTTGGGCTTTGCAGTTAGATAAGTCGATATTTTTCTTTTCCTTCTTTCTTTTTTTTGACTAAGCCAATTTTTGTCACTTTATGTGGCAATGAGATTGTTGATTATAAATAATATCCTTTAGCACTCTGTCATTTATTTTTTGTTTATTTTATTTTTTGAGACAAAGTCTTGCTCTGTCACCCAGGCTGGAGTGCAATGGCATGATCTTGGCTGACTGCAACCTCCGCCTCCCGGATTCAAACAATTCTCCTGCCTCAGAATCCCAAGTAGCTAGGCTTATAGGTGCATGCCACCATATCCAGCTCCTTTTTTTTTTTTTCTTTTTTGCAGGGAGAATTTTTAGTAGAGATGGGGTTTCATCATGTTGGCCAGGCTGGTTTCAAACTCCTGACCTGAAGTGATCTGCCTGTCTCAGCCTCCCAAAGTGCTAGGATTACAGGCGTGAGCCACCATGCCCGGTGCACTCTGTTGTTTACAAAGAGCATTTATATTCATACCTCATTTAGTCACCATCTTAAGCTCACAAAGTAATAATTATTATCCCTATTTTTTTTTTTTTTTTTTGAGACAGAGTTTCACTCTGTTGCCAGGCTGGAGTGCAGAGGTGCAATTTCGGCTTACTGCAACCTCTACCTCCCAGATTCAAGCGATTCTCCAGCCTCCAAGCGATTCTCCTGCCTCAACCTCCCAAGTAGCTGGGAGTACAGGTGCGTGCCATCACACTCGGTTAAGTTTTGTATTTTCAGTAAAGATAGGGGTTCACCATGTTGGCCAGGCTAGTCTCGAGCTCCTGGCCTCAAGTGATCCACCAGCCTCAGCCTCCCAAAGTGCTGGGATTACAGGCGTGAGCCACCAAGCCTGGTCTGTTAGCCCTATTTTATAGTTAAGATAACTGATCCAGAGAGAGGAAATGTGATTTGTTCACAGTTGTTGTACATTAGGTAAGGGCTAGGGCCAGGTTTTCTAAAGTGAAAACAAGTGTTTTTTCTCCTCTCTTGTGTCACCTTCCCAGAAGGCGAGGAATCACAAATTCTGGGAAGAAGTGGAGTTTGAGCTGAACCTTGAGGAATGGGTAGGAGTCCATTAGAAGAAGACAGGAAGGGCATTTTAGGGAAAGAAACAATGTGTGCCAAAGCTTTGGGGAGGGAAAGGGCAAGCGTGATGGAGAGAGGTGGGCGGTCTAGGGCCCATTGAGCCAGGCGATGTGAGGACAGGCACGCAGGTGGACAGGCAGCACCACCTCACTGTCGAGTGGAGGAATTTCTACTTAAAAATCCCCAGGGGCCAGGCATGGTGGCTTACGCCTGTAACCCCCAGCACTTTGGGAGGCTGAGGTGGGAGGATACCTTGAGGCCAGGAACTTAAGATCCCTTGAGGCCAGGAACTGGGCAACATAGTGATACCTTGTCTGTACAAAAAATAAAAAAATTAGCTGGGCCTGGTGGCTTGTGGCCATGGTCCCATCTACTGGGGAGGCTGAGGTGGAAGGATTACTTGAGCCCAGGAAGTTGAGTGAGCTGTGATCATACCCCTGCACTCCGGCCTGGGTGCCAGAGCAAGACCCCATCCCCTGACCCCTACCAAAAAAAAGACTCCTCAGGGATGTATATGGGACTGAGATGTCTAAGGAGGATAATGGTGGGCGCAAAGGGGCAGGGAACCAGGGCTGGATATTCAGGTCCCGACATCTGGGAACACTAGCTTTGGAAGAGGCTACAGACCACACACTGGAGTGGTGCCCACTTCACTGTTTCCAGAGGTGACTCCTTTGTTTCGGGTCCGCAGAAGGGGCCCACTGCCATGTTTTCTTGACGTCAGACAGTCCTGGGCTTCCATTTTGCCCCTTCTGCTTCCAAGATGTGTGACATCGGATGACTCACATCACCTTTCTGAACCTCAGCGTCCCATCTGTAGTTACAGAGTTGTGGTGAGGATCATCCGCAATGAAAGCAAAGCATGGTGCTTGGCACTAGGTGGGTGCTCTGAGAACTGTAGCTATCACCATCATCTTCACCTTCAGCAGCAGCAGCAGCATAGTGGTCTAGACCCCCTCCTTCATTCTTTCTCCCACTACAGCCAACACACAAGAAGCCTGATTCTTCTCACGGGTGCCTTTGGGCCTGGAGTTCAGTTTCTGTGCAGCTTGGAGCCTGGAGTCTGACTCCCCGCCCTGTGGAAGGAAACGTTCAGTCATTTGACTCAGGGCCACTGTAACTCTTACCGTGGCTACAGGTCAGCACTTGTCCTTTTGTGCTTGTCCCCCTTCTCTGCTTGCTCCTCATGAGGCAGGCCTGTGTCTGTGTTGGTCACTGTCTTGCTCAGTGCCTGGTGTATACAAGAGGCTTCCTCAATGATTGCTGGAAGAAAGGTTGAATGGGTGACCTGTGATTGAACTCCTGGAGGGGGCAGCAGAAGGCCTGGTGCTGTAGCAAGGCCTCCAGCCTCTGGGTTCCCTGGGAGGCCTCCACTAACCTCCTGTGAAGAGGTGGTGGAGCAGGAGGAGCTGGTCCCGGCAGCTCTTCGAGATAGGTAAGATTTATCCTCATTTTAGAGTTGAAGAACTGAGGTTTACAGGGGCCTGCCCATGGTCAGCTTTCCAATCACTGGTGGCTGGGACTTGACCGGAGACCTGTGCCCAGGGCCTGTCTCTCAAAGCCCATCCACGCTAATTGCAGTGCCTACAAATCTGCAGGTTATTTTCATCTGAATGTTTTATTTATTTCACCCATGATTTCTGTTTACAATAGAGCCTTTTGTTCTTCAAAACGATATTGGATAAACCTAGAAAAAGGGGCGATCATTCTTGAAGTGTTTTCCAAAGCCTATGATGATGAAGAGCTAGACTGGGGTGCCAGCTCCTACTGTTGTTCTCCAAGACCCTAATGAAAGTCATTACACAAGCAAGCTGCTAACCTGTAAGCAAATGTGTCAACCTACGAACAATCAGACAATTCCCCGATCCCCATTGGCTATTAGCCAAGTGCTGGATATTATCCAGCTGAGTGGGTTGCACAATGCTCTCCCTGGAGGGGGATTGTTGGATGGGAGGGATTTTCCAGCTCGTGACTTGGATGAACCTGGAGTTATTTCCCTATTGAGCAGCCACAGCCTGAGAGGCACCAGCAGCCTCTGCTGAGGGGTGGCTGGGACAGAGTGGGGCCGTGGGCTGGCCCAGTCTGTCCATGCCTGGCCTGGTGGTGTGGCCCTCGGAAGTCTCAGTAGGATTTAGGTCTACACAGCAGCCCAGGAGAGCTCTCTGGAAACCTAGCAGCCATGCTGGGGAGGACACCTGGTTTCCAGGGAAGCAGGGCACCCTGAGCTCAGCAGGGAGAGAGGGCCAGAGTCAGAGGAGAGGCCGGAGCAGCAGGGGAGGAGACCTTGGCCCTTGGAACTGAAGGGCCCAGGGTGGGGGAGGAGGACGCCCATGTGGGAAGAGGGCAGGAAAGGGGATTTGGCACAGGCCTCTGCTGCCTGGTCTCAATTTACTTGTGAGGAGCCTCCTAATAGCCGGGTGAGAGCTATGCACGCTTTCCTGAGAGCCTGCTAAGTGTTTATGGAATGATTTGTGAGGAGAAGTTTCTTTGGAAGCAGCTTGGGGAAGGTATGTTATTAAGAGCTCTTTCTCCAAGTTCCCCTTGGCCTGCTTCCCCCCCGGCCCCTGGGGTCTGGGCAGCCCTGGTCACAGCAGCTGTTTGCTATTTTGTAGGCCATGGGGCTGGGGAGCACACTGGGGCTGGGGGAAGATGGGGAAGTGGGGTGATTTCCTCCTCCCCGCGGCAGCGTACGGCAGCTGAGCAGTGCTGGAACCAGGGTCGAAGTCTTCCTCTGAGCGGGAGCATGGGGTTTGCCACAGGGGCCCCAGAGGAAAGAGGTCAGCGGGCCAGAGGCAGCTGAGAGGTTTTAGGTGATGGGGACAAAGGCGTAGCCACTAGCCATCTAGTAATGTGGAAGTCACTGAGGGTAATATGGACACGCTAAAAGGATGAGATGTGTCCATGGTGTGTTTGTCCACCAGACTGGAAGCTCCCTGGGGTCAGGGAACGTCTGTTCATCTTGATGTCCTCCAGCGTCACTGGATACTCGGGGCTGGCCCATGGCAGGGGCTCAGCTTGGTGAGTGGCAGGCCCCAGAAGGGCCTCTGAGCAGCTACTGACTCACCCGCCTTCCCCCAGCCAAGCATCCCGCCCAGAGCAGGGTCATTCCAGCCAGGCCAGGACACAGTGAGGACACTGGGCCAGCCCTGGAAGTTCAGTGAACTCTGAATCAATCTACGAATCATCCCGTCAGCAGAAATCTGCCCAACCTGGTTGCCACAGAACAGCCTGTGTACCGTCAGGTGAGAGCAGCTGGCTATGTAGGTCTGCTAGGAAGGAGCCAGTGACTGGCCAATTCTGATTCTCTGAGACCCCCACCAGGACATGTGGACCCCTCATGATCTTTCTCCCAACTTACTGGCACAACAACCTTGGGACATTCAAGTTTTTTAATCTCTGATTTTATAGCAGAGAAAACCAAAGCCCAGAGATTAAAGCCACTCTGCTGAGGTCACACCGTGAGTACCTGCCCAGGTAAGGATCAAACTCAGGTGCTCAAGACCAAAGTTGGTAGTCTTACCTGTAAGCTGCATGGCCAAACACACCTCACTCTGTCATCTCACTTGGGCCATTGCATTGTCATTGTCTATGATGTCTATCTATATGTTTCACTCCCCACTTACCTGACAGATCCCTTAGAATAGGAGTCAGGCTGGCTTCATCCTTGGTCCTTAAGTCCCTGTACTGTACAGGGCCTGGCACAGAGGGCCAGGATAGATGGATGGATGTATGGGTGATGGGTAGATGGATGGATGAACAGATGGATGGAGGATGGATGGATGGGTGGCTGGATGGATGATAGATGGAGGGATGGGTGGATGGATGGATGGGTGGGGGATGGATGGACGGATAGAGGATGGATGCAGGATGGATGGATGGATGGATGGATGGATGGATGGATGGATGGATGGATGGGTGATGGGTGGATGGATGGTGGAGGGATGGAGGGATGGAGGGATGGATGGATGGATGGATGGATGGTTGGTTGGATGGGTGATGGGTGGCTAAACTCTAGGTCAGAATTTGGAAGACAGAATTCCATGTGGAAGCTAATTTCACAAGCAAATTAGCAAAGCTCACAGCATGGTGGGAGTCTTAGAGAGTGGTCTTCCTGGAGTGAAGTGGTGTGTGCCTTTGTAGCAGTGATCTCAACAGGTGCCAAGTACCGCACCAAAGACTGTTCTGGAAATTCACGGGAGTGGGTTTTAATGTCATGATGATTGAGGGTCTCCACAGGCATTTTGCAAGTGGGGACATTTAAAAATCTTGTGGGACATTTTGGTGAATAAAAGTTCTGTGTCTTTAGCTTAACTCGGTTTTATGTATAAGCATAAATTATTTTTAGCATGATTCTAATACACCCTGAGTTTTCTAAGAACACAACCACCTTGCAAATTGAAGGAAGATAGTCCTTTGTTCAAAACATTGTAGAGACTCATTCACCATTTCCCAAAAATTACATCACTGATGGCAATGCTTCCCATGATGTTTGAGGACTAAAGTGGCACACCTGGCCCCGTGTACACACATAGCAGTTGCAACCACGGTGGGCCTCCGTACGGACCCTTCTGTTATGTCTTCTAGGGTAGTCAGCCCTGGGCACGAAAACAGAGAAATGTATTTTTTTTACTATAAGATCCTTTCCATGTATTTCATTTCAGTTCTATTCAGTGTTGCGCTGGAGCCAAGTCCCACAAGAGCAGACTGTGTTCATTTCTCTCCACTCCGCATTCCGTGTCAGCGTGTTGGTTTGAAATCAGTCATGATGGAAGTATTTACCCAACAGAAGTTGACGAATGATATAAATTAAGCTTTTTAAAAAAATCCTTCAGAGATTGTTAAATGTTTGCCAGCTCACCGCTGGGCTTTTTTCATTGTGTGTGGAGGCAGGCTATATTATCTACGAAGATCACTTCAGTACAGTAAAGGGGCCCACAGGGCGGAGAACCACGGATGGAGGGAAATGAGCCCGTGGATGGTGATGGAGGTGAGGCTCTCCCGCCCACAGCAGATGAGAAGTGGGCTTCTAAGGAAGCCAGGGAGCTTTGAATCCCGGAGAGGAGAACCTGTGACGGGGGGTCAACCATGGAAGATTCTGCTCTGCCCCCTCTCCCACAAGGAAGAGGAGCTAGAGATAATCCCTGCTCTCTTTCTCTGAAGAATTTAGCAGTGAGCAATTCTGCATGGCAGATGCTGGAGAGACTGGGTTGTGCTGGGCTATTTTGTTCTTTGTAGTTTTGACAGATAAAACTGCTCAGAAAAGGAGAGACCAGGCCGGGCGCGGTGGCTCACACCTGTAATCTCAGCACTTTGGGAGGCCGAGGCGGACGGATGACGAGGTCAGGAGATCGAAACCATCCTGGCTAACACGGTGAAACCCTGTCTCTACTGAAAAAATACAAAAAAATTAGCCGGGCGTGGTGGCGGGCGCCTGTAGTCCCAGCTACTCAGGAGGCTGAGGCAGGAGAATGGCGTGAACCTGGGAGGCAGAGCTTGCAGTGAGCCAAGATTGCGTCACTGCACTCCAGCCTGGGCGACAGAGTGAGACTCCGTCTCAAAAAAAAAAAAAAAAAAAAAAAAGAAAAGAAAAGGAGAGACCAAGTGGCTTTGACACTGACCAGCCCTTGACTTGTCATCCTGGGTGTTTTGACCCTCCATCAAGTCCCCCTTCAAGTCAGTCCTAACCCTCCCCACCCTGTTGGACTCCTGCCCACTGCCCAGGGGTTCGGCATCTATCTAATATGGACAGCTCCCAGTTTTTGAGCTCTGACTTGTGCCAAGTGCTTCTCTGAATGACTTCCTTCTATCTACCCCCCACCTCCAGGGGAAGGTCATCTTAGTTTCCCCATTTTTTTCAGATAAGAAGACAAGCTCAGAGAGAGGATAGGACTCGCCCAAGGTCACCTAGCCCAGCAAGTGGTGCAGCTGGCACCAAAAGCCAGGCTGTCTGCCTCCTCACGGGACTCTTAGCTCCACACTTCCACTTTCACAGGAAGATGGTATCTGCTTAGCCCCTCCCTCTGATGAGGTACAGTGTGTAGGTCAGAGCTGGAAGGGACGAGAGGAGTGACCTAATCCTATGATTCTAACCAGTTCATAAATCCATCCCACCCCCAACACACACCAGCCTCATCAGCAAAGAAAGTGGTCCCCTGCGAGAGAAGCAGAGGCCCTCCTTTTCTAAGGAGAGATGTTTTTGCTGGTCTGTTTATCGTGTAGGTAGGGGCAGGCTGAATAATGGTGATTTCAGTGGGGTTATTGGGAGCCAATGTTATTGCTATGGCTTTAAAACACAAACAGAAAAAGAATCTATTAGTCACCGAGGAGTGTCATAAGCCTGTTGAGTAATCTGCCTGCCGGCCGTGGTACCTGTGAAGCGCAGGGATGATACATAAAATACCACAGCCAAATTCTCGGACACTTGTGGGTGGGTGTGGGGCCCATGGGGCACAGGGGTCAGGGGCCTTGTTCTGGAAACCCTGCTTCCTACCGGTGGACTGAGGACCCCTGCTCTAGTTCAACTTCTCATTCCACAGATAGGGAAACCGAGGCCTAGAAAGGAGAAATGATTTGCCCAAGGTCACCCAGCATCTTCAGGACAGGGTCAGGGCTGAAAGCCAGTTTCTGCTGGCTGTCTACAGTCCGGGAGGACAGCGAGTGTTCAAGAGCTGTGGCTGAGGCCCCGTGGTATATTCTCCATCCCTCTCTGACCTGCTTTCTTCCTCCCTCTGACATTCACTGGCTGGCCCCAGACCCTCTTCTCCTCCTCTCTGCAGATAAGGCTGCCAGGGTTTCCAGAGAGTCTTGGGGACAGGGTGTGGCTTCCAGAATGTCCAGAAGTGGGGACGGGCTGGAGAGAGGCCAGGATTTGTGTCTCTTCTCCCCTACCCTATGCTGTCCATTCACAGCTGTGTGGGTGGATCCAGCCACGGTCTGGAATTTGTCAAGTGGGCAAAGAGACCAAAGCTTTCCCCAAAATCCAATCAGAAAGGACCTGCTTGGACAAGAAACAAAGACTGGGAAAGATGTGGCCGGAGCTTTGACTTCTGAGCACTCTTAAGATCCTAGCCACTGGTGTGAGCCAGTCATTTTCCTGGCCTGAGCCTCAGCTTTCCTGTTCTGTAAAATGGTCTAGGGATGTTCATCCATTCAGCAAGACTTTGCTGAGTGCCCAGTCACCAAACACTTCAGTGCTTACCATGTTCCAGATACTGAGCTAAGTCGCTTTCCATGCATTCTCTCATTTAAATCCCACAACAGCCTTAAAGCTAGGTTTTGTATTTCCTATTCAAATGGTAGGAGAACTGAGGCTCAGAGAGTTATAACAACATATCCAGGGATCCCATAACTGATCCAGAGTCCATACCCAGGGGCTGATGGGCCACACCATGAAGATATTTTCAGCTGGAGCAGGAATCTGAGGTCCAACCGTGGAGAGATGGAGGCAACCCTTAGAGGAGAACGCTCACCCTGGGCACAGAACTGAGTCCTGGAACCCAGCCTCTCTGAGTCTGAGAGGAGGGCACCTGGTCATATCCATCATGACATCACTGGTCACCTGGCTGCCAGGGGGTCCCGTTGGCAGAGCTGGAAGGCACAGGGCTTTCCCAGTCCCAGACCCTCTGGTCTGCTGTCTAAGCAGCCAGTGCGGATGCTGCAAGGGAAGCTGGGTTCTCAGAATGACAGCCATTCCAAAGCCACCAGAAAACCAGCCAGGCATCTCACAGGCTTGCTGGTTGGATCCCCCAAAGAGTCCTGGGATGTGAGGATCACTGGCCTCATTTAACAGATGGAGAGATTGAGGCCCTAAGAGGTGAAGTGACTAGTTCACCCAGGGCTGTGATTTTGACCTGGGTCTGTCTGCCCATAGCCCATGGTTTTCACCGTCCCTAGCACCAAGCCATATTTGTCACAGGACATCCCATGAGTCACTATACCTCCTTAGGTATCGGTGTCCGTAAGGTGGGAAAATTCATGTCTGCCTTTGTGAAAATGTGCTGGGAGATTTCAGTGAGATCACGGATGGAGATGTGCTTTGAAGTTCCACCCATGACTGACATTTTGCTATTATTATGTCGTTTTATGAGTATTGGTGACTTCTTAGCCTCAAAAGTATCTTCTTCTCTGGCCTGCCCTGGTACCTGAAATGTCACCTTTAGGGGCCAGGCGTGGTGGCTCATGCCTGTAATCCCAGCACTTTGGGATGCTGAGGCGGGAGGATTGTTTGAGCCTAGGAGTTCGGACCAGCCTTGGCAACAAAGTGAAACCCTGTCTCTACAAAAAATTTTAAAAGTTAGCCAAATGTGGTAGTGTGCACCTGTGGTCCCAACTATACAGCTACACAGGAGGCTGAGGTGAGACAGTCACTTCATCCCCGGAGGTCAAACCTGCAATGAGCCATGATCGTGTCATGATTGTGTCTCCTGTCATTCTCTCTCTCTCTCTCTGTGTATATATATATATATATATATGTATATAAAGAGATATATCTCTCTATACAAATACATAATTACATATATATTTTTTCATATATAGATATATAGTTATATATAAAATATATATATTTTGTTGCCAAAGTGTCTGCCTCCTCTCTTTCTCTCTATATGGATATATATATAGATAGATCTCTTTCTATATAGAGAGAAAATATATCTCTCCCTATATATCTATATATGTAAATATATATATTTATGTAAATGTATATTTACATAGAGAGATATATCTTTATATATCTATATATATCTCTTTACATAGAGATATATATATCTATATATATCTCTTTACATAGAGATATATATATCTATATATAGATATATAACCATTAGGGCCAGATAGATAGGTAGATACAGATCTATCTACTTGGCCAGGCAGCTGCCTGCTCTCTCTCTATATATAGAGATCTATCTACCTATCTATCTATCTACCTATCTATCTATCTATCCCCATTAGGGCTGCTTCTCCAGGTCAGACTTTGTCCCCATAAGTCCCCTAGAAGAATGGTCATCAGGGCTAGATTATCTATCATCCTCAGAAACTAGTGACTTTACAGCATCATTATATGGTTGGATCAAGCCATATCCAGGAGGCAGATGGTCTGGAACAGATGAGCAGTTTCTCTAGACCTGGGTGAAGTCCTATCAGATAAGCTCAGCCCTATCTTGTAGGAAAACACACCACTTCCCTTGGGGAATAGAAGTGGCCAAGAGATTCTGTGGCCACAACTGCTTTAGACCCCAATAAGTCTGGTGACTCAGGTCCAGAAGTCAGAGAGGAGGGCTCTGGGGGGCCCAGCTGTGTGGACTCTAGACAGACAGGAGGCATTCAGGGAAGACAGAGTCCCATTGAGTAGCCAGAGGCTGTCCAGAGTGAGTGTGGCCAGGACAAGGATCAGAAACCAATGTGTCTCAACCCAAAAGTGACAGACAGAGGGGAGTTAGAAGCAGGATAAGGTGGCAGGATGTCTCAGTTATCATCCAAAGGATTTTAAATATATAGAAGTGATTGAGTGTCTGGAGTGAATTTGTCTCCAGTGCCAGGGGCGAGGTCATTTCCAACAGTGAGGTTTCAGGTTTGGGGTATGTCATCTGAGGCAATGTCATCTCCTGGGGTAAGCATCTAAGCCAGGACAGTGTCATGTGGGATGTGGGCCTGAAGCATCCTTTCCAAGAGAGACCACTAGGGTTAATGTAGGCTTCAGCTTCTACCATGTTTGGTTGAAACAATGGCTCACTGTAAGGGTTTGTCCTTCCGGATTGTAAATCTATGGAAAGCACCCAAGCCAGTATCGTAAGACCGTAGTCACCAGAGTGGTGGGCAGCTGCACTTGACAGGTTTATGTTTTTGTTTTTGGTGGAAGTTTAGGTTCAAATGGGTCCCATATCCCATGAGCAGCTGCCTGGCCAGCAGGACAATCTCTGGTTAATGGGTCCTAGGAGAGTATGCACCCTCCATCCAGCCTCCTGCCTTTACGGGATGGGGACAAGACGGAAAATGTATAAAAATAAGCCAAGACCTGGGGCAAGAAAGAGACTCATTTTAGGGATTTATTTGCTGGATTGGAATTTTAAAAGGAGTTGTCTGAGGAGACTATTATGTCTCTCAACTAAACCGGTTATCTGGGACCTATCAGGGATGTGAAAGCTCTACTGAATGCCTTTCCCAAAAGCCCAGCATGGTATATCTTGAGAAGTGGAAATGGGCGTCTTGCTTACTACCAGTGGTGTCTGGAAGTCCAAAGGGAATAAGGAGTGTTCTAGCAAGACCTTGTATTGTGGCCTAAGTATGTAGAGATGTGGGTAATTTTGATTTATATTTTGGGTCTCTGTGAGGCAAGAGATTCCAGGCATATCTTATCTTGAAGGGGACCATTATTAGGTAATGGCCCAATGGTTAATAATGAATGTGAAGATGAAACCATCTGTTGGCCAGGACAGCCAGTGCTAGGACAACTGCCTGAAGTTTGGCCAAGTGTGTTTTATCTTGGGTCCTGCCCTTCATCAGGGACATCCTGGCTAAGGGATGGAAAGTAACAGCTCTCCAGTAAGCTGCACTGCATGTGATGGTTAACAATGCCATTCCCATAGTCCACAAACTCCCATTCCTGTTCACTCAGTTAACACCAAAGGGCTTCCCAGGTAGCCAAGGAGTCTGGGGAGGGGTGACCTCCTCCAGCACCCTGGCATCTGGCAAGGGACTGAGAGAATGAAGAGGCCACCCCCTCTGCAGGTGGAATATCCCAGAGGGCCCAGGGTTGGCTCCATCCTGTCTTAGGGACGCCTTGGTAGCCAAGCTGAGCTTGTGGGGAGATGTTCCCATAACTCAAAGCATAATGGGCAACTGGGTAGGGCGGGTCACAGCCTCAGGGTCTGTGAGAGCCTCTCTGTCCAAGACAGCCCAGTGGGGAGCAGAGAGCTGGGCTGCCAAAGTTGCTGGCTGATCTTTGTTCCAGGAAGTGGTTTCTGGGCAGTGCCTGGGAAGGCAGGGCAGACTGGGCTCTGTGGGACAGGGTGGGCACCCATTGAAGAGTCCCTGACCGGTTTGCACCAGCAGCACAGTGATCTCTGCACAAAGGCAGGACACTTTAATGTTACCCCAAATGCATGCGAGGGTGCAGTTGCACATCCATTGCCACATCACCAGGAAACATGTGGAGTGTTAGAGGACTGAGCCCCCACACACTGCAGACCCTGAAAACAGCAGAAAACTCTTCTCCCTGTGCTGCTCTCCTGACTGCACGGCCCTCGGAGTGGACATCAGCTCCTTCCTCCTCTCTGCTCTCTCTCCTTCCTCCTTCTACCCCCGGGTCCTCCCTGTGCCTTTAAAATTTTTTTTTAACTTTTTATTTTTAAGTAATTACAGATTCATAGAAGTTTGCTTATAAGTTCAACTCAATTCCAATCAAAATCTCAGGAAGATTTTTTCTATAGATTAGATAATTCTAAAATGTATATGGAAAGGTAAAGAAACTGGGCTAAAACTATCTAGAAAAAGAACAATGAAGTGGGCGGAATGACCTGTTTGATTGAAAGACTTTGGTCATCAGAACTGTGTGTTACTGAAGGAACCATATACAGAGGTCAATAGAACCACAGAGAGAGGCTGCAAATAGACTGCCGCAAGTTATGGCTATTTGATTCTTTTAAGACAACTCTTTATTTTGAAACAATTGTAGATCCACGGGAAGTTGTGAAGGTAGTATAGAAAAGTCCTATGTACCCGTCACCCAATTTCCACCAACAGTGACATCTTAAATTATTATAGTGCAATATCGAAACTAGGATATAGACAATGGTGTAATGTTGGTGTATAGTTCTGTCATTTTATCATAAATGCATCTTTAGCAGATTCACGCAACCCCCACCACAATCAAGATACAGAATCCACTCACTCCATCACCACAAATGTCTCTCCCAAACTACCCCTTAGAGTCACAGGCACGCTGCCCACACACCGGCCCTGTCTTGTCCCTTCCTCCCCATCACGGTTCCCCTGCATCTGGAGGCCTGGCTGCCCCTTGTGGTTCCACCCCTGCTGCCAGATTTCTGCTGTCTGGCCTAACCATCCTCAACCCCTACCCAACGCTGATCTACTCTGCATCTCTGTAATTTCATCACTCGGAATGTTTCATGGAGCCCTACAATATGCAACCTTTTAAGACTGGCTTTTTCCCACTCAGCATAATGCCTGTGAGATCCATCCAAGTGGCTTCACGTATCAATAGTTCATTCCTTTTTATTACTGAGTAGTATTCCATGGACCTTTCTGTATTTTAACCACTTTCCTTTTCTCAGATCTTTCCTTCTTTTCCTTGTCTCGGAACCAGTTATTCCCATCTGTTTCCCCCTCATTGGAGCTGTGAGTGCCGATGAACCCAGGGGAAGGGATTCCTGTCCTCCAGGCCTTGCGGTAGCTGGCAAGGATGAGTTAACCGCATCTTATTCAGCCTCAGAGTAAAACATACACATGCCACACAGGCCGTGCTGGGGCTGCTGTTGCCTGCTTTCTGTGCCTCAACTTCCGTGTTGATGTTTTACTGAATTTCTGTTCTTCTCTCCTCTTTAACAAAGACTCTTCTGCTGGTGCCATCTGCCATCCTGGCCTGGCACGGCCTGGGGGCTCAGTGGTGAGGGGTGTGAGTCTTACTGGAGAGCCTGGGCCACCTGAGTTGGCCTGACCTCACCTTGCTGGGTGTGAGGCAAGGAGGCACAGATGGGGCCATTCGCAGGCATCCTGTGATTGAAGGACAGGCCTGTGCAGAGATTCTGGGCCGGTGCACCAAGGAGTGGTGGATTTCAGGGGCATCTTATCGTTTTGCCAGGGTTGTCTGTGCCAGAATCTTCTGGCAGGGGTGGGCTGGGAGGTCTCCCCAGCTCAGGCTGATGCGGGGGGATTGTGAGCAATCCTCCTCTCTGGGCCTCAACTGTACAGTAAGGGTTTGGACACATGACCTCAGGCCTCCTCATAGTTGGCATTCTCAGGGTGCCCAGGGACCTCCCTGCACCAACAAAAACCTTCCCTCATTGCTCATTGCAATCAGAATTAAGTTCAATCTCTTCAGCAAGGTATTCAAGGCCCTGCATGAATTGGTCCCTGTTGCGTTTGCAATCTCTTGTCACTTCCCACCGCCCTCCTTAGGCTCCACCAATGTGGAACCAGCTCCTGGGGCAACGTTCCCTGGCTGATCTGCTGCCCTCAACTCCTCATGCGGGAAGCCTTTCCCGTCCTCGTATTCCAGCAGCTACTTTGTGCTGCCCACTCCTGTTCTTGTCTGCCTTGTCTGTCCCTCCTCCTCTGCCCCCTATCTGGCTGTCTTCTTCCTCCTCCTCCTCTCCTCCTACTCATTTCTTCTCCCTCTCCTCCTCCTTCCTCCTCCTCCTCCCTCTCTTCCTCCTCTCCTTCCATCTTCCTTCCTCCCCCTCTGCTCTTCCTCTTCTTTCTCTCCTCCTCCTCCTCTCCTCTTCCTCCTCTCCTCCTACTCTTCATGTCTTCCTTCTTCTCCTCTTCCTGCTCCTCCTCCTCCTCTTCCAGCTCCGTAGGCTGTTCTGCCAGGGGCAGGTGAACTCACTCTGATGTGGTTTGGCCAAGCCCCATGCTTTCCTTTAAACACAATGAAAATCAAACATCACACATTGCCCTGTCGTTGTTAGAAAAGTCCACAGGATGGAAAAGCTGCCTTTCTACCCTCCAAGCCAGATTTTCCTATTCTTCGGAGCCCAAGCTCTCAGGGGAATTTAGAATTCTAGGATCATGGAATCACAGGATAATGGAACTTTAGACTGATGTCATCCTAGAATCCTACAATTATTGAATCACAGAGAGCCACAATAATGATATCTTAGTATTATGTAAAAACCAGAGGTTCCATTTGCAGCATGGAATCTCTGCATATGGAATCCTAGAATCCCCAGTATCTTGGTGCTGAAAATGCCAGATTGCACCCAAGGGCCCCCCTCCCATGGTATCTGTGAAAACCCCTCCGTCCAGGATCACAGTCGAGTGAGAGCCGAGCTCCTGCCCGACATCAGAGCCTAACTTCCCCCTCAGTGGGAGGGAGGCTCAAGGGGTGAACAGACCCAAGCCTGGTCCCAACTCTGCCGGTCCCTCCATGTGCGATCCTGGACAAGCCACCTACCTCTCTGACCTCCAGTTCCATCGCAGCAAGGGCATCATAATTTTAGGAGATCAAGAAACTGTTAGCTTGTATCTTATCAGTGTTCTAATCTTTCTCCTGATAGGAGGCGTGCAGGGTCTTGAACAGGGCTGGGCTCTCTGAAAAGCTCTGGTGACCTGACAGGACTCGGAGGTGCAGGAAAAGCAAGTGTCTGGGACAAAGCTGGCACTGAGGATGCTGAGTCTCAGGCCCGCCAGGGAAGGACACAAATGAGACTTCTGGATAAGCCTTTCTTGGGCATCCGTCTCCACCCTGCAAACCCTCCCTGACAATGGGGTGTTCATGTCATTGCTAGAGCCTCAGTTTCCTCATCTGTAAAGTACAGACAGCAACATTCTTGGTTCGATGTCCAGTCCCATCAGTCCCTAGGCATGTCACATCTTTTTCTCTGAGGCTCAGTCGACTCATCTAAGCCGTAGTCTCCAGGCCTATAGGTTCCTGAGAGCAGGGCTAAAATTTATTCCCTTTTTCATCTATAGCCCAGAATGGGCTAGAGGCACACAATGCATGTTAAAAACAAAGAATGTTGGCTGTGCGTGGTGGCTCATGCCTGTAATCTCTGCACTTTGGGAGGCTGAAGCAGGAGGATCACTTGAGCTTAAGAGTTTGAGACCAGCCTAGGCAGCAAAGTGAGACCCCATGTCTCCCAAAACCAAAAATCAATGACCAAAAAACCCAAATCGACTGTATGTTGGAAGGGACTGGAGCAGTCACCTAGTCCATCTGTCATGTGAGCCTTCTCACAACTCACAGATCAAGTTTTTGGTTTTAGTTTTTTGTATGTTTGGTTTGTTTGTTTGTTTTTAGAGACAGGATCTTGCTCTGTCACCTCGTAGAATGCAGTGGAGGGATCATAGTTCACTGCAGCCTTGGTCTCCTGGGCTCAAGTAACCCTCCTGCCTTAGCCTCCAGAGTAGCTAGGACTACAGGTGCACATCATGACACCTGGCTAAATTTTTTTCTTTTAGAAATAGTGTCTCATGATGTTGCCCAGGCTGGTCTCAAACTCCTGACCTCAAGCAATCTTCCCTTCTCGGTCTCCAAAAGTGCTAGGATTACAGGCATGAGCTACCATGCTCATCCGGGTGAGCTATTAATGCTGCCATTTCAGCCACCTCCCCTAGAGGTTGGATGTCTTCTTCTAGGCCACTCGTAAGGAATTGATCAACAGGTATCTAGACCCCAGGTCTTCTGTCCCCCAAACCTGTTCTTTTTTGTTCCACTCCACAGGGTGGCATTTGGCCTTCACAGTCTCTGACTTATTTAGCACTCAGGGAGAGGGGGCTGAGGCTGTGGAAGCTGGGGGATCTCTTTTTGGGACATCAAAGACAGCCAGAGCTCTCAGTGCCCATGTGGGAGGTCTAGAGAAGCCTGCCCTGTCAGCATGTGGGCAAAGTCAAGACCCCTCCTGAGGGGCAAGGATGCCGGGGGCAGTGAGGGGTTGGAGGCTGGGCTGAGATCAAGTTGCCCTGAATGGAAACAAACTCCAACCCCAAACCAAACCCAAACAGAGATTCCAGGAGGAACTGGGTGTCCTAAGCAGCCCTAGGCTAGGCTGGAAGAAGGAGGGGTCAGACAGTTAACTCAGGGCTCCAGGATCCTCAGGGGCATGTGGTTCCCAGGCGGGTGCTGAACGGCTCTCCCTAGGAGACCCAGGCCGATGGAATTTCTGTCCTGTGAGCCAGCACCAGCCACGGGGGAAGAGCAACTCTGGGCCTGTGTTTACATGTGTCAGACAAACATCCACAGAGGGTTGCTGTCTCCCAGGGGCCCTGGCGGGGAGGGGGCCAGGCCAGCACCACTGCTTCCAGATTAGCGACAGGAATGGTGCGGACACATTGAACCCATGGTAGCAGGGCCCCGGCACCTCCTAGGGCACTGGTTTCAGCAAAACTAACGCTCAGCTGGGCACTCTAGGCCGGCGCCTGTGCTCACAGTTGGATGTGTTTATGGCTTCCAAGGGAACTAGCAGTTGAAGGTAAACCAGGCTGTGACATTGATGAGGGTGCCAAGAAGCACCTTAGGGTTGATCTTTGCCAAAGGGGCAGGTCCTTCGTGCCTGTGGGGCCTGTGGGACCCTGGTGTAGGAGGAAAGCATGGAGTTCCGGCAAACGCTGTGTGCCTGTTGTTCCTCGGACCCTGGGCCAGCCCCTCATTGAACCCTTCCCGCTGCCCCAGAGGCAACGCGGACTAGGGCTCCCATTTGGCAGATGAAGAGGTGGTAGCTCTGACAGATGCTCAGATTGCAGGCAGGGGTCACGCCCAGGGGCTGTACGTGTGGCCCACTAGGCCAGGCAGCCCGGGCTTCTGCTGTCTGCTCCTTTTCCCTTGACCACTGGCGCAGAAGGCTAGCCTTTGGTAGGCCTCGCTGCGGGCCTCCGTGGCTGCTTGCGGTGGGGCTTTAGAACGTGGCTGCTGCTTTTTCTTTATGCTAGTTGGTATTCCCTCGGTGCTTAAATTTTTCTTTCTTTCTTTTTTTTTTTGAGACGGAGTTTCACTCTTGTTGCCCAGGCTGGAGTGCAGTGGTGCAATCTCAGCTCATTGCAGTCTGGACCTCCCAGGTTCAGGGGATCCTCTCACTTCAGCCTCCCGAGTAGCTGGAGCTACAGGCGAGTGCCACCACACCCAGCTTTGTTTTCCCCTTTTAATCTGCTCGATCCTTGATGTTGACTGGTACATATAGGTTGCAGTCTTCTGCCTCCCAGGTCCAAGAGATTCTCCAGCCTCAGCCCCCTGAGTAGCTAGGATTACAGGCACCCACCACCATGCCCAGCTAATTTTTGTATTTTTAGTAAAGACAGGGCTTCACCATGTTTGCCAGGCTGGTTTCGAACTCCTGACCTTAGGTGATCCTCCTGCCCCAGCCTCCCAAAGTGCTGGGATTACAGGCGTGAGCCTCCACGCCTGGCCTGGTTTTCTAACGTCATGTGTGTACTCCTTTTGTCATTGTGAACTTTTTTTTTTTTTGAGACGGGGTCTTGATCCATCTCCCAGGCTGAAGTACAGTGGCATGATCTCAGCTCATTGCAGCCTGGACCTCCTAGGTTCAGGGGATCATCCAACCTGAGCCTCCTAAGTAGCTGGGACTACAGGTGTGTGCCACCACACTCGGCCTTGTTTTCCCCTTTTAATCTGCTCGATCCTTGATGTTGACTGGTACATAGATGCCTTTGGGGACCAGCTTAGTCCCCAGAACCTCTCCTTGCAGCCCCGCCAAGGGGTGAGGCCATGCAGCTTCATTGAGAGCCTGACTCCTGAGGATCCACCGACATATGGACACGGGACCCGGGCTGGCCCAGGTCTTGCTGGTCCAGCTGAATTATCTTACTGAATTTGGGGTTTGGGGTTCAGAGTCAATCCCAGCCACAGCCAGTCTCCGAGTGGGCCTGATATTAAGGAACAGACAGGAAGGGCTGTGGGGCATCTGCCCTCCAACCATGAGTCCAGGAGGCCAGCTGTGTGGCCCTGACCCAGCCCACTTCAGTTCCTGGCTGCTTTTCTAGACCCCAAGAGATTGAGGCTGGCCCTTATCCTATCCAGAGTACCAGGGGACATACTGTGTCCTGAAGGGGAATAGAGCTCTTTAGGCCTAAGCATACCTGAGGGTCTAACAGAACAGCTGATTCATTGCAACTTCACACTGGGAGAAGCACTGAATCCCACAGCCTCCTCTCTGAATTTCCTGCATCAGTCAGCCCTCAGCTTTGTCGTTCCTGAGGCCTCCCCTCTCTGGAGGGGCATAGCAGTCTTTCCCACGAGTAGAAACCACCTTCTCTTCTAGGTGCCCCGTTCCTTCAGGGCCCTGTCCCACCCCCACCCCTGCACACACACCTGTTCCCATGCCCTAAACCTACCACTTTGCCCTTCCTCCAGATGTACCCTCTTCCTACCCCCATCTGGAGCCACCCACCCTTCCAGAGAGCCTCAAGCTCCAATACCACCTCCCACTCCCCTCCCCAACTCCCAGCATCCCTTGAAATGCCCGGTTTTGCAGGATTCCTGCCTTGCCCAGGGTTGGAAGAATGGACATTTCTTTTCATTCCACAGGCAGTTTTATGCCCTCACCTCTGGGGCATGGGGGCACTGGCCAGCCTCCCACCGTCCCTCCCACTGATGTCACCACTTCCTCATCCTGTGCCATAGATGGGGCAGACTCCGAAGATGTTCAGGGCAGGGCCTACCTGTAAGCTGGGTGGTGGGAGCTGTAGTTGGAGCAGGAAGTGTGGGCCCCAGGCATTTCCTGCTGTGGACCCGCTGTGTGACCTTGGGAAAGTCTTTGTCCTCTCTGGGCCTCTACTGTGGCACAGATGGAAGTCAGTTCTAAAGGACTCTGCCTTTAAAACTGCAGAGAGGAGGCTGAGGACCTTCCAAAGAGTCCCTCCATTACTAGCTTTTTCAGCTCACTTGGCTTCTATCCTGCCTAAGCTCCCCAGGATCCAGCCTTCACTCTCCACCTCTGCTTTGCTGTGCCCAGAGGGGCTGGCTGTGAGACCCTCCCTCCCCGAGGACTTCAGAGCCACCTTCCACTCCACCTCCAGAGCCTGCCCCAGCTCTGGCCTCGCATCTCCACTGTGGGCCATGACCTTAGCCCTTCTGTTCCTCCTTTCCTGGTCTTGGCTTCACCTTCTCCTTATCCCCTAGGGCTTGTTATGTCCCCCAAGGATGGTGATTCCCCACCCTGCTTCCAACCAAAAGCAAGGAACATTCCTCAGTGAATGAGTCCTGGGATTCTAGAGCTCTTGGGTTCCTTAGTGACTGTGGGGCAGAGGTCAGAGGGAGTATTGGGGTTGAACTGGTGTTACTCCCCACCCCCCACAAAAGATATGTTGAAGTCCTGACTCCAAATACCTGTGAATTTGGCCATACATGGAAATGGGATCGTTGCAACTATAATTGGCTAAGTTGAGGTCATACTGCTTTAGGGTGGGCTCTAAGAAGAGAAGACAAAGAGACACAGGGTAGAATGCCATGGGACAACAGGCAGAGACTGGAGCCATCCAGCTGCAAGCCAAGGAGTGCCAAAGATTACTAACTACCACCAGAAGCTGGAAAGATGCAAGGAGAGCTCTTCCCAAGAACCTTCAGAGACAGTATGGTGCGGCCAACGTCTTGATGCTGGACTTCTAGCCTCCAGAACTGTCAGAATACATTCTGTTGTTTTAAGCCATCCAGCGTGTGGCACTGTGTATGGCAGCCCTTGGAAAGTAATACGAGACTGTACAGCTGGCTGCAGACTTCACCCAGCTGCCCTCCTGGCCTGAGTGCTCTCTGTAGTGGGGGAATCAAAGCACGTCCCTCCCCAGCTCACCACTCTTCTCTGGCTCCCTGTTTCACTGGCTTCCATGCGCCCCTTCATAGCTGATCTGACCACCTTCTCTGGCATCCTCTCGCACTGCTCTCTGCCTTCTTTCGGTTCTGGGAACCCCAAATGATAGCTGTGGTTCTCTCCTCCATGTCTTTGCTTATGCTGTGCCACAAAACACGTCTTTACCCAGTTCACATCTTGCTCATTCTTCAACACCTCTCTTGGACAATCCTTTCTTCAGGAATAATAACAAACCTTTGTGGAGGCTTCCCACGGGCTAGGCACTGTGTGCTAAGTGCTTTCTGTGAATCACCTCATTCAGTCCTTACCTCTGGTGGGTAGGTGGCCTTATCCCCATTTTATAGACAGGGAAACCAAGGCTCAGCTAGGGCTCCATGAGCTTCCCACAGTCTGAAGGGGCACTGGTGGGGTCAGGACCAGGCCTGCCTGGCAGAAGCAGTGCTCTGCTCCTGTTCCACAAAGCCGCCACCCCTGCCTGGGGAGCCTGCGTCTCCCCAGGAGCATCTGCTCCTCCAGGCCTCCAGCTGCTGCACGTTTCAGGATAACAAATTATCCTGTAACAAGAGGTGAAATCAAATGCGGGCCAAATAGTTTTCCACTGCAATTTCATGCAAAATAATTCCAAGGCATTCGTCTTTTTCACCATGTGGGGTTAGAACACATGGAGACAGAAGAACCGAGGAGCCAGAACCCAACCTGGGTCTCACAAATAAATAAACAAGGCACAGACGACATCATGGCCAGCAGGCGGCTGCAGCATAAATCAGGGCTTTTATGGGGCGAGTGGCCTGTCAGGGACCCTACCCCCTGCCTGGCCTCTGAAAGAGAATACCAGTGAACATCCTTGTGATCTAAGCCAGCCCCACTCACTAATATGCCCATCCCGGGTCTCCTGCCAGCCCCTCAGCCCCACCTGGAAGCCCCCTGAGGTTTATCAAGGGCGGGCCCTCGCATACACACCCACCCACTAATTCTCTCCCTCATTCATTGATTCACTCTGTACTTCATGTATAATAAGCACTCAGTAAAAATTTCCTGAATGAATGAATTTGCTCACCACCTTTCCTTCCACCTTTTTCCCATCTACCTCCCATAAAAATTTCCCCACTGTGTCTGTATCACTGAGGTCACTTCAAGATGCAAAGCCCCAGCCAGGGTGCCAGATTGGCTGAGCTGGATCTCACATCATGCCCTCAGTACAGGGCGGTGTGGGGTTGAGAGAAGAAGGGCCGGGTAGACCCTCCAGCTTCTGTAGCAGACCTGAAGTCCTGCCTCCTGCCAAGACACCCCCAAACAGGAATGGGGCTAGATGGGCAGCAAAACGACATATGTCTTGACGTCCTCCTGAAATACTGTGTGGCCTGTGCCTGTGAGCAGGATTCCATCAATTAATATTTGGACCTCCCTGCCCTTCAGCCAGTTCTAGGAAGACCCCTTTCTCCTAAGGGCTTAGAGTTTACTGACTAGGCCACTGGTTCCACTACCCACCATTTCACACGTCTAGATCCCACATTTGGCACTCAGTGGGTGTTCAGTGAATGACAGCTCTTACCGCCTCCCATTTTCCATCCCAGTAGTCCTCATGGCTCTTTTTTCCATTCTTCCACTCATTATTGTGTGTTAAACACACAATAAAAACAAAAAATGTGCCATCAGTAACATTCAGTATTTCACAATGGGCAACCATCACTACCGTCTAATTCCAGAACAATTTCATCATCCTAAAAGGAACCCCCATTTCCCCATTCCCCCAGTTCCTGGCAGCTACTGGTCTCTTCACAGCTTTGCAGTGATTATTCTAATACAAAAGAGGTAGATGCTTTATCCCCAATTCACGGATGCAGAAACAGGGCTGTGCATATGTGCTCACATGCGTGCATCAACGCATACACAGCTGGCTTCAGCTGGGCCCCACCCACTCCCCACAGAGCAGCACCTTCAGAGCGGTGTGTCCTGGGTCTCCCCACAAGCCCTTTCCTGGTGTCACAGGATCCTTAGGGTGTTGGTTCACCAGCTGGGAACTTCTGTGGCTGGTGGCGCCTCTGCTTGGATTTTGCTTGTGCCTGCTGAGTTTGTTCCACCCACTCAGCCTGACAGGCTGCACTTGACTCCTGCTACTGGCCCAGGTCCTGCCAAGGTCAAGCCAAGCATGGAGCAGTGAGGGGTGTGTGAGCAAGTGAGTGCAGAGTCCCGCCACTGCACATAGCCAAGCCAGCTGTGGTGGGGTGGTCAGCTCCAGGTGTCAGCTCTGTGCCAGGCTGCAGTTGGACTAGATGTATCAAGCAGCTTCCACCGCAGGCACCAGCATCTGGAAAAGGGAAACATGATGGCACCTGAAATCTCAGAGACACCAGGAACCACAGATCCCCAAAGAGGGTGTTATGACATGTCATAGTCCTGGCTCAGGGAGCCCCAAAGTCTGGGCTCCCAGAAGGGCTGCAGCTTTTCTCTCCTCATCGCCCACAATATGGTGAGCAAGGAGTGTGTTTCAGCACTGTCTGTGTTACAGCTCTTTCAGTCCTGCCATTCAGCAAGTCCCAAGTTCTTGTCCCGCACCCAGGAAGAATAAGGTACTTGGACAATTGGGGGGTGAGCAAAGCAGAGAGGAGCTTTATTGAGTGACAGAACAGGTAGGCAGCTCCATTCTGCAGGCAGGTCATCCCAGTGAGCATCCAGCTCTCAGTGGAGAGGAGATCTGTAGAGGGCAGGTCATCCAAGCAGGTGTATGAGTCTGGCTGAGTCTGGGCTTTTATGTGCTCAGAGTAGAGGAAGTGGTGATTGGTCCATGGGTGGCTATGGGTGGGTCTGGAAAAAGCACCATCCTACTGGCCGAACAGTCATCAATGAAGTTCTCACTCCCCACGTTGGCCTCCCCGGTCGCTGGCAGCCCAGCCCCCAGCCTTCAGGTTGTCCCTGGCTTGAAGGTGGGGCCTCACAGGGACCCATCCCTTCCTGTCTAGGAACCTGTCTGCCTCCTGATGCCATCAACATGTCATTCACAATGCCCATGCTATTCACACCAAAGGGCATCTGCAGGCTCATGCTGAGCTGCCCTTGGCCCCCAGCCTTCCTCTAGCACTCCTCACCCAATGTTCAGAGGGGGCTTGAGGTGGCAGGGGGCTGGCGTGTCAGTACCACCCCAAGCATGTGCACACCCAGCTGGGTCACAACAGTGCCTGGGCTTGGCTACACACCCCCTGCTTGCCACATTGCACGTGATGAGAAGGAGAGAAAAGCTGTGGCCCTTGTAGGAGCCCAGACTTGGGGCTCCCAGAGCCAGGGCTGTGACATGTTGTAATACCCTCTTTGGGGCTCTGTGGTTCCTGGCATCTCTGAGCTTTCAGGTGCCATCATGTTTCCCTTATCCAAACACTGGTGCCTGCAGCAAAAGCTTCAAAATCAGAGCAGGCATTGGGAGCAGGCACTTCCAAGTCTGCAGGCCCCTGATAGCACAGGGATGCCTAGGCTGGGAGCCAAGACTGGGTGGCTGTAGCTGCGCCTGGGAGCATGGGGCTCCCACTCTGCCAACTCAGTAGAGTGCGGCGCCCCCACCTGTTCCTGGCCCCACTGGCTCCATGGAAACTGCAGCCCTGGCTGTGCCTCCCCTGCTACAGCTGGAGTCCTCACAGTGGCTGCTCCAGATGGGCTGCTGCCACCATCACTGGCACCTTCAAGGCTGAGACAGATGCCTCCCTCCAGTGGCTCTGGGCTTCTTTCCTTAGTATGTGTGAAGGAAGGGAGTGTGCTGTCAGTTCAGAGCTAGTCTTGGTCAGTTACCCTGTAAATCTAGCCTGTTGATTGATGGACTGAAAAGGCCTCAGGTGATGGTGGGGGTTAGGGAGGAAGGTGGCAGGGAGGGTGCACAGGACACAAGCCACACCTCTGTTGGTTTTGGCCCCTGAGCAGAAGTTGACACCGTTCTCCAGAGCTGGTAGGCAGGGTTTGATTACACATACCCAGCCCCTCCTGCTCACACCTCTTGGCCTTTGCAGACACTGTGTGCTCTATCTGGACTCCTTTTTCTCCCTCAAACCTCTCCATCCTGTAGCTCCTATTCATCCTTCAAAACCCTCTTAGTGTCACCTCTGCATGGGAAGGGCAGTGATCTCAACCCTAGTGTAGTCAGTGGCAGAATCTCCAGGGGGTGGAGTCTGGACCTTTGGGCAGCTACAAAGCTCCACAGGTGGGTGTGGCTTGCAACCTGCCCTGAGAACCCCTTTGGGATCCAGCAGCCTGTGCTCCCCATCAGAGCTCCTTCTCCCCATTTGGAGAATGTCTGCCCCACTACTCTCTGAGCTCCTTGACACAAGAGTCTGCAGAACATCCTGGTTAAGAGCCCAAGACTTTTTTTTTGTTTTTTAAACCAGCTTTATTGAGATATATTTCACATGCCATACAAGTCTCCCATTTAAAGTGTACAATTAATGGCTTTTGGTATGTTGCATTATTAACTGTTTTAAATTGTGGTAAAATATATATAACATGGCTGGGCGCAGTGGCTCATGCCTGTAATCCCAGCACTTTGGGAGGCCGAGGCGGGCGGATCACGAGGTCAGGAGATCGAGACCATCCTGGCTAACACGGTGAAACCCCGTCTCTACTAGAAATAAAAAAAAATTAGCCGGGCGTGGTGGCGGGCGCCTGTAGTCCCAGCTACTTGGGAGGCTGAGGCAGGAGAATGGCGTGAACCCAGGAGGCGGAGCTTGCAGTGAGCCGAGACTGTGCCACTGCACTCCAGCCTGGGTGATACAGCGAGACTCCATCTCAAAAAAAAAAAAAAAAAAAAAAATATATATATATATATATATATATAAACATAACGTTTGCTATTTTAACCATTTTAAGTGTATAATTCAACACCATTAATAACATTCACAATGTTGTACAACCATAAGAGCCCTAGATTTTGGCTTCAGATGGAGACTTGGGTTCAGTCCTGGCTCTTTCACTCCATAGTTGCATAGTATGCCCTCCAAGCCCCTACTTACCAACTGGAAATAAGGATTCTAGGGGCTACTTCGTATAGTCATTCTGAGGATTACATGAGGCACTCGGGGTGACAGGGCCTCATCGATTGTGGAACCCGGTATGAAGGCTCCCCGTACACCACTCGTGTAGTATTATCACCCATGTGCTGTGTGGCCTCGGGTGAGTCCTTGGCCCTCTCTGGCCCCAGCCCCTGGCTTTAACAAGGCTGAATTTGGATTAGATAACCCTGAAGGCCAAGGAGCTCTGCCATCCAGTGCTCACTGGTCTGCCCTGTCAGAAGTCATCTGCCTTCACTGCGATGTTAACCCCTCCTCTGAGAACTGCCCCCTAGTGGTCCTGGCAATCATGGTGACCATGTGACATGGCCATAGGTGACTGGACCTGGGAGGACATGTGACTCAAGTACATTTGGACCTGAGACACTGGCCTGTTGATGGGTGGTCAGTAGTGCTGGAGTGGGGAGCTGAGATGTGGAAGATGCACATGTAGCTTAAGCCCAGCTGGTGTGAGGGGTGGCAGTCATGGGGGACCCATTTGGAACAGGTGGCAGGCCCAGATCCTGACATGCCAGGCCAAGGAACTTGGACTTAAATCCTGGGGTGGGGTGGGAGCCTCATCATTCTTGGGCATTAAAACCATGCCGGGCCCCATCATGGAGCCTCTGAGGGCTGAGCTAAGGGAGCAGGACTTGGCACAGGGTGAGGGAATGAACAGGGGTCCCCAAGCCACGTGACTTTGGGCCAGGCTGGGCCTCTCACAGAGCTCCAGTCTTCTCTTTCTGACAGTAGGGTTGGACTCAGGGGTCCCCAAGGCCGTTCAAGCACTGATTTTCCCAAAAAATCACAGGGCTTTGAGACCAGGGCTGAGGTAGGGAGGACTAGGGGAAGTCCGAACTAGACACTCTCAGTAATTGGAGTTGTTTGTATCCATGCATGCAAAGGTTGGTCCCCAGGGAGCAAGAGGACGCAGCTCCAGGTGTGCAGATGGGGTCTGCCCCAGGACAGGACAGAACAGGGGGATGGAAACCCCAGGGTCCGCAGGGACAGTCTGGGGTCTGCAGCCCTTCCAGGCTGAGGCTCTACACCACATCCATCAGGGGCTTTTCTTTTCTTTTTTTTGTTTTTTTGTTTTTCTTTTCTTGCTCTGTCGCCCACTCTGGAGTGCAGTGGCGCCATCTCAGCTCCCTGCAACCTCCGCCTCCTGGGTTCAAGTGATTCTCCTGCCTCAGCCTCCTGAGTAGCTGGGACTACAGGTGCGCACCACCATGCCCAGCTAATTTTTGTATTATTTAATAGAGACTGGGTTTCACCATGTTGGCCAGGATGGTCTCAAACTCCTGACCTCAAGTGATCCACCTGCTTCGGCCTTCCAAGTTCTAGGATTACAGGCGTGAGCCACCATGCCCAGCCATCAGTGGCTTCTTTTTGGTCTATAGAAGTGCAGAAAACATCCCAGACTGAAAGCCGGTTGGTTGACCTTCCTGTGCCTCCAGCCTGAGGGCCAGCATCCCGAGTGGCTCCAGAAGACAGCACAAGGTTGGCTCTGTGCTGGGAGTCCTTGCAGGCCCAGGGCTGGCCCATCTGCCCTGAGAGTTAGACACCGGGCTGCCCAGTGCAGCCTGTTGGCTATAGATGGCCAGCATAGATGATAGAGTTGTTAGGAATGGCTGTGTTCCTGTGGGAGCATCTGTTTACTGTGATATGAGGCAGCGACTTAACCTCTTTGAGTCTTTGTTTTTGCATCTATAAGCTGGGAATAGCAGTCTCTGTCCCTTGTGGAGCTGTCACGAGACTTAGGTGAGATGGTGTGTGTGTGGTGCTGACAGTGAGCCTGGGGTGGCCAGTGCTCTCCAGATAGCAGCCGTGGCTCTGGCAACACAGACTGGGCCCTCTGGAATCTGGGGTGTGCAGAGGACAGTGGCTGGGAGTGCGCAGGGGCTGGAAAGAAGTGTGGGAGAAGTAGGAACCCCAGGAAGTCATGGGAGAAGAGGAGAAAGCATCCCCACTTGGGGTGATGGGTCCTTGCCTCCCGAACCCCTTCTTGCTCCAGCTTCAGGTCTCACCTTGGCTTCCCACCCCCCACTGCTTTTCCTGTGTAGGGTATGAAAATGTCTGCCC